>NC_143582.1:47389708-47719385 GCF_048544385.1 Mastigoproctus giganteus | reverse complement strand
CATTCTTGCCGTATGTATAGCTGTAATCAAATTATCAGAAGGCTGCCAGTACCAGAGGATAACACGAAATTACTTCACACAACCATAACCGGTTCGGTGGATCAAGGTCATTGTATCCACGAAGTGCGAGTATATCACAGTACAGTATTAGCCGATAAAGATATTACTTTGGCATTTTTGCGTCTCTCTCTCTATTTCATTTTTCCAGAAAATTGCACTTGAAACTAACACCCATGTTTAGTCTCTAGAGCAAAGTTTCCGGCATTCCCCCCCCCCCCCCATACCTCTCCTTCAACCCATGCATGGTACTAAGAACTATAGGTTTTGATACCTTTCGTGTTTGGGGTTTTCATAAAAAAAAACGCGGTAATGGAAAACCAGCTAATCGAATTTCTAGCCTGCTTTGCACACAAACACAGTTCAGTACGCATATGGAATTGCAGAATTTTTATTATTTAATTGGTTTTTGATATTTCCTGCCACGATACTGGTGTTGGAGGTATATGTGTGGAAATTAGCTAAAAGGGATGATGGAACCGATAGATTTCTGGAAAGCTACTAAGGAAGGTTTATGAAACCAGTGGCCGATCCATGACAGGGCGCTGCCGCTCTGTTTTTAGAGCTAGAGTAGGTTTTACAACTACAAAACGCATGGCCCAGAAATGAAACTCGCTCTTTTTTGTTTCTGTTACCCTCTCTGTTTGCAGTTCGAAGGTTGCGGACTGGGGGGGCATCGTAGGGATGTTTTAGTTACAGTATGGATTCGTCCTCTAGTGAGCTCAGCTCACGGCAATCAGGAGTTTTCCGTCTGAATTTTCAAAATACTGTGAATTCGTGCAGGTGAACACAATATATTCATAATTAAATTTCGTAACAGCGAAACGCAGTAAAAAATAAGAACAGTTAGTTACAACATTGCAAAATAATTCCAACGAAATTAAATTTTATATATTTTTAATGAAAAAATTACAAAAGTTTAAAAATTGTTTCTTTTTCGATTGTTATATTCAACGGGAAAAAATTCTGCTGAAAGGAATAAAAAAAAAATATATATATATATAAACCTGAAACTGCAGTTACTTCCATTTTCAAATTTACAGTATACAATCATAATAACCTCAACAGTCACATGTTGCAATGATTACTGCTGGATTTCTTCACGCAAAGCTTTAAACAGTTTAAACGCTGCTGCCTCATCCACCAGCTTGTTTCACCAGATATGTAACTATTCGTAAACAACCCCGGTCAATTCCAAAATTACTCAAAATAGTCTTTAGGGAGGTAGACAGAAAACCGACTGATCTTGAAGACAGTTAACAGAAATTTTAAGATTTGCTATTTTGTGCCCTCAGTAACATGAAATAATTATTTTCGTAGTTATGAAATATTAATTAGTATACCATTTATATAAAAATTATTTCATAGGTAATAGTAATAGACGCATGTGATGCAAGAAAGCAAGCGTATGAGCTTATGTAGCATCAGCCAAAAAAAATCACACAACCATTCCCTCTAAATATTTGTCCAGTTCCTCCTTGAATTTATTTAAGCTATCAACTTCCACGACGACAGATGGAAGTTTGTTCCAGTAATTAACCTCCGCTGGCTAAAGAAATTTCCGCATATCTATTCTACAACTGTCTTTCCTCAATTTATGTCCCCTTAGGTTCGTAATCTGAGCAAGTGGAAGAATCCCATCAGAATTCAGCGTGCTCAACCCATTCAAGGCCTTATACACCTCAGTCAGATCAACTCACAGGTGCCTAGTCTCCAGCCGCTGCAATTTGCAGAACTTACGCCTCTCTTGGTAAGAGGATCCCCTCATTCCCCTCACCAGTCTTGTTACCCTTCTCTGTACTCATTCTAGCAGCTCTACATCCTTCCTAAAATGAGGCCCCCAGACCTGTACGCAGTACTCAGGCGTGGCCTGACCATTGTCTTATACAAAGGGATAATCACCTCCTTTTCCCTGCTAGCAAAATTCCTGTATATCATTGACAACACTTAATGACCTGTTCTTGCAGCCTGTCTGCATTGTTCAGAAAACTTCATATCTGACTGCACAATTACTCCCTCGTCTTTTTCATTTTCTATCACCCTAAGTATAGTACCACATAGTTGGTACGTTCCTCTGGGGTTACTTCTACCCATATGCAGTACTTTGCATTTGTCAATGTTAAATGAATCTGTAAGCATTATCTGTGTATCCCTATCCCAACCTCTAAATGGCATTTTGATTGCGATAATAATTTATAGTGAATGTTTTGTTAATGATATTGTAGAAGAAACGGATGAATGATTTTATTGTATACGACAAACAATGAAATCATTAATATAGTATTTAAAATTACAACGACGTGAACATCTTTCTGGAGCAGCGAAAAGAATAATTAATTTTAAGAATTTAGAAAAAAGAAATTATTAATTAATTAATGAAATCGATTTGCTTCTGTAATGGGAGACAGCTGTATCATAATTTTTTTTTCTCTGAATATTCTAAAAAACGTTATCCGTAGGTCTTATAAAACCGAATGTTTCAGATATAACAGACCATAAGTGATTTATTCATAACAGGGTCAACAAGTATTCTCTGTTGTGCAATTAACTTGACCTAAAATTAATAAAACTGGGGGGGGAGTTAATTTACACAGTAAGTTACATTTGAGGCCCGTTAGCAAATAGTAATAATTCATGATTTATAATACAAAAAAAAAAAAAAAAATTAAAAAGCAACGACTTTTATGCGTGAACTGAGAATATTTCGTTTATGCGCATCCGCCACTTTTTCCATTCAACAAGCGTATATGTGCAGTGCTTCAGCTACAGTATATGGATAGCCTATGTGATGTGTATGAAAACAAGTTAGGTGAGATGTGCAGTGCGTTACGTTTCAGGTGTTACGTTACGTTACGTTTGTGAAAACATCTATCATCATCAGCCATTTTCAATCCACTGCAGGATGAAGGCCTCTCCAGCAACTTTCCAGTTCCTTCTGTTTTGAGCACTGGCCATCCATTTACTACTCAAAAACTCATGAATTTCATCTATCCATCTCCGCCTTTGTCTTCCAGGTTTTCTTCTAGCTCCTCTACTTTTAGCTAAAGTAAAGGCAGTGGATTTCGGCAGCAGCTAAAATCCATCGATTAAAATGCAAATAATTATGCTGTTCAACAAAAATCAATTGCTGAGGTTTGCACTTGTTGATTACAAAAAAAGGGGGGGGGGGGAGGTAGTAATGCGTGTTGAGCATTTCTTTTCAGGCATGTTAGCAAACGGTCGACGAATCTTTCTTACAGAGCGAAATATAAAATTTCCTTAAAATCTATCCACTTGTCCCAACGATGGATCATTTTATTAATACCAGTACTGAAGAAGTTCGTGCCCACACGCAGTAACCAACATCGCACCGCCAGGTGAACTTCCTCATCCGTGGTGAAATGCTTTCCTGAAAGGTGTTTTTTCAAAGGACCGAATAAATGGAAGTCTGAAGGCGCTAAGTCTGGCTATAGGGGAAAATATGATAGAGTTTCCTAACGATTACGGCGCAACCACTCACGAGTGGTGTGGGCAGTGTGTGGAGTTGCATTGTCGTGCAACAAAATCACGCCGCTTGTCAGGAGTCCTGGTCGTTGCACAGTAAAGCTGTGCATTTATTGTTCCTCCCTTCTGCAAGAAGAAATCCACCAACAGAACGCCTTGGCGATCCCAGAACACTGTGGCCATGATGTCGATCTTAAATGTCAACACGGCCAGCTTAAAATTCACTGCACCAAAAACACACCTGCTTCTTTGTCATCACCTTTTCGCCATACACAGCAACCAGTTCACGGTGAATGTCACTTGGTGAAGACCCGTTTGCTTGCAAATGTGAATAACTTCACGAACACCTGTTTTTGGACCACACTTGCACGGTAGCTGCCATTTTGCAACAGGAATATGTTGTGACAGTACTGCAACACTGCACTTGCGGTCTTTTTGAACGTTATTAACGGGTCTATCTGTCCACCGCGTTTCATCTCATTCCCTTTTTCACCATTATTAATTTAAAAAAATGTGTTACCTTACTTTTCGGAAACCCCTCGTGCATGTAGACGGACGGACAAAGAAATAATAATTGTAATGTTTCTATTAATCCTATTTTAATGATATTCGGAATGCTTGACAATTTTTTTTAAAAGGTCCAAATATAAATTTCATGAAAATCCATTCCAGGGTAGTTCCTAGGGAATGTGGCGCCCTTTTAAAATTTGCTTCATATGTGTATGTAAGTTTCAGGTTTTCAGGCGCCCTTTGAACGTTGACGCCCGGGTGCAGTGCACCCTTTGCCTTCGAGACGGCCCGCCTCTGATATGTCCTGAGTGTTGGGTTGTTACATGCTAGCGGGCAGCAGGCATGGTGAGGGCATTAGGCGTATTATGCATATATGCTAACGTTCTTAAAAAACCGGACCATATTTTACAAATGGGGCAGTTAATTGCTTTAAGGTACGCATGCTTCTATTTATTTCTGATGTGAAAACGTCAAAAAATAACATCAATGTACTGTATTGTTGCAATCATACTAAGTATGACTTGTGACGTTACAATCACACTTCCTTACGATTGTGCGATGCAATCTACCCTGTGAACGACGTATCCGCTTATGCGGATACGTCGTTCACAGGTAGTTCTCCGTATGCGGATACGTAGTTCTCCATATACAGTATATGGAGAACTGGCTCACATGGTATCTGAGCCTATTGTGTTACTTAATATCACTATTTTGTGTATTTATATCTATGTGAGACCCCTGGAAGCATGCCTTGTTGGGTATATTGTATGGTATCTTTACGCATAATAAAGATTAATTATGATTGTGTTGATGTAGTCTCGATGTCACAATCGTACTTCCTGCAGTGCAGGGTTCCTTCCTCCTGGATTCCTTCAATCTGTCGTCTTTCTTATGGGCTTCTGCATTGCATAGACATGACTTTCTCCTTCCTACACAGCTATCAAAAAATGGGGGTCCCGATCTATGTGCAGCTCCTCCTTGCATATAGAAGATCTTTCATGCTCCTCGTCGTCTCACTATTTCTTTATGTATTCTTTTTCCTTCGCAGACTTCCCGCAGTTTTTCCCACTAAGTACATCTCACTTTTCACACTCCTTTACCAAAAACTACTGTACTTTTTCATAACTTTTCTCTTCTCCCCCTCCTTTCCACATCTTCTCGAACTGAACCCGGATTTCTTCCAGCCACACTAAAAATTTTCTCTCCGCCAGTTTCTCCTTTTTTTTTCTCCCTCTCCCAACCAATCGCCATTCATTTCACTTCCAACATTCACCTTCTAATTCGTCCAATTCTCTTTTCGTTGTCTCTGCACCGTTCTGGTTATTCGAGCTCCTTTATTCGTAGCAGGGACATTTGGATGCTTAGACTGTGGGGGGTGGAAAAACAAGAAATGCTTTATATATAATTTTTTTGTTTCTTATATTTTTACTTTTATTTCGTTTTGTTCCCTTTTAATGTTTATCCACTTTATTCTTATTTCCCCTACTTACGCATCTGACTTTACTTCACAGAAGAATTCCAAATTCAAGGGAACTTCTCGATTAATTATAATTCCCTTCGGAAAATGCTGGGTGTTCCAGGATGACAAACTACACACACAAATATATAATATAACATAGTTTATTCATATATATATATATATATATATATATATATATATACAACATAAAAAAATTGAACAAATTGTACTATTTATATTCAACTTTGTCTACTTAGTATTAGTTATATATATAACTAAGTACATTGGTTATACTCTATTAATGTTATCCCTTCCTTTACAACACAAATAATATTAGTATAGCAACTGTTATAGTTTCTTCCTTGCACATGATCCATAAATTTCCTTACATGCTCCATAATTCTTACCTTATACACTGGTCTAGGACTTTACCTTCCCCTTCCAAAAGAAAGGCTAATCATACCTACATTTTTCAGGAAACAACTTATGACAAATATTCCCTTTCTCTTCTTTGCTTATAACATAACATATGTTTTATTATTAATCAAAGCCACTACTATCATTAACACTCTTTTCTTCTTCTTTAGTTCCTTTCACTAATTACAAAGTATCTATTACAAAGTCATTTATAGATACAAATTGTAATTATAGATACAAAGTATCTTTTTAATTATAGATACAAAGTATCTATAATTACAAAGTCATCATCGTATATCAGGGCATTCATTCTAGAACTCCTAGCGAATTTTCTAATGAGGATCACAATTCTGGTATTCTGATGGACTCACTGTACACTTTAACTGGGCTGGCACGTTGCATACTATCATACTCCGTCGATATGGGGACTGCTATCTTCATCCTGAGGCCTTTTTTCAACTTACACGGGCTACTTCCATTCGCCACTTTATCGAGCTACTAATTCCGAGTTTTCGCTCCTTTCTCTCGATCTACTGATTCTGCGGATTTCGCTCCCTTTCTCTCCACCTTATTAAAACCTTTCACAAGGAAAAACTCATAGGGTGCTACCCTCGTTTTCCCGCTCCACCTATTAAGAACTCTTTCAAGAAGAAAATTTCCCAGGGCGCTACCCTGCTCTTTTCCCACCACGACCAAACACTCAACTGTTAACTGACACATATTTTCTGCCACAACAGAACCCTCAACTGTCCACGTTACTAACTCATCTTCGCAAAACACTCCCAAATTCTCAACTCTGTGTCTGTCCCATTTTATAACACGACACAAAAAACTCAACTGCCTATCCTAACTCATTTTCCCAAAAGCCGACGAGAATCTAAACTTTGTCCTTTCCTAACACATTTCCACACACCCCCACATACTCAACTCGGGGTTCTCGTTGTTTCTAACTCATCTTCATAACCACCCACATAAAGCTCAACTGACGGATCTGTGTCCGTTTCCCCCTGCTCACTCACTTTTTGTTATTCTGAATTCAGCAACGCCCCTCATAATTCCGGCCCGCCTTTTTTCTGAGTTTACCCAATCTTCTCATTTTCTTCGACTTTCTTTCTGCCCTATTCGTCCTTCGACCTTTCTCAAGCTAATTTTACTATGTACAATGCAACCTCTTATTTTAATAAATTATAAATTTTCCCAGATTGTCTGTTCCTTTGAAGTGCGCCGCTACTTTGTTTGTGCTTTTAACAAATTTGTTTTTCACTATCTTCTAACCTTGCGATCGCCGACAGTCGGACGCCAATTTTAAAATCTCACTAGAGCATTTGACCCCTATTTACTACCTAGCTGGACTCCGGGTGTCCTTGATCAAAAGGAATGTCCGACCGATTGTGTCCTTCACTTATTGTTCTGTCCTAGCCTAAATTGTTCGCACCTCCTCGTCAGTAGCTCTGGCTACGTTCGGCCAGTAGTCTCTCACGCTAACCTTTGCTCGTTACTTTGTCTACATTTAATCCCTTTGCCTGTGTCGGGCGCCTCCGTAGCCAGGTGGGAAGGAGCAGCAGTGCGTAGCACACGCTTCTTGATTAGACCGGGGTTCGAGCCCGTCACCACCAAATACGGAGGATACGGAAAGGTCAGGAAATGACCACCGCATATCCCGGAGCAATATGACCTTAGTTGTTAATGCTCCTAAAAACCAAACATTTTTGCCTGTGACCCATTATCTAATTAGTATTTGTGACCAGTACTGTTCCGCTGCCCCATTTTGCCATTTCCTAAACTTTATTTTAAATAAATCTCACTCTTTTTTCTAAAATATTAAACATATAAGATTTTACATCTTACAAGACGCTTCTGGAACACTTCTGACAATCCTTGTACCCTTTTTGTTACACTTTTTGTGAAGTGACCGCCCTTGAAATTTGTAAGAGCGCACTTTAACATCGGCCTCTATATTTTTCACTTTTAAAACTCTAATCCTTGCAGCATGAGAACTCTGAACCTTTCCACTATAAAACTCTGGAACTTTCTTGCAGGCAAAGTGTTCCTAGGAGGCCTATACATAACGGTTGCCCCTCTAACAGCCATAACCCAGGGGCTCACATCTGGTGAGCATGAGCTGGATATCATCATTCTTCTCTTCCTTGGTGATTTCCTTCTCTCTCTCTCTCTCTCTCTCTCTCTCTCTCTCTCTCTCTCTCTCTCTCTCTCTCTCTCTCAGGAGCTGCAACCGTCTGTTGTAGCTCCTGACAAACCTCCATGCGGACTTGCTGTTGCTCAGGTGTGAGTGGTCATTGTTACCCAGCGTGCACAAATACGTGTCAAGTGCAAATAGTCATGGAGAATACCTTGCGTGCTTTCTACTGGTAATCACATCATCTCTACCTGTTATACGACGATCTTCTCTCACGATTACAGAAGCAGTTGTATTATAGAACCTGTTGTATTACGCAAGTTCGTTACTAAGGTTGAGATAATTTGTTATGAATATTAATGATTATGAAATAACGTAAGGGTGGTACAGGGGTAATAAAAAGAGAGAAATAGTATAAAAGAATTAATAAAGAAATATAATCATAAGGGTAGTAAGCGAGCATATAATAACATGTATCATTAATTTAGACAAGGTGTCGACAAATGATAACTTGACAAATACAGTTTGTAGAGAAAGAAATGTTATTTATTGAGAAACCGCTTGAATGAAGGGAGTAACTAAGGTAGAATGAGTGATCTGTAGTGAATATTACTGATGTAAGAGTATACCAGTTTTAATACATTTCATGTGTTAAAAGCTAAGAGATCTAACAAAATAATAAGAATTGTAATGGGTATTACTGATGTAAGCGATAAAAAAATAGCATTAGATGATAATGATTGAATATTCATTGATGATTCATAATATGTAAAATACAATTGATACAAAGTAAGGTAGATAATTAGTAACGGAAATGGAACGACCTCGAGCATTAGTCCTGAGGGAGAGATAGTGTATTGTACTATAGTATGGATTACAGTATATATATAGAAATTGATATGCATATATGTAGTTTTTTTGTTTTTTTTTATGTAAATGTATATAATGTTCATTAAAGGTTTGTAAATCTTTTTGTAAAAAAATGTCTTTAATTTTCTGTGAATTGCAGTTAGATTTGCGTTTTGTGGGCTGTTTGAGACCTCAGTAGGGTGGAGGTCTGGAAGAAAAAAAAAAGGGAAGCAAAACCAAAACCCCCACAGTATCCATCCATCTTTAAACATTTTAATAAACACGTCCATCTTTAAACATTCTGAACCACCGGACGAGCTGTTCTATATGGAAGCGTAGATTCACCATAAGCCTATTTCAACATTTCATTCGTTTCAGCTGATGTGATCTTGAGACAGAAACAAAATTTTAGAGTAACATATTGTTCCTCATATGTCACATCCATTGTTATGTAGGCAAAACTGAACAGGCATAAACTTGACCGATCGCAAAGGTCACATCGTCTGCGCGAAGCGAACTGTGCAGTTGCTATGTGATGCAGCTTGAGTTCGTCTTAAATTATACAGCTCAGCTAGAAATAGCAAGCAGTAAGGTTGTTCATGAAAAATAACGACCATTCTTTATTGAACAGCCCTCGTACTAATTCGTCTAAAAAAAAATTTATTGAGAAACCGCTTGAATAAAGGGAGTAACTAAGGTAGAATGAGTGATCTGTAGTGTGTGTATCGCTGGTGGCTCCTGGGCATTTGCCCATCTCCACCTGTGGTGGTGCAGAACCTCTGAAGAGCGGACCCGAAAAAGTGTTGGCACTCGTGTGTCATGGTCTGGGTCCACTATCACCTGTAGTCAGAGGCGGATTTAACGGCGGGCGCGCGCCCTGGGCCCCGACTTCTGAAGGGCCCCTCAAAACCCCAACTTTACACTTTTTTCTAATGACACCAAGTTTGGTTTCATATGTGCAATTTTAATTACGTACAACTTTACAATCGGCGGTAAAACCTGATAGTATGTTTATATTCGCTTATTTTCATTATTTCATTACTACGCTGCATACTATACACATACTACGCTGCATAGGCCCCGCGCGGCTGCGCTACCGCTCATCAGAGGAATAGAATCGTATTTGCTCCTTTGTACTTACAAAGGTTCTCCTGCAGTGCAGACTTATGATATACGCGTATATTGTTGAAATTATATTAAGATAAAATTAATTCCTGTTGTTACGTCAGCGCCTGGATTTTCGTAGTTTATGAATAATTTTTGAATTTTAATTCATCATTAATTTATTGCACTATAACGAAAAATCTCTTCTCTAGTATTCTAATCATCAGACTATTAAATTTTATATTTTTCTTTTCATTGATAGGCAGTGGTAGCTAGAAAAATGAAACGACATCTATCAGGGGCTGAAAAAAGACGCGAATATAATATAATACATATATTATATTCAAATTTTATTGGAAATAAAACATGAATACTACATAATATTTTTTATTTATTTAAAAAAATGGTTAACATGTATTTTTATTTTCCCTATCTCTCTTTTTTTTAAGGGGCCCAATATTTTCTTCTGCGCCCGGGGGCCTCAACCAACCTTAATCCGCTTCTGCCTGTAGTGGTGAAACGCACAAAATCCCGCACCCACCGGAGATAGCGCAATAGGCGTGTGTAACATAACTTCCGAATAAAATGACATATTTGGAATAAACAGGCTTTTGGGTGTGCCTTTCATCTTTGCTGAGGAAATGGACTGCCTCACTCAAAAATAGAACCCTATTCAAATTATGTAGGATCTTTGTCACACAAGAGATTTTTGACAAAATAAGTAATTCTTTTATATTTCCTAAGTAAAAATAACTCATGGAATTTATTTATATTGAAAACATTTTAAAAAACTATAAAAATTTATAAAATATATATTATATGTGATATATTAAAATATATCACATATAATATGTGATATAGTAAATGTGAAAAAATATATTTTAAATGTAAATATTATATGTGAAAGCCAATTTGTTTTATAAAGGCGAAAAATTTACATTAATTATAATAAATTTTATATAAAATCAATTATATTATACAATAAAACTACAATTCAATATTAAAATACTGATCTGCAATTCAATCCTGGCGCAGAGTTAATATGGGGACGAGGCCATATTAACTCTGCACATGGGATCCTAGATACTCCCTCACTGCCATGCTTCTTTTCTCCTCCAATAAATAGTCAGACTAATGGAGCAAACTTATTTACAAAAAGATTTCTTTTCACAAATATGCATGGTTTCAGGTGATGCCCGTTTCCACTTTTTTCTGATAGAATCTCAATTATAGGTTGCCTCAATCGTGTCACTCCATCTCACTTGTTTTAATTATTCGCTCTATGGTTCCTTTCGCTTTAAAGGTGGTGTAGGGACGGGTCTAAATTGTTTTTTGCAGTGGGAGCGATATAACAATGATATTTTTCTAGGTGAGAAAAATCGATGGTCATATGTGATTGACAGTACAGTACTTGAAAATTAAGCTTAAATTTATTTCGAATTTTTAACTATCCATTATATACTATGCATAAACACAAATAGTTATCGTATAACTTAATATTATGAAACAAGGTATGTATTTGTTCCAATTCCCACAAGTTCTGGGCTAGAGGCAGATCCAGGAGAGGATTGCCCTCTCCTGGATCTGCTATTGGGGTGGTACTTATGGATGTGGAAATCCTCTTTTTGAGCTCGTCTGGCTTAAAATCTTTTCTGTGAACAGCAGATGGAACGGATACACAAGGATTGAACTCTAGATTGATACAAATTACCTACATTCTGTACACCTGAAGAAAATACATTTATTATTCAGCAATATATCAGCTACAGCACCTTTACCGGAGCCTTTATCACTTGCAAACTAGATTAAGCTAGAAAACATAATTGTATTTTCCAAAATCTCTTTGGGGAATTATATTTGTTTGCCTGGCCTTTAATCCAGATAAAGGCTCCGGTAAAGGCACTACAACCAGTGATGGGCATAACGAAGGATTTATAATCGATTATTGTGATTATGAAATAAAAAAATAAAAAAAAAAAGCCAGTGAACGAAACCGAACTGATTTTATCAAAACCAAAGTGTCGTCTTATGCTTTAGTTTTGATTTAAAGGTGGTGGTGGTGCAGGGACGGGTCTAGACTGTCTTCTTCATAGGTGTCTCTCCCCCATCCCCGACACAATCGATTATTATTATTAGCCATATGGTGCAAGGAATCCTGAGGCTTATGCTGCACCAGCCAAAAATAATTTCCGAGTTACCCTGAGAGATAGAGAGAGAGAGTCAGTCAGAAGTAGAATGGAATCACCAAGAAAGAGAAGAATGAAAGAACGATGATATCCAGCTCAAGACCCTGGGTGTGCTAAGCCCATACTCACCAGATGTGAACCCCTGATTATGTCCACAACTAACTGTAACTACCGTATTGCTGAATAATAAATGATTTTATGCTAGTTAGGCGCCTATTGCCTTCACCATGTCTACCCATTCGCACGTAACAGAGGGACTCCCAGTGGACGGATTTAATGAAATTTTATGTTTAGTTCATATAGAAAGATTTGTCGAGCGATCGCAAATTTCATATTGGACAAACAGAAATCCGGTATTTATTATTTCTTCATTTTTTTCGTTCAATTTATATGGAAAAAATAAATCTGCAGATTAAATGTAGCTTTAATGCAGTATTGTTAGCTTTACAATACTGCATTAAAGTCCGTGCACGGTTCGCGTGTATTGTCATGTAAGACTCCTGAACCAGATGTCGCTTGTAAACAGATACATACACTCAGTGATCACTGACTTATGATCACCTACCTAATACCATATTGGCACTAGCGTAGCTACCCATGTTCGGGCCCCTACTTAATGAAAATTGCAAAAACAGGAGACAGCCAAAGACGCCGGGCCCGGAGGTAATTTCATTTAGCTACATGGTAGCTACGCCACTGCATATTGGGCCACCGTTCGCACGGATAACTGCTGCTGTTCGCCTGGGCATTGACTCTATTAGATGTCTGAAGACGTCCGTCGGAATCTGCAGCTATTCTACATGCACAGCTTTCCACAGTATCGGAAAGTTGATAGTTGCGTGTCCATACACCTCGCTTCCGGTTCCAAAACATTCCACAGTTATTCCGTTGAATTGAGGTCAGGCGAATTTGAAAGCCAAAAAAAATGGGTGATATTTTCATTGTGTTCTTCGAACCACTCGTGCGCAGTGCTGGCCCGATTTACATTATCGGTGCATTATCGTCTTGGAAGATCCCGTTTCTGTCAGGGAAAAAAAATTTAACATGGCAGGGTGCACAAGGTCTCCTAAGAGTTGCCAATGGACATCACCAATGAAACGCTGGTCCATGTGTACTAGGGGTTCTAGTTCTTACCAGCCAAACGTACCCCATATTAAGCAGCCACCTGCCTGGATAGTGGGCACCATGCACGATAGGACCATGGACTCGTACTGCTTGCGCCACCGAAGGCGTTCGTCGGTGTGTTGCCTCAAGTATTTGAGCACATTCGATCAGCATACTCGTTTCCAATCCTCCAACCAGCATGCTGTTGACACGCTAGCTGGAGAACTCTCTCTGTCGACGATTATGAGCAGTGAGGAGAGGGTGTCTCTCTTGGGTTGTCTGCTGCGGAATCCCATACGTCCGAGGGTGCGGCGCATCGTCATTTTGGATATTTTTCTAGCAGTCCCCATATTTTATTGCGATGTTAACTGCTGAACAGTGACCTGCCGTTTAGCCGGTACAACACGCTGCACCCTTCGCTTACGACGATCATCCACCTTGCTGTAAGGCGCCTCCGTAGCCAGGTGGGAAGGAGCAGCAGTGCGTAGTACACGCTTCTTGATTAGACCGGGGTTCGAGCCCGTCACCACCAAATATGGAGCATGCGGAAAGGTCAGGGAATGACCACCGCACCGGAGCAATATGGCCTTAGTTGCTAATACTCCTAAAAACAAATAACAAACAAACATCCACCTTGCGTAATCTTTTACAGTTCTATCAGCGGGAGGTGATTTGTCCCGTTCGACACCATTTTGTACACCACAGTGGGCCGTTAGTAGCCAACAAGACATGCCGTTTCCGATATGGAAACACCCGACGCACGAGCTCCCACAATCCTGCCCTTTTGAAACTCCGTGATTTCTTTACTATGTCCCATACTGCTATTTTATCACTTTGACTTGCACACCCAGATACAAATTACCACTACTCTAGCGTACGAAGCTGTTCAGCTTTTTATATTGCGAGCTACGCGACATAGTCCATTGCGAATGAGGTGGTCATAATTCAGTGATCACTGAGTGTATATATAGAAAGCAGAGAGAGAGATATTTAAAAGTACGTATATGGAAAAGAGGAATAAAATTATACAGTTTAATGTAATTAAACTGAATGTCTTAAGTTTCGAGAACGTAAAATTATAGAGTTTTATTATTACGTGTTCTCTAAAGTTATAATCTTAGTAATTAGGTGATAAGAACCTTTAACTTCAGTTAATCACAGAAAAAAAAACAATTTTCATAAAAAAATAAATGCGCCTGAAATATAACGCACTGCGTACATTACCTAACTTGTCATGGAATATATTAGATGTTTAGATATTTATTAGCAATAAAAAAAAAAAAAAAAAAAAAATTCAATCGATATCACATTTTCGGCGTATATTTCGGTCTCTGGAAAGCTTCATAACCTCATATCCTTCTCTTCCCCCTCCCTCTCAGTGCTGGACCAAGGTATTTTCACGCCCCGAACAGAAAGATTTTTCGGCGCCCCCTTTACTAAGGATATATATATATATATATATTTTTTTTTTTTTTTTTTTCATGATTTGTAAAATTTGCGCCCCTTAAAGAATAGAGCTCCGAGAAAGGGTCCTGCTAGCTCGTGCCTTAATCCGGACCCTTCCGACCATACAAATGTTTCGCGTATTACTCTAGAACGAAGGGTCTGATCGAGGCCAAATTTTTAGTTCATGTTGTGTTGGTCCTTGGGAAAATTTCGGGTTCAGTTGCAATTTCACAGACCTCCCCCACAAAAATCGGCATAAACGAAAGTATGCTTTCGCATTAATCGACAAGAAAAATGCGGATTGCTATTACTATGAAATTTTCAGCATATATTGTTGGCCTCTGCGGAGGTTCTAAGTTCTTTTCGCTTTAATAGCATTCTCCCCCCCCCCACCAGTTTCCCATAACAGAAATATTACTATGAATTTAAAACAGAAGTGAAACCCATGTTTAGTCTCTAGAGCAAAGTTTCCGGCATCCCCCTCCCCCCATACTTCTCCTTCAACCCATGCACGGTACTAAGTACTATAGGTTTTGATACCTTTCGTGTTTGGGGTTTTCATAAAAAAAATAAAAAAAAAAAGAAGTTCTGATCCATTTCAAAATTTCAATGCTTAGAATATTTTCGGAATATTTGTAACAAATTTTCATGTCGAAGGATTGATTTATTTTGTTATAAATCATAATTTATTACTGGTTACTAACTCATCTGAAATGGTAACGCACTGTGTATATTAACTAACATGTGTGTGTTGTAATTTATATCAATCTTTCTGGATATGTTTGTGCTTTTTGTGTTATGTCTTGTGAAGGGCGGTTCCTAAACAGTTCAATTCCACCACGGTACACTGGCGCCTCCGTAGCCAGGAGCAGCAGTGCGTAGCACACGCTTCTTGATTAGACCGGGGTTCGAGCCCATGACCACCAAATACGGAGGATGCGGAAAGGTCAGGGAATGACCACCGCATATCCCCGGAGCAATATGGCCTTAGTTGCTAATGTCCCTAAAAACCAAATAACAACAACAACCACGGTACACTGTGTTGATACATAACTCTAAAATTGCGAGAATTCATTATATGTAGTACTATGTTTTTGCAGTGTGTGTTTGTAGTGGTTAATTGTTTCTGACCATTTTGCTACCAGGAAGGTTACTTCCCAGTACCCGTCCATGCCACTAGGAGTTGGGCCACAATTATACCCGTACTATCCTTAATGGACTAAATCAGTACACATTAAGTCCTACAGGTTCCAGCAATCTCCTACCATTGGGGCCCAACCAGTGGTACCAGCAGACGTACGACTAACGTCGATTGTCGTAGATCCAAACCACTTCACATTACGATATCATACATAGAAATTGGGAAATTCTGACGTTCCGGAAGCAACCTCCTCTTCCCCCTCCCCGATCTTCAGAGAGAGGGAAAATACACCTACACATAAAAACACAGCTGGTAACGCTATAATCCACGAACACTTCTGCTCCCCCGTTCCAAGATCGACATTACACAAAGCAAAGCGAAAAAACCGTAACCCACCTACAACTTGTACTAATGATCATTTTTATCTGTTTTTCTGTTCAAAACTGTTTCAAGCCTAAATTTCGTTAATTTGCATATCTGTCCACATAATTATACTCATATATAGAGTACTGTACATTCGCTATACAATGTATACTGAGTGGAATCACTTCTGGCAGCCGCCTCCTCCTGTCTTCCTATTTATCTCTCTTTACATTTATCGTTTTACAGGTACATGCACAGGGGCTAACGAGCGATGTGTGGCGGAGACAAAGGTCACTAGTGAAACTTCCCTTGTGACCTAGATCAGTGCAATTCGAGGTTATTTCGATTGACACAAGGACGTCGGTACAATGGTTTTACAGGAACAAGGCCATGTGGGGTCATACAAGGACGATAGTAGGGCAGAGTCAAGTTGCCAGTGCTCATATCCTCGTGCCTGGGATTAACCTTATGCTACAGATGACATCTGTCCTTCGTCACCGCCACGCAGTAAGTGAACTGTCGGTAGTACTCATTGTTCGTGTTGTGGAGGGGAGTGTTGTTGGATGAGGATAGTGGTGTGTATACAGATACACGAGGAAGGTCACCAGTTCAGAGAAAACGGCTGGCACAGAGAGACAAGAACGTGAGTTTTCCGGAGGAAGGTCTCGATTCCTTATCGAATGCCGCCAGAATAAAATTTGAAGTACTGTTTTTTTTTTTCTTCAAAGGAAGACGAAGAGCTGGTTTAATTTTTACTTTGAATTTACAATATATATGAAAGTACTCTTTTTTTTTTTTTTTTTTTTTTCGTAGGGAAATAATTGATTACAACATAGTTGAATTTACAGCTGCTGTAGCCAAGTGGTCAAACGCAGGGATACATTTGCACGCGTTTGAGTTGAGTTGATCGTGGTTCAAGCTGCGTGACTGCTAAATACAGTGACGTAGTCTCTCTCTCTTCTGAACTTCTAACCCTGTGTAGTCGTCCGGACAATAAAGAGATTTTTTTTTTTTTTTTTTTACTTGTATAACCGTGCAGTAATTTAGGATGGTAGTCTATATAAATTATTACAAGTAATATTATCTTTGATAATATGTGATGAACTTTTGATTTAAAGTCCATCCCGGTGATGGACTGGGATGGACCATCTGATTCAGGATTCAGATTTTTATTTTTTTTTTTTTAACAAATATCGCTAATGAATTTTTAGTTATTTGAATAAGCCACCTTTATTAATGGTGGCTTAATTCAAAATGTAATTTTTATTTATTTAATGAATGTTTTTTTTTTAAAGATTACACTCTACTTTTGATAAGAATTGTGTCGCTTCCGCAAACATTTCCTGGCAAAAAGACACAGATTTGGCCAGTTCCGTCCCCCTTCCCCTTTTACTAAAATGCTCGATTAGAATACTATATTAAATTATAATTCAGTATAATTAACTGAAATATTTAAACTGTCTGAAGTATTTGAAATATAATTCTTCCATTTAACATTAAAACAGGACTACAACAAATACTTGGGCTTTGTTGAAAGAAGAGTCTTTGAGGCAAAAGATATGAAGCCTATATTCAGCTATTTCATGGCAAAAAATTAAAATGCGGCTGTAAACACGCTAGATATTCCCAATGACTTTTCATTTTTGTCTGATGCCGTACCTTGCTAGCAGCTTTGAAGGAATTTACAAAACAGATACAGACGACGACGGGATGGAAGGTAACGAAATCTTTCCTGTCTACTAGATACACTAAGAGTATTTGCAATCAACCAAGCAGAATTGTTGAGCACAATCCACAGTATGAAAAAGGTCCGGATGGTATCCCTGCTGTTTTATGAAAAAAATGTGGCACCACACTGGTAAAGCCATTATTGCACTTAATAAAATTATTCTTTGAAAGTGGAATCTATCCAGCTCAACTAAAAAAGGCTTTTGTTACCCTTATTTATAAAAAAGGAGACCCATCTTCACCCAATAACTACAGACCAGTTTGTCAATTAAATACACTCTCAAAGATAATTGAATCCATTGTAACGAAGCAGCTATTCAAATTTATGAAACTTAATCTGTTGGCCTATTCTCACGGATTTATAAAGGGTCGTTCTACCTGCACAAATATGATTTCGTGTCTCGAATATATATCCCAGGCGCTTGACGAAGGAGAACAAGTCGATTCCATCTTCCTTAACTTAAGCAAAGCCTTCGACAAGGTAGTTCATCAGAGACTAATTAATAAACTGGATCATTATGGTCTAAGAGGACAGGCACTAAACTGGATTGCAAACTACTTGGAAGGTAGAGAAATGTCGGTGACATTTAAAGGTAAAATCCCTCACCCATTTAAACCTGACATTGGTGTCCCACAGGGCTCATCCTTAGGCCCACTGTTATTTCTTATCTACATCAACGACCTGCCAAGTACCCTTGTAGGGTACAAAATAAAAATTAACACATTTGCAGACGACAAAAATTTATAAAGCAATTTATAAAGCACTATTGCGAATGCAATACCAGTGACTGCATCATCCTAAACGAAGCTCTTCAACGAGTTATTCAGTGGCTGAAGGAGAACAAAACGGTAGTCAATGAAATAAGTGCGAGCTGATGAGTTTTGCCAATGCAGACACAAAAAACAAAACAAAACCAAACAAACTTAATTTTTCTTATTGTATCAATAACAAGGCAATCAAAAAAAAGTTAGTACAGCCAAAAATTTAGTTATCTTTATTAAAGAATCAGTTTCCTTTGATGTTCATGTCTCAAATATTGTGAAGGCAGCTAGAAAAAAACTAGGCTTTCTTAAAAGAATTAGCCGAGATTTCAATCAATCAGCACTTTTCATCTTTCTCTAAAAATTTATGTTAGGTCAGCGCTAGAATTTACCTCACAGGTCTGGTCCCCACCTTCAGCTTACCAAAAATTAGAAATTGAAAATATTCAAAAAAGAGCAACACAGTACGTTTGTTTTAAAAGTGGCCTTCAATACGATGAGAAATCTTACCGAGAGTAGTGTGTATTCTTTGGACTTGAAACGCTGAAAGTCCGAAGGAATAAAGCCGACTTACTCCTTTTTAACTAGCTGTTAAATGCTACTATAAACTGCCCTCATCTCGTCTCACAAATAAACTTCATCGCACCGACAAAAGCTTTAAGAAACCATCCACTGCTAAAACCATCCTATGCAAGAACTAATTATGGATACTACAACTACACTAATCCGCAAAATTTAAGGATCAACACTTTTTAAAGGTTACAACCACAAAATCTTTACTTAAGGTACTCTTTATTGATGAGAGTAGATTCAGTCTCAGCAGGAATTCTGGACGTCAGCTAATCTGACGAGAGGTTGGCACACGGTATCACCCCGCAAACATCACTGAAAGGGATCGATATGGTGGTCGAGGTGTTCTCGTCTGGGGAGGCGTTATCTTGGATGGACGTACACAACTCCAGATACTGGAAGGCGATACTGTAACCGGTGCACGCTACTGTACTGAGGTAATCGTTCCCCATGTGCGTCTGTTCCGAGGTGCCATTGGCCCCGAGTTCGTGCTTATGGATGATAACGCCATACCCCATCGCAATGCAGCTGTTGATATGCTTTTGGAAAGTGAGGACATTGTTCGTATGGATTGGCCTGCACGTACCAACGATCTAAATCCCATCGAACACATATGGGACGCTCTGGGGAGACGCCTATCGGCACGTCCACACCCACCAGAAAATGTTCACCAGCTAAAGATGGCGCTGACAGAATGGATGATGTTACTGCAAGAACTTATTAACAACATTGTTCTAAGTATGGACAGGCGGTGCAAAGCCTGCATCGACATTAGGGGTGGCCACCTCTTCCCTTCGTTCCACCTTTGGCAGTGATGCATCCGTATTATGGCAGCCAATGCAATGTTTCCATTTTTGAATAAAGTCCCTCTGTACCGTTTTGTTTCCTTTGTTTTGTCGGTGTTGTTTCCTTCATCATTTCTGTACCTCACGAGGTTCCTTTGGTATGTTTTCCCATATCCAGGCCACTCCTATGAGAAGCTACAGGTGAAAACCTGACTGGTCCTTAAATTTTGTACACCAGTGTACTATAACAGGACTGCAAGATCAATCAACAAAGCAAATTTGGAGCTATTCGACATCCCTGGACACTCCAAGAAACAACTGAAACTGCTAACCACATCCGTTACCAGAGCCTTAAAATTGACTCTTCTTACCAGTTCTAACACTGATTCTGTAATGTGTGTGTGTGTGTGTGTGTGTGAAGAAATACCAGTGTTCAACCTTTCTCCTTCCTGTTCACTTCAGTCTGACTGCTCCCTGCTCTTTTTATTTAGTTAGTTTTATTTTTATCTGTAATTTCAATTTACTGTTCTTTTTATGTACATTTACTTTTCTCTTTATACATTGGAAATTTATACTTAAGCCGCTGCTTTGGAGCCGTGTAATGATGCTTTGTAGCTACACTCTCAGGCATGTTTGATTGCTCTTTTGTAGCTGTTAATAAATGAAAAATTCGCTTGCCCTCAGCGAGTCTGTTTTTAAAGATTGTTACTTTTCCTTTACTTTCTTTTATGTTTTTTTAAATCTTTTGTTTATTTGAGATATCTGTGTTGCAGGAGCAGCCAGACTATACTGTATAGGCTGACTGGGCGATCGCTTATTGTGTCGCATCATAAATTCTTGCCCTTGGGATTCGAGGGCGGAGGGCCGATTCATGTTGGCCTTGGGCGCTGGTTTTTGGCGGATTGTCTTGATCCGCATCTGGTTAAGTAGCATATAAACAAGAAAAACAGTATGCTTAAAAAAAAAAAATATATATATATATATAGTATTAAGAACAAATCATATAAACTTCCTACGCTTTACTGCGATCGATTTCGATTACATGTGACAAAGAACAACGTATTCGACTTGAAGGTTGCATTCACAGATATGAAATTGAAGCAGACCCTCTAGTGTTAAACACCCCCCCCAACCATCCAGTAAAATTAGATTGTTTACACCTCTTAAATTTTATTGATTGGTTAGGGCAGCGTTTCACAAACTGGGGGGGGGGGCGGTAAACCCCTGGGCGTCGTAGACTAATTCCAGGGGGTCCGCGAAACGGACCCTCTGGAACTGGCCAGATTATTCTTTTTATGTATAGCAACTTGATGATAAATAAAGTTATCATTATATATTTATGTAAAAATAAGAATAAAGTCGAGTTGTTTTAAACATAAAACTCTGAATTTTCCTTTCAGAAAACTGTGTTCATACGTGTTCACACACAGAGAGAAACATGCATATATGTATATATGGGTCCGCAAACGTTTTTGATTTTTGAAAGGGTCCGTAGATCTCAGTAGTTTGGGAAGCACTGGGTTAGGGGATAAGGACTAGGGTGTCTGCTTCAGTTCGCATCTGTGATCTCAGCCGAAGGCTTGGGAAAGTATGGTTATCCATGGTTCTCTCCCTAGTTCTTAATCTTTTTTTGAATTATTGCTTGGCTCTTCATCTAGAAAAAATATTCACAATTCGTTTGCTAATAGAAGTTCGCATCTGTGATCTCAGCCGAAGGCTTGGAAAAGTATGGTTATCCATGGTTCTCCCTAGGTTCTTAATCTTTTTTTGAATTATCGCTTGGCTCCTCATCTAGAAAAAATATTCACAATTCGTTTGCTAATAGAAGGTATCAGCCAGCTGATGAGAAACTAATAAGCTTCGAAGCAGCTGTCCTGCCGGGGTATCAGATTTTTAATGTTGTTGGGTTTAGAAGCATCAATGAGTAAGGCCATAATTCTCTGTATATACTGTCTGTAAAGTGTGCGTGTCCTTTCCAGGAAGCTCAGGCGACCTGGAGGAGACTAGCCAGATAATTATTGGCAGCCTGGCTACCTCCTAGTGGTGTGTGCGGGCAACGTGGAGTCCCACCAGGGGCCCTGCGGCCAAAAGCCAGGACACCCAACAGAACCCAGCACAATACTTCATTTACAACACAAAAAATTTTTCTGGCTTTCACAGTGATACTGTTTGTCTCCACAGAATTCATATGGCGCTAAGAATAGAAACAGGTGCAGGTATACTTGCGTGTACACCAATGCTAGGAGTTTAGTAAAAAAATTTGATGAATTTGAGGTATTGCTCAAAACATCAAAGGCAGATATTGTTGGGATATCAGAGAGGTGGTTTCACACAGATATAAGAGATGCAGAACTGCAATTTGGGGAGTACAACGTCTACAGAAAGGATAGACAGGATAGGAAGGGGGGAGGGTTATGCTATTAGTTAAGAAACACATAAAAACCAAGGAAGTGAAGCCAGTCGACATCGCCGGACAGTGCAGTGTTGAGTCAGTTTGGTGTGACATAAACATTGGGAGATCAAAATTGAGAGTAGGAGTGTGCTATAGGCCTAATGACTGATGAGTATAATAAGGAACTGTACAGGGAAATAGAGTGGGCCAGTAAATCAGAGAGTCTTATAATGGGAGATTTTAATTTCCCAGATATTGACTGGAATTTGGGGGCTGGTTACTCACACACTAGCAGGGCTTTTGTGGATTTATTGGATGATTGTTTTCTACATCAGCATGTTCGGGAGGCAACTAGAGGGAGTAATACTCTTGATTTGATTATCAGCAGTGATTCTTCATGCATTAAGAATCTGCAGATAAATGAACCACTAGGTGGCAGTGATCACAGTGTGCTGAAGTGGGATTTACTCAAAGAGGTAACTACCATTAGGGGTAAAGGGAAGGGTTATTGCTTCCGTAAAGGCGACTACGATGGACTGAGACAGTATTTAAATTCTATACAGTGGGACCAACTGATGATGTTACCAACAGCAAATTCAAAATGGGAAGCATTCAAAGAACTTATCTTGGAAGCTACTAGGCTTTACATACCAACTAAGAAATATTGTTCAAGGTTTAGGCCAAAATGGATGTCAGATGAACTAATGAGGCATATGGCAGAGAAGAAAAATGCATGGGATACTTACAAATTAACACATGACACAGAAGCCTATGATAGATACAAGTTGATATTGCAACCAAGTTACAAAGGAGGTTAGGCAGGCGAAGGCAGATTACGAGAAATCCTTGGCAAGGGTTGCAAAGAAAAACAGCAAAGAGTTCTTTACTTATGTAAACTCTAGAAGGAAGGGGATGAATCAGATTGGTCCACTTGATATTGATGGGTCAACTGTTGATGATCCTGCTCAGGTAGCTAACAAACTAAATGAATATTTTGCATCGACATTCACACATGAGGAGTTATTCAGCAAGGGGAATGCCAGAGGTGTATTCAACTCTAGCAGTAAGCTACAGAATCTTGAAATAACTGGGAGTAAAGTGGAGGAGAAACTGTTGAAGATAAACACAAGAAAGGCACCCGGGGTGGATGGGATCTATCCAGTTATATTAAAGGAGGCAGCAAAGGAAGTAAGCAAACCCTTAGCCATAATTATGAGAGCTTCCTTGGACTCAGGGGAGGTACCCATAAACTGGAAGTGTGCAAATGTGACCCCAATTCACAAAGGAGGATCAAAGGCTGACACAAGTAATTATAGACCTGTGAGCTTAACTTCTGTTCCAGGAAAATTAATGGAGGCACTGGTTAAAGAAGCACTGCAGGATCATTTAGACAAGACTTCAGTTATAGCTCAGACACAGCATGGTTTTGTTAAGGGGAAGTCTTGCCTGACCAACTTGATTGGATACTATGATGCAGTCACAAAAGAACTGGATGCAGGGAATAACTTTGATATTATATACTTGGATCTTAGAAAGGCTTTTGATACTGTTGCACATGGAAGACTGCTACACAAATTGGAGCAGTGTGACATTGGAGGCAAATTGCTGCTATGGATAAAGGGGTGGTTGAGGGGGAGAAGACAGAGAGTGGTAATCAATGGACACTGCTCATCGTGGACTAATGTTATTAGTGGAGTCCCTCAGGGCTCAGTGTTGGGTCCATTATTGTTTTCTGTATTTATAAATGATATTGATGATGGTATATCAAGCTTAATGTCCAAGTTTGCAGATGATACGAAGGTTGGCAGGGTTGTCAAGGACACTACTGAAACTATGCTGCTGCAACAGGATCTGGAAAAAGTTGAGCAGATGGGCTGAAAGGTGGCAAATGAAGTTTAACATTGACAAATGTAAAGTACTACACATGGGAAACAGCAACCCCAGAGCAATGTATCAACTCTGTGGTACTACACTGACAGTGGTAGAGAATGAAAGGGACTTGGGGGTGGTTGTACAGGCAGATATGAAGTTCTCTGAGCAATGCAGACGGGCTGCAAGAGTAGCTCATGGAGTATTGTCAATGATATACAGGAATTTTTCCAGCAGGGATAAGGAGGTGATTATTCCATTGTATAAGGCAATGGTCAGGCCACACCTAGAGTACTGTATACAGGTCTGGAGGCCTCATTTCAAGAAGGATGTAGGGCTGCTGGAACGAGTACAGAGAAGGGCAACAAGATTAGTGAATGGAACAAAGGGGTGCCTTACGAAGAAAGGCTTAAGTTTTGCAAATTACAGTGTCTGGAGACTAGGCACCAGCGTGGTGATCTGATAGAGGTGTATAAAGCCTTGAATGGTTTAAGCATGCTCAATGCTGATGGGATTCTTCCTCTAGCTCAGAAAAATCACCTGAGAGGGCATAAATTCAAATTGAGGAAAGACAGATGTAGGATAGACGTGCGGAAATTTGCCTTTAGCCAGCGGGTGGTTGGTTGGTGGAACAGACTTCCATCCCTTGTGGTGGAGGTTGATAGCCTAAATAAGTTTAAGGCTCAGCTGGACAGGTATTTTGAACGAACAGAGGGGTGAAGTGGAAGTGGGTTTTTTTTTTTTTTTTTTTTTGGCTGATGCTGCATAAGCTTGCTTTCTTGCATCAAATGCCTCTACTAATGCTAATGTGGGAAACCATCGGAGGCACCTTTCCCCCAACACTATGCACGCTATGTGCGTGTCCTGTGGATTTTGGGAGCACCTGCCGGTTTTGCACAGCCACTGGTGGGTGCGGGATTTTCTGGTGCTATGTTAGCACTGACAGGAGTAGACCGAGGTTAGCTCCTTGTGCTAGGGCGAGCATCGAGTGGTATTTGCCTATTGGTGGCTGCCACCCGATGGCAGAGAAGCCTGGTAAATACACATTTACACTTCAGGCCGATGTGATTAAGGTTTTTTTTCCCCTTCTACATGATAATTGGTGGAAATGGACGAATAGTCCTGGTGCCGCTGTGAGACAGGTATACATACATATATACATGTGCGTGTCCTGTGGTCTTTTTTTTTCTGTTTGCTGAACGTAAAACCCTAGTTCCCGGGAGGAAAAAACTAAGCTACCCTCGCCTGAGACCGACTAACACACCCTGAAAAAGGCCCATAAAAATTCCTCACGTCATTGACGGGACTCGAACTCGGGTTTTTACCACCTGGTGTGGGGAGGACGGCAGTTATACCAACTGGGCTTCCCACGAGGACTTTTTAAATGTACATTAGAATTTTCTGGTGATGGTAATCCAGGGGTCGAAAATTCCCCGAAACGAAGCGCTTGTTAATAAAATATCTTATTTTCAATGATCAAGTACAGTATACACATGGCATTATTGATGTGTAACGAACCCGAACACTTTTCGGTGCGTTCCGATCTGCTCCGAGCTCTGGGTGATGTTGTGTAAATTAAAAAGAAATTAGCAACCCGTAGATAAAAGGTATTTGTGTTTAAGTTTACCATAAGCCCAAGCCTTAATAGTGTTGTATTTAGATCATTTGGGAGCCTTAAGGCACTGTGGAATTTTGGAGCCACCCATTGCTACAGAATTCTGTATATTTGGCTATATATTTCAAATCTTTGGAGCCACCAAACGTTGGGTTTCCTAAACCACCGACCCTTACTAAAGAATATTTTGCTTTCAGTAGGAGCAAAGTCGCTCTACTGCGTTGAAATATACCACTACAATCCTACAGTATAACATGAATACAATCAGTAACGAAACTACATATTCAGCTTCCTCCCTTACTAAATTTTCGAATGTATCCCCCAAACCCCACTGTTGTAGCGCATCAGGAGACATGGTAGTTTCGCCATTGATACAATGGAATTTTAGCGCTGTACGAGACGAGCTCTTGAAGCGCGAGCGTCAGCTGGCGTAGCGAACGCCTCCAAAACAGCAAACTACACGTAGCGCTCCTAACGTCAGATCGTTTCAAACTAGTCGGGCCGTTCTAACGTTTCATTTGATATCACTAGCGACTCACTTTTTCTATTCCCAGTTTCAAGATGGATGTTGTTCAAGTTGGATGTATTGCCCATTTATGTATAGTGTTGATTGTGAGTAGAAAGAGAAAACGACGATGGTCGCTTCATCAGAAGATTCGAATTGGTTAAAGTTTTATATTATGTTTGAAACACACAGGAAGTCTCCCGAGAAGTTTTTTTTATTTATTTTACAGAATGTCGATACAGAGTTTTGATGAACTTCTGTTTATTAGAATAAAAAGGCAAAATTTGATGCCGTGATGCAAAAATCAATACCGATGTTTACATCTATGCTTTTTGTGCTGTACCGACAGGCCAACTCCCACTAACTGAAATATTTATGAAACGTTGTTTTCTTTGTAAAATTATTTTATTTCTACTCGTTATTCTTATTCAGAGAATAAGGTTATTTCAAGACTCGGTTTCTTACAAAATCACTTTCGGTAACATAAAGGGCAACTTCCTGTTTGATTTTACTGCATGGGACTTCTCAGAATAAAAAAAAAAACATTTATGTTAGTGTCTTCCCACTTGACATTATTTCCAGATGGAATATTGACAAGTATTTTCCATCCATTTGAATCAGAAAACATTCTCCACTACCCACACTGTAACGGATTACTTTCCGTGCAATAAAGGATTAGTGTTGTTTGATTTTACGAATGCTCATGCGAAGACACCAGTTTTCGAAGTTTGTTAACGCAGCTATCAATATATAATTATTTTCTTGAGATTTTTTTCCCGTTTCCAGTGTGGCTTCCAACAGACGAATTTCCTCGATTTTGTGTTGTAGATGCAATACACATTGAAGAAAGGAAGTACGATCTTTTTGTTTTTCAAAAACAATGTTACAATTCTTTCGGTAATTTTTTTTTTTTTTTTTTTTTTTTATATTCGTCAAGAAACATTTGCGTGCATTTTCCCTCCTATATCACGATGGCAACGACTCTGTACTTTGCGGCTTACTGCGTGCTTTCATTGCTTTCACAATACTTTTCAAAAAAGAAAGACACCCAAGTTATGTTTGAAACGAAAGGTTCAAATTCGTTTTGGAAGAAGACAGAGACCGCATGTGATTCTTTTTTGTTAACGCCGACATTAGTTGTACAGTGGATATTCTTCAGCAGTTTTTCGATTACTGTTTTGATCTTATTTAATAATAACTAGGGAGCTTTGCCCCCTAGTTATTATCCCCTAGGGAGCTTGGCCCCCTAGCAAAGCTCGCCCACGGAGGTATTACGGTGTAAGGCAGATCTTTTCTACATAAAAGACACACCTGTCGAAATGCACTGGTCGCATCAGGAAATGACCTATGTAATTATTTACCTGTGCATTTGTAGTGCGCGGCATTCTCAAGGTCAAATAAATATCACGGTAAAATTCCAGGACGGTGTACACCTTCCAACATGGCGGAAAGCAGTGATTGACAAGTTTGACTTTCATATTTCGACAAACGGACAGGAACAAAGCAGTGATTGGGAGATACCACTGCTTTCCCCGTCTACTGTCCTTCTTGGTTGATATGCCTAGGGTGTTTTTCCTCACATTTGCCGCTGTTTTTAAATCGGGAACTCGTTTTCCCATTTTAAAACAGCAGGAAGGAGGGATAAATACCCTACCTAAGCTACGCCCCCCCCTCCTCCTCAACGACACAAAACAACCAGAAAAGGGAAGTGCCTTCACCTGTGAATTATTGCCCTCTTCTTCGCTTTCATTGAAGTACCTGCTGGTGTATACTATACTGGACTTCAGCCAATATCACTATAATTATTTATCTGTGTTTACATAGGTCACTTAGGAAATGGCCTTTTGCTTCGGGTTCCATAATACATGAGGAATATTGTTGCATCTGAAAGAGCAGGACTAAAATATTTAACTGAAATATTTACAAACTATACAAATATTTACAAAATACTAAACTACAGTAAAGTGGTCAATGCAGCAATATAAAAAAAACTAAACTATTTTGATTAAGGTCACCTAGAAATTTAATTTCAAGTATTGTCTGTAAATTGCATATAAGAAATTTAATTTCAAGTATTGTCACTGTAAATTGCGTGTGTTCTTTGGTCGATTTGCCTACTTTGCTGGACGAAAAACCTTGCTATCTACACCTGAGACCGACTAACTCAGCCATGGAGTGAAAAATGGCAATAAACATTCCTCGTGTCATCGACGGCCTTTTCCACCTGGTGACGATACCACTGTGCTACACATGCAGCAATATGTATATGTCTTTGCATTGTGGTTCGATTCTGTATCTTCTGTTTATAAATTATAGGTGTTAACGGGTGATTTGCATGTTACGCCGGACAAAAAACCTGAGCTTTTATGAGTGCGGGGGAGTAGCCCCTTGCTATTCATACCAGTTTGACTAATTAATCCACAGAGTGAGGGAGGGGGGGAAAATGCCTATAAAGATTTAAAAGATTGAATTGAAGTAAAATCGAGGAATCTATAGAATTTAGTTTAATGATTTCTTTCTTAGTCAAAATTCACAATTTAGGTTGAACAGATGTTAGACAAACTGGTCTTTAAAAATGTGGATATTGATAATTCCGGTCAGAATGATGAATTACTATTGAATGTGTTTACTCTCATGAGGTCTCATTCTGATGAGATTAGCATTCTAACTGGATGCCATTATTAATTGTACTTCTTATAGTAAGTGAAGTCTTGTTTTGATTCTCTTTATTGCTATTTCTTAATCTTTGGGTTGCTCCAAGTGTTCATCTTAATTGTAAAGCACACACTTCCGGTCATCATACAAGGCTGAACTTATGCATAGAAAAGTGGGAAAACCATCTAGGGCCCTTAATTATTAACAGTGGCAAATGATGCAAGAAAATAATTCTTTGCATCAGCAAAAAAAAAAAAAAAAAAACCCCTCCTTTTTCATTTGTACATCCCCTCTAACAGTTTATCTAGTTCTTCCTTGAAAATATTCAAACTACCCACCACCCTCTGGTTGAAGGTAAATTTCTGCACAGTTGACCTACAACAACCCTCAATTTTAATTTATGCCCCTAGAATGTGTAGCATTGATAGAATCCTTTTTACTTGTACAATAAATCCTTTCTCAATCCATTCAAGGCTTTAAACACCTCAATCAGACCTACTTGCAGGTGCCTAGGTTCCAAATGCTGAAGTTTGCAAAACAAGCATTTGGAAACTAGGTCTTATACAAGACAGTAGTTAGGCCACATCTTGAGTACTGCACAGGTCAGTGATTACCCCCTGCCAAGGCAAGGGGTAATCATCAACCTATCCTTCTAGCAAAATTCCTATATATCATTCACAAAATGCTATCAGCTATCCTAGCAATCTGTCTGCAGTACTCAGAGAACTTCATATCTGACTGCACAATTACTTCAGGTCATTTTCATTCTCCACTGCCCTGAGTGTGATACCACATAGCTGGTAGTGATCTTGGATGACTGCTCCCTATAATTGATGGTGTGTATCTGAGGTTCTGATGAATGAATTAATTAGTATTTCATTTGAAATGAGGTAAGTAACAGCAGTAACTCACACTGTGTAAAGTTGCACAATACTGCAAAATTTTTGAACCATTTCGGCCCACTTTCCAACTAATATGCAGGGGACATAGGATCACAAAAGGGCTTTTCACTAAATGCAAAGAAACGGGGCTTTGACATACAAGGCATGACGCTGATGTTCCTGGCTGGTGCAATAAAAAGAACACAGAGTGAAGGAGCTCGAAAATGGTTTCATTTTTAATCAAAGTAATCACCACCTGATTGAATGCACTTATTGCACTGTTCTAAAAGTTTCAGAAAAGAGTCAGCGAAGGTACCTAAAGAGATTATATTCACTTCACAGAAGCTACCATGCTTTTCATACCAACAAAGAAATATTGTTCTAGGTTTAGCCCTAAATGGATATCAGATGAACTATTGAGACACGTGGTAGAGAATAAAAGTTGCACGTGATACATACAAATTATCAGGTGATACAGAAGCCTATGGTATATATAAATTAGTCTGTAATTGAATTGCATGGTGGGCCACTTGATGTCAGTGGGTTAATTGATGATGACCCTGCTCAGATTGCTGACAAACGGAACAGATATTTTGCATCTACATTCACACAAGAGGAATTCTTTAGGGGAGGGGGATGCCAGAAGTTATCAAACTCTAACAGGGAGATAAATGACTGTGGTAACTGAAAGGAAAGTGGAAGAGAAACTGTTGAAGCTGAACATAAAGAAAGGCACCTGGGGTGAATGGAATCTATCCAGTTATACTAATGGAGGCAGCAGAGGAAGTAATAAGCCCTTAGCCATAATTGTGAGAGCATCCTTGGATTCAGGGGAGTTCACTGTGGACTGGAGATGTGCAAATGTATTGGAGGATCAAAACATGACATGAATAATTAGACCCGTTAGCTTACTGTCTGTTCCAATGAAAATAATGGAGTCGTAGTTAAAGAGGTAATGCGGGACCATCTGGACAGAAATGCAATTATACTGCAGTATAATTGCATTATGAATGGATCACAGTAACCAAGTCCACAAAATGGATTTGTGGACTTGGTTACTGTGATCCAGTAACCAAGGAACTGCATGCAAAAATAATTTTGATAATTTTTTATTGGATTTCAGGAAGGCTTTTAAGACTGCTGTACAGACCAGCAATGTGGTATAAGGGTAAGTTATTGTTCTGGATAAAAGGATGGTTAAGTGTGGTTATTGATAAGTACTGCTCTTCATGGACTAATGTTATTAGTGGATTCCCCCAGAGTTCAGTGCTGGGTCCATTGTTGTTTAATTTTTTATTAATGATATGATTGATGAAGGTATATCAGGCTTAATTTTTAAGTTTGCAGAAGATACAAATGCAAGGTACTGCATATAGGTAGCAGTAATCGCAGAATAACTTATCAACTCCGTGGTTCTACATTCAGGGTAGTGGAAAATGAAAAAGACCTGTGGGTAGCTGTGCAGTCAGATTTGAAATTCTCTGAGCAGTGCAGACCTTCTATGAGGACAACTGATGGAGTTTTGTCAATGGTATAAAGGAATTTTGCTAGAAGGATAGGTCAGTGATTGTCCCTTTGTATAAGACAATAGTTAGGCCACATTGTATAAATTAGTGCACAGCATCATTTTAGTTCACGGTAAATCACTGAAGTAGGTGAAATGGCATTGTTTTTGATACATCTCATGTTGCGAATGCCTTCACGAGTTGCCTAACTGGTTGTGAAGTTAGTGCTATGCATTAACTTGTTCGATTAATAAATTTTCAGTAGTCTGAGGCTTTCAGCCCTAAAACCTTTTTAGTCTTTAGGCCACATCTTGAATACTGAATGCAAGTCTAAAACCTCATTTTATATATAAAAAAAAAAAAAAAAATATATATATATAGGGTGATTCACTACCAGTGCGACAAACTTGCAGGAGGTGTAGGGGGCACAAAGACGAATCGGAATCACATAGCATTGCAGGGTCCGAAATGCCTTCGCCATGCGGTAGAGGACGTTGAACGGGAGGTCGCGTGAACAGCGATCCCCCTGGAAGTCAGCATTTGTGAACCGGTTCCCGAGGCAGTAGGATGGATGAGTATTCAAACGTTGAACTGGCCGACACGCACCTCGCGTATGGAGCTGCGTACTGTAACGGGCGCGCCGCTCTGCACTTGTACCAGGAATGTTTCCCGCACAGGTGTGCTCCTCATCATACGATTTTTGCACATGTGCACAGAAGGTTACGTGAGACTGGTTGTTTCACGAGAGGTACCATGAATCGAGAGCGAACGACGAGGACGCCAGACAATGAGAATGTCCTACGTCTTGCTGAAGGCAATCCGAGTACGAGTACTCGAGCGATAGGCCAACGATTGGGTATTTCCCAGTCCACTGTATGGAGGATACTGTCAACGAACCAAATGAGTTCATACCATCTGCAATGCGTCCAATCATTGGAGCCTGCGGATTATCCACTCCGGAGGACTTTTGCTACTTGGTTTCTTCAACAGAAACGGTTCGCAAATGCTGACTTTCAGCAGGATCGCTGTTCACGCGACCTCCCGTTCAACGTCCTCTGCCGCATGACGAAGGCATTTCGGACCCTGCAATGCTATGTGATTCCGATTCGTCTTTGTGCCCCCTACACCTCCTGCAAGTTTGTTGCACTGGTAGTGAATCACCCTGTATATGTGTGTGTGTTTGATACCTTGATCTCTGTAACAACCACACAAATTCTGGTTTCAATCTGACAGTTTTTTTTCTTTGCAGTGCTGAATGAAGTGAATTGTCACAATGGATAAAGTGGGATGCAGATCTGTGATTCAGTTCCTCTTTCTGCAAGGGAAAACACCCAAAACAATCCACGAAGAAATGGTCACTGTTTATGAAGAAGACTGCCCTAGTTACAGTGTTGTACATTGGTAGAAACAATTCAAATGTGAAAGAACCTTAGTGCATGATGAAGAAATCCCAGGACACCCAGCAACTGACAACAGAAGAGTGTTGCAATATTTGAGGCATTAATCTTGAAAGATCACTGTATTAGCACCAAAGAACTAGCTGCAGAGCTCCAACTTAGTGTAGGGTCTGTAGAGAACACCATCCTTCAACAGTTGCATATGAGTAAAGTGTCTGCTAGATGGGTCCCCAGTCTTCTGACCCCTTACTAGAAGAAAGGAAAGGGCACAATGTGCACATGAAATGTTGTCAATGTGTTGTGAAGAGTAAGAGGGTTTTTTTTTTTTCCTTCACAGCTAGTCATCATGGATGAAACTTGGATCCATCACTATGATCCCAAAACTAAACAAATGTCAAAACAGTGGAAGCATGCAGAATCCCCCTCCCCTCCCCGAAAAAAGGGTACAGGTGCAACCAAGTTCTGGAAAGATGATACTGTCAGTTTTTTTTGGACCAGCATGATGTAATAATAACAGATTTTCTTCAAAAGGGCTGTAGTGTGATAGAAAAGTATCATTCCAACCTCCTCAAAAAAAAGCTGTATGTTGTTATAAAAGAAACATATGGGGAAATCTGTCAAAAGGTGTGTGCCTGCTCCACAATAAGGCCCCTGAACATTCTTCATGTAATGCAGTGAGGTGTGCCCACAAATGTGGGTTTGAAATATTGCCATATCCTGCTTATTTCCCTGACCTTGCACCCTCAGATTTCTTCCTCCTGCCTTCCTTCCCCAAAGTCCTTTCTTCATGGAAAACACTTTGCTGCTGACGATGTGATGATTTCTGTTGCCTAGTCGTGGTTTGAAGGATAGTCAGAAGACTTCTATAAAACTGGCCTACAGGCAAAAATGTATCTTTTATTTGGCAGCTATGTTGAAAAAGTGCAATACATGGTGTTTGCTTCAACCTTTTATCACAGCTACTACTGGGTGAATATAAAAATCTTTTTTGAATTACCCTTGTAAATAGCACCATCCAGAAAACTTACCTACCTAAAAGTAAGGTTGTTTAAAATAATCTTTTATTGTCACATAACAGTTAAACAGGTTCAAATAATGCCAAGATATAAATGAAGTTTTACTCATTGGACTGTTGTCAGCATTAAGCTTGTAGAGCTAAATTTGGTTATAATGAGGTCACAGCTATATTGAACAAATGCTATTTCAAAGTTAAGTTTATGAGTATTTACATATAAAAATTTTATGCATATAATGAACACACTTTGCAGATATATCAAGCAGACTTCCTCCTACTGGTATTGTCTTAATTGCAGTGGTCAGCTCCCCCAACTCTCATAGAGGCACAAGGTCCCTTGATTCTCACTGATTTGTCTTGTTCCTGGGTTCATGCGTTCCACCTTTTCAGCAGGGAAGAGGTTTCCAGCCATAATATTTAAACAAGGACTTCCAAAATCAGTTCTTTCTCCATTGTGTCCTCTGCCCCACTAATGATCATTTAATGTTTTTAATGTGTGAACATGGCTGTAACTGAAAAAAAATCCCCCCCCCAAGCATGGATGATTTGTGACATTTTTCAATACATAACAAGGCAAGGAAAAAAAATAGAAAAATTTTAATACTGATAAATATAAGTGTCCAGCACACCTTCACACAGAGCAGAAGAGTTACACATGTATTACAACCTAGGTTTTGCAGCCAGTGGACATGGGTAGAATTATAAGCTTCAAGGGTTATTTCAGATGATCTCTGGTTCTCCAACTGATTGATCAAAGAACAAGAAATACATGCCAATGTTTCTGTAATGGATTCAGTTCAAGGGACACTGTTACACCTTTGCAGGTGTAACAGTGTTCCTTGATAAATAATAAATTGTGATAAATTGTTTATCTTCAGGAGAATTTTCCATTAGTGAACAAAATGTTAATGAAGATAATTTATGATCTCTATCAGAATGGCTGAAACAAAATGGAATTACAAATTTTGACCATTTAAATAACACTAACAATTTAATAACATCTGAAATTCATAATGAGAGTGATATAACAGAGACTATACTAAACAAAAGAGATAGTGATAAAGATGTCTGTAAGTAACAGGAGTTCTCATTGCATAAAATGTTGTTGTTATTTGGTTTTTAGGAGCATTAGCAACTAAGGCCATATTGCTCCGGGGATATGCGGTGGTCATTCCCTGACCTTTCCGCATCCTCCGTATTTGGTGGTCACGGGCTCGAACCCCAGTCTAATCAAGAAGCATGTGCTACGCACTGCTGCTCCTGCCCACCTGGCTACGGAGGCGCCCGCATAAAATGTGAAGCACATGTCAACAGTTGAGTCCAGATGACGCTTCAGTGTTGTGAAGCCAAAGAGTATTACCAATTGGAGCGGAAATAAAGTCTTCTTGCTATTAATAAACATACATGACAGATGCCAATCAGTATGTGCATATAATTAGGTTTAATTTATTTTATGAATTTTTAATTAATAATTAATTACTTTTACAGATTTCGGAGATTTTCAGTGGAGAAATCAAAGAACACATTTTCAAAAACAGCTATTAGGAGTTTCAGCTGTATGGATGAAGTAGATAAGCACAAACGGTTGAAATATTGTTTGGGGCCTCATTGATCCTCATATGCCTTAATCATGATTAATGCGGCAAGTGTAATATAAGGAAACTCTAAGAGATCTTATTTGTTTATTTTTCAATTTTTTAAAAATTTATATATATTTTTATGTTGTACCTGTGTGTTAAATGTGTATTTTTTTTTATTTATCTACAGTCAGTTCTGCTATAAAGTGGTACATGTGTTCCTGAAAATCTCCATGTTATGGTATTTTGCATATTAAAAACAACAGGACTTGGAAAAAATAGGGATAGTGGCAGAGCACTAAAAAAAAAAAAAAAAGTTCAGTCTGGTAAATAACACAGTAAAAAAAAGTTAGAAACCCCATAATATTGCTAACAGAGGTTTAAACATCTTAAATTTCTAATAAATAAATAAATATTACAGTAAATATAGCACTTTACCTTGACAAGATATGAAGTTTGTTTAATTGATATTTCTGTTCACTGACGTTCTTTTTTTTTGGATTGTAAAATTTAAAACAGTAAAAAGATGAGCAGTCAATAATGAGGAACATGGCACGCACAAAAGAGAAGATTCTGAAAATTTATGTTTTTTATATGATTGAAGAGGAATGGAAAACACATCTCACCATTACGTAAAAACCCACAGAATTCCAGCAATCAGTATTATTGCAAATGCAATAAGAAAGAGTTTGCTACCTGTTTATAACTGCGCTAACAGAAAAGCCCAATAAACAGGCAACTGCAAATTGTTTTTATTGTTTTATGGTAGTGACCTCTAGAAATGCACTCCTCCGCTCACTCTATCCCACCTCATGAAATTTCTGTTCGAACAGAAAATCTTGTGAATACAGCAAATGATATGTTTGATAACAGTGTCTCCGACCAATACAATTACAGTAAATGGGAAATATAGCTCTCACACATTTGACTTGGTGCTGGGTTTTATGTTCACCTGGTGTTACGTGCATGAGCCAATGCAAAAATCGCATTATAGTTGCATTGTTCCCTAATATATCAATCGCATTGTGAAAATGCACGTTATAGCAGAACTGACTGTATTTTTACTTATTCATGTTTTACTTACTTGTTATCAACACTTATATTCAGTACATGCATGTTCATACTGGTATTACAAATAATGACTATCAAGCACACTTGATAGTTATTATTTGTTATAACCAAGTTTGTGTGTATGTGCTGAGCAGAACGAATGATTACTTATTACATTATGGAACCCTTTATCTGGATGCCTACCATCCCAAAGTTCCAAAAATCTGATATTGAGAGCAGGGTAATATATTTAACCTCTTCTGTAGGAGCCACAAAAATTCTAAAACATAGCACAAAATGATTTTTACTTGTCTACCAATAAAATCATTTTAATGTTTTTTGTTTGTGTATACAAATATAAAAGATGACTTGATCAGTTAGGCTACAGATTTATCATATCCTGAAGCTTAGCTGTTGGATGACGATGTAGTGGAAGAGTGCCTCCATATTGATGACCATGCTCCAGTTACCTCTCAGCTAACAGACAATGAAATTTTTGATATGGTAATGAAAGAAAATAAAGTTAATGATAACGTTAATGTTACTGTTGAAGAACGAATCTCTATTGTCTAAATGAGAAGTCTTACAGAACTGAATCAGGGAATGGAGCAGAGATGTTTTTCTACAAAGCATCCCATAATGTCTCTCTATAACAATTCAGAAATTACTTATAAAGAAAGACCAAATCATCTAAACAACTTAGTTACAAGAAATGTTTTAGTAATTGGCTTAAAGCAAACCTCTATAGGTACATGTACAGCATTTATCTCTGAGCTCCAGCCATCAACTTCTGGCATGTCTGTCCCATCAAATATATCTTTTTCAATCAGTGAAAATATTTCCTCTGATGATGATGCCATATAATTAATGTGACCAACTTTGGATACACTTTTTTTGGAAGCAGAACAATGGAATAAAGACATATATATAACTTTTTTTTTTTTTTTTTTTTTTTGTACATTTTAAGCTTGGCTATCCAAAAATTGAAAAAGCCCTATATCAGGCAACCCTCAGGTCCCAAGAATGCCAGCTAAAAGGTTCTATAGTATATTAGTTTTGAAGTTTAAAATTTCACTAAAGAGATATAAATCAAAATATTAAAACAGCTGGTACAGTACCCATATGATTTTTATATATATATATATATATATATATATATATATGTTTCATTATGTATGTATATATATATGTTTCATTATGATCAGTATATTGTATTTTAAAATAAGAAAAGCAAGATGTGTACATAAATTAATCATGGATTTTTAATGCCTATTTACAAATGTATACAAAAGAAGTCTTTATCAAAAATAAAAAGTAACATTTTGTCATACACTTTTGAAGGAAATACTGTAAAATATTGTTTATAGTACTCAATAATATATCTGAACACAAGATAAACATAAAAATTTATATCAATATATTTTTTTCTTTTCTTGAAAAGAATATATTCCTTTATGTATTCCAACAGAAATCAGTTCTTTAGGATCTCTCTCTCTCTTTTTTTTTTTTTTTTTTATCTAATTCACTTAGAATTAGCTAAAAGACTTAACTAAAATGTTATAATACTATCAAATTACTGTAACCTTTAGAATATAAACTATACAGTAGCTTAGGTAAAACTGCAGAAATATACAGTTATTCAAATAGATTTAAATTTAGTTCAAATCATATTTCACAGTAATATGGTATCAGTATATTAAACAGTTATATATTCCTGTTTTCATCTTTTATTTCTTGTACAGATGGGGCTAACATTATTTATTTAAACCAGGCTTGACATGGAGCTTTTCTATTGATGTCACAATGGAAATCTTACTGACAAACTGTTCTCTGTTCAGCATGTATTAATTCAGGAGTCACATAAGTGACAAAATATTTTTGTTTTGTATATGTTTGTTGTTTGTTTGTTATTTGGTTTTTAGGAGCATTAGCAACTAAGGCCATATTGTTCCGGGATATGCGGTGGTCATTCCCTGACCTTTCCGCATCCTCCGTATTTGGTGGTAATGGGCTCGAACCCCGGTCTAATCAAGAAGCGTGTGCTACGCACTGCTGCTCCTTCCTACCTGGCTACGGAGGCGCCATTTTGTATATATAATCAATATTTAAGAGTAATAATGTGTAATGGTATTTAAAAATATCAGTCTAATAAATCACTATAGTAACAATGTCACAGGAAAATATTCAAAATATCATTTAGTTTATATGGCAAAAAGAATTTTATGATTGATAAATACAGTCGAAGCTCTTTATAGCGACCCTCTTTTTAACATCCCACACGTTATAACATCCTATGTCCCTCCCAGCCAATTTCTCATTAACCTAATGATATTTTATGAACAATCGATATAACACCCTTTCGATATAATGACAGTTTTCTTATTTCCCTGGGGGTCGTTATGCAGAGCTTCGACTGTATATTAATATTGAAAAAAATTGTAATAGATAGGCCTATTCATAAAACAACACACATTCTATTGGCTGATACACTGTATTCAGTATAATGCATATTATGCCATATATGCAAAGTGTAAGGTTATTAAAAACAACTTATAACGGGTAATGAAATTTAATTTCAGAACCTATAAAAATGAAAATAATGCAAGTATTTCAAATATCAATATGGAATTCCATAGTAAGTGCTATTCTGGTCAATGAAACTAAAACAACTGCTTGCTTTTTTTTTTTTTTTTTTTTGATTCGATTTGATTTATGTACTTATGATAATAAGTAACATTAAGAAATGACTGAATAGTAATTCAAATTAAACTAAAATGTGGATATGGTATATTAGAGCCATGAGGTAAAATAGAAGTCACAATAAAATCATATAATGTACAATGAAATATACATTTAGCAGACTGTATTAAGATAAGCAAAATAAATGGTAATATTCACTATTTCAAGTAAACAGACTATAATGGTTAAAGGCTTAAAAAATTTAATTAATTTTCACACCGAATAGCATAGACAAGCATTTATAAGATAAACAATTACAATAGATGCATTTAATATATTTGCTTCAATTTATTTAGCAACATTTAAAATTTTTACACTTTACCAAGCATCACTTCAATTAAGTTAGACCAGTACACCCCTTTTATTACAGAATAACGTACATATATACTAATTGGCATCCAAATAAAAATTATTGATTTCATTCTATACATATGATTTCTTTGTGTTTACTTTACTCATAATACTGTTTATCTATAATAATTTATTTTAGTTATTTAAGATAGTTAAATTAAACAAAGTACTATCTACTATTCAATGTGGTTTTGCTTGTACTTTAAAATTAATTGAAAGAAAAAAAAAGTTAGGTGACTAATGAAACATTTTAATATGTGCCTAAAAGAGACAGATTCCTCTTCCTTGTTTTATTCTTGAGTAGAAAAAAATCATATATTATCATTAAATTCATTTATATGCAAAAAATTAAATACTTCTAACTAGTTTATTACTAATGATACTGTCATCTTGTAATTATTGGTTGCAGTTATGTTTCATTATTTAGAAGATCATGGCAGGGATGATTTCATGAAGAAATGTATACAAAAAACATGTAATGAACAGTGAAATACATTTCCCTATTCATTACAACAAAATGTATTTCACTGTAATGAATATTCTGCTGTGTAGCAGTGTTTAACCTGGCCAGAGTAATTGTCAGAAAGTGCCCACAATTGATACATCTATATGTGGTATATCAGCTGCACAAACCTCTGTTTCATGGTGTTATGGTAGAAAAATTGTTTCTTGGGAAAGTTTAGGAGCACAAACCAAATTTTACTGGAAACAAATCAGGTATTCACAGCTCGTAGTGGCATCATCCTTAACCTTGACATTTCTCAGCTGAAGGTACAATTAATATTATATCATAAAAATTGTTTCATATATTTTTAATTTGATTAAAGATGAATGACTTTGAAGTAGGCATTTCATTTTCCCCATTTAACATGTAACACATTAGTTACCAGATACCCTACTTAAACTGTACATTTTAAAAGTTAAATCTGATATCACATTGAAAATAATCAAGATGTGTAATTGGAGAGAGAGAGAGAGAGAGAGAGAGAGAGAGAGAGATTACATTGAACAAAAGTGAAAAATTTCTTCATTAGAAATGTAGTTAAGTGTATTTTTTAATGTTGATGTTTTGAACATGCAGCCTGTTCTTTTCTCACACTCTCAGTTCAAAGTATTTCATATTTAAATTTTCACGTACTTAAGATTTTTGGTCTAGTTACTCATATTAGTCTGCTTGTTGACTGAGTAATGAAGTCCAGTGTTTTCTATATCTTGCTGTGATGGTTAGTTTTAGCAGTTTCTAGTATTCTACCCCACTTGCTCTCTGAATTTCAGACAGATATATAAAGTGAGCCTTCCAGACATCTCATTGGGTTGAAGTTAAAGTGCATGTTAATGTTGTTAGGTATTAGTAAACTCATTCTCTTTTCATATTGGCGACACTTAAATGTGCTTTTAAAGTGTGACATTAGTGCATTCATTCACCAGACAGCTTTGTTTATTGCATGCAACAATTATGCAGATCTCACAGACAAGTCTGTTAAACAAAGTATACAAACTTTATCTTGGCTGAGAATTAGATAATGAAGACAAGAAGTAGGCTCTTCCTGTATTCTGCACTAATTGTGTAGAATATGAGGATCTGAAAGCTTAAAAAAAAAATTTGTGAACATTTTCTGGGCAACAACAGAGCAGTAACTAAAGTTTTTATTGAGAATTTATTACAAACTTACCAAAATCTTGGTTACAATAAATATGTCTAAAGATACATTTCATTCCCATTTGGTCTTTTTTACAGATAACCTAGGATATGATAGTGATGAATACAGTGAAAATTTAAGATATTGCTACCATGAAGAAACATTACTAAGGAAGGTGGAAGCCCAGTATGTCAGTAGACTATTGCTGTACACTGATCAGAAAGATTCCTGATCATTGTAAAAGAAAAACCAAATGGCAAAAAAAGTCCATATTTTCAACTTCTGATTTCATCTAAAATTTCAATATACATAACTTACATTTCCTCTCTAAATTTGTGAGTGTGAGTCAGTATCTGACTTCAAATTTGGATTCAGCACATCAAACTCCATGAGATGTACCATATTTGAGGTGGGGGGGGGGAGAGTTTAAATTTAGTTGTTCAGTGTTATCATTGCACAGTTTCAGCATTCCTTATTAGTTGAAGAAAAATTTTTATTCTAAATTTAATGTTATTAAATTCATGGTGTAAATATAGCTATTTCTGTGCACTAATATGAGCTAATATGTATGTAGCCAACTTGATGCTTTTTGGTTACCAATACAAAAGATACTTTTGCAATAGACTTACCTTAAATGATTGACTTTTACTGATAAAATAGTAATTTGGTAATTACAGTGATGGGACCACAATATAATCAAATCACTTTAGGATGGACCCTCCACGACATCATAAGGATCATGTTATAAAATATGCACTTTACAATGCTTAGACCACATGGGTAATGCGAGTTTATGGAGTAATAGCATTTCAGATAATAGCAGTGTTTGTAACATCTTAGCCATATGTGTATAGAGAAATGGAAATGCATCAGTGTTTATGCTTTCTTTGGTTGATGCTGTGCTGACATACTGTAATGTATTGTGTAATTATTTGATATAATCTTATTGAATTGAATTTTTGTTTTACGCGATGCGACAAAGTTCCAAAAATAATTTTGTTTCCGTCAAAGTGGCACACTGCAAACCATTACTTCCTCCCACTGTGTAGCCTGAAACCCCTCTACCTGCATGCAAAGGGTAGTCGTCATTGTCAGTCGTTTCAGTCATTGTACAAGTTGGTTCGTGTAAAGATGTGCTTCAGTTCCGTGTTACGTGAAAAATAGAATGCAATTTAGAGCAAGGAGTTGTGATAAAATTTTTAGCAAAAAGTGACGAATCATCAACGGATATTTATGAAAAGTTGACCAGAGTTTATGGAAATGATACCATGTTGAAACCACACATTTTCAATTGGGCAAAACAGTTTCAAGAAGGACGTGAATCCATTGAAGATGCTGAGTGTTCGGGGCATCCTTCCACAACTCAATATGACGAAAACATTGTTTGTGCGCATGATCTTGTTTGAAGTGATAGGCAGTTAACTACAAGAATGATTGCCGACAAGCTAAGCATTAATCAGGAAAGTGTTAGATTAATTTTGACTGAAAATTTGTTGATGAGGAAAGTGTATGCAAAGCTGGTACCAAAAAACCTCTCTAACGAGCCGAAAGAAATTCGGTTGCGACATTCTCAGGAGATGTTGGAAAGCAATGAAGATGTTCCAGATTTGATGCTTTTTGGCTTTTGTGTGATTACAGGGAATGAGAGCTAGGTATTTGCTTACGACCCCAAAACAAAAAGTCAAAGTCAAACAGAATGTCAAAGTCGAAAGTGAAAACCATGTTAATTTGCTTTTTTGATTGAAAAGTAATTGTCCACAAAGAGTTTGTTCCACCTAATGAAACTGTCAGTTGACAATTTTACCTTCAAGTTTTGAAAAGGCTTCACAAATGAGTCAACTGGGTTCGACCTGAAATTGCATCATGACAATGCTCCAGCACATTCTGCCATTGTAGTGAAAGAGTTTTTAACTTCAAAATCGATCACAATGTTGCAGCACCCTCCGTATTCACTGATTTGTCTCCTTGTGACTTCTTTTTATTTCCTCGACTAAAAGGAGTCATGAAAGGAACGCATTTTCAGTCAGTTTCTGAAATTCAGGGTAATGTAACGCATATATTAAAACAGATACCAGAAAGTGAGTACCAGAAATGTTATGATCAGTGGATCTTACGCTGGAATGCATATGTACAGTCTGAAGGGGACCACTTTGAAGGCAATGGCCTCACATCTGTATAATATTCAAAATAAAATTTTTAAATGAATTATTCTCAAAACTTTGTCACATCTTGTATAATTACAGCATTGTAAACTGGTATTCATGTCCTCTAAACAGTGTAATAACAAGAAAATATCCCTTAAAATTAAATAGTGAAAAAACATGATGATGGTGCTACATGCCTGAATATGGTTTCTGCTGGTTGCTATTTCTACCATAGTTAAACAAAAAGAAACCCTTAAGAAAGTTTAAGTGATGAATCCAATACAGTGCAAAAAAGGCAGAGAACTAGAAATGGAAAAGCTTTTGTCGCTGTGGATAAAAGAATAACAGATGAAGAGTGATACAATTTCTGGATATTATATTTGCAAACATGCAAAGCAGATTTTTTTGATGACTTAAAGGCTAAAGCATCCTCAACTAAGTAACATGTGGTATGGTGACTTTAACGCCAGCACAGGGGTCCAACTAATTTAGGAAAAAAGGTCCAATATTAAAAGTGTCATAAGACACGGAGAGGTTGCCAGTGCTAATCAAAATGTAGCAGAAGCCTTAAGATGGAGTTTCAAGGGCTCATTGAGAACAAGTGTTATCTTCCCCGACAAGGCTTTAATGTAGATGATGCAGGCCTCTTGTGGAAAACAACGTCCAAGCAAACATATATCACTAAGGAAGAGGCCTCTTTGCCTGGGCATAAACCTCTGAAGGATAAGCTTACTCTTTTGTTGGGCATCAGCACCTGTGGAGATCTTAAGCTTAAGCCAATGCTGGTTTATCACTCAGAAAACCTGAAGAGTGTTTAAAAAGCAGATGATCATCAAAAGCAGTTTAGGTGTCTTCTGGCAGTGTAACAAGGACTGGGTGACAAGACCCCTCTTCAGTGAATGGCTGGCCATTGACATGTTTTGTCTTGCAGTCAAGAGCTATCTGGAGAAGAAAAAACTTCCTTTGAAGGCACTTTGAAGGATAATATGCCAGGCCATGCATGATCCTGAAATTGCCTGATCTCTGAAGGAGCAATATGACTTTGTTACAGTCAGATTTCTCCCACCCAATACCACCCTCTGCTTCGGCCAGTGAACCAGCAAGTGATTGCCACCTTTAAAAAAAAAGTTACACAAAGAAGATGTTTGCCAAGTGCTTTGAAGAGAATTCAGGAAATAAAAACTATCACCTTGAAGGAATTCTGGAAGACAAGGTTATCTTTGTGTAAAATCATTGTGGATTCTTGGAATGAAATGTCTGGTCAGTGCAGCCTGGAAAAACTTGTGGCACTCAGTCATCCATGAATTTGAAGAATTTCAGGATGAAAGTGTTCTAGAGCAGGAACTCTTGGTGAGTCATTGGGTCTGAAAATTTATGAAGAGGATGTGGAGGATCATGGAAGGGAGTTGACAACAAGAAGCTCCAGGAATTAGAGGAGGTAAGTGCACACAACAGTGGAGAGAGGAACATGAAGATGATCCTGTATCAACACATCAAGAAATTAAGGACATGTTTGCTGCATGGTACATTGTGAAAAGAACAATAAGAAAACACCCCGACATTGAAACCACTGAACTGATGACCTGCAAATTTGAAGATCAGGTGCTTAAGTTACTTTAAGAGCCTCCAAAGAAAGTGCCAAAAACAAATGACTTTGACATGTTTTTCACCAGAAGTAGCAAGAGGCAGTATACCAGATTCTGAAGGTTTTCTTGACACCTTGATGGATGGAGATCCTCCTTCAAAGCAGTAATCTCTTCTCCACTAATTCCATCAGTACTCCACCACTGAGTTTAAGAAACAGTAAGTTAAGTTATTGTTGTTTTTTAATGTTTATGGTTATAAACATTTAAAAATATTACATTTATCATTTTAAACAACATTTTGGTTTATTTATTTAACATTCTATATGAAATTAATACATATTTCCATGGTAAAAATCACCTTTTAGAGAAGGAAATAGCTTAGTTATGTGGTTAATGAAAATTAATCTTCCCAGTTCTTGGAATGAATTACAAAAAAAAAAAAAAAAAAAAAAAAAAAAAAAGTATTATTAGGTTCACATTACGATATTTCCACTATACGATGGGTTTCTGGAACGGATTGCCATCATAAAGCAAGGGTTCACCGTAATTTGTTAGACTACTGTAATTCCACAAACTGCCCCTCCCCAAAAAAGAAAATCACATGAATTAGAACTTAAACAACCCAGGTTATTGCACCCTAAGACTCCAGTTGTGATGCTGCCAGTTTGAACTCTGTGGTAATGTTGTCTGCCAAAGGCTAAAATTAGTGATTTTGTTACACATATGAGGCTTCACTTCATTAGCATAGGCACATGATGCAAGAAAGCAAGCTTATACAGCATCAGCTTAAAAAAAAACCCCTTCCCATTTCACTGATCCGTTCGTTCCAAATGTTTGTCTAGTTCTGCCTTCAATTTATTTAAGCTATCAACTTCCACAACATTATGGAAGTTTGTTCCAGCAATCAACTACCCGCTGGCTAAAGGCAAACTTCCGCACATCTATTCTACAACTGTCTTTCCTCAGTTTGAATCTATGCCCCCTCAAGTTTGTAATCTGAGCAAGAGGAAGAATCCCATCAGCATTGAGCTTGCTCGATCCATTCAAGGCCTTATACACCTCAATCAGATTGCCTAGTCTCCAGAAGCTGCAATTTGCAGAACTTAAGCCTTTCTTCATAAGAGCACCCCTTAGTTCTCTTAACCAGTCTTGTTGCCCTTCTCTGTACTCATTCTGGCAATTCTACATTCTTCCTAAAATGAGACTTCCAGACCTGTACACAGTACTAAAGATGTGGCCTGACCGTTGCCTTATACAAGGGGACAATCAGCTCCTTATCCCTGCTCACAAAATTCTTGTATATCATTGACAAGACCCCCATGATATGTTATGTTTTACATTCATAGTTATGATGTTGAGATAAAAGCTATAAATTAAGGCTGGTTATAGCTGCTTAGATGTCGCCTGAGTAGCATTGTACTCAGGTAATGTAAAAATATTAAGAGGATTAAAGCACTTCTATCTGTGTGAACTGATGTCTGTTTCCAGTTAGAAATTATATGCACATAGAATTTAAATGTTTTATGGTACACTTCTACCATTTCTGTGGTGATTGCTGCTGTTGCTCTCCCTAGTTACAAAGACAGAATGGTCAGATCTTTAAACACAAATGATCACACATATGTTAAAAGATTTATTACAGATGTCTAATACACGATCTGGAGATTAGATATGTTAAAGATTTCACCATTTTGGTGAATACATACATCATATTATGCACTTTAGCAATAACACCTTGCGTGTTTGTTTGTTTTTGAATTCGCATCAGAGCATCTAAAAGGCTCATGTGTTAGTGCATTGTTTCGGTAAATTGCACGTGCTGTATAGTTCACTTGCCTACTTTGTACAGAGCCTCAAATGCGAAGCAGAGGTGTGGTGCACCTGCCTTAGGCAAAACGGTTTGGGATTTAATGATGTACAGCTAGGTCGCAATTAATGCGATATTCGATAACGATACCAGGTCGTGTTTAATGCGAACCAAAATTCAGTTTATGTGAGGCTAGCACAGCTAGCCTCGTATTAGATGATTAGTCTCACATTAGACGCTGCTACACTTGTTTATCTTTGCATGTGCATGTACTCCTGCCTGTCGTAATTTAGTTTTCATGATTTGTTTTAATCGTTTTAAGAAGTGCCCATAACAAAATGGACAAAAGGAAGATTCCTTCAGATAAAAACACTATGAGTGCAAAAAATAAGAGGCTCGTTATTAGATTAGAGCAAAAAATTGATGTGACTGAACGACATGAACGCGGTCATAGCAACTCTAAAATAGGACGAGATGTCAGAATGCCTGAATCTACAGTACGGAATATTATAAAACATGCAGGGAAATAAAAGAAAAATGTAAAGTTGCATCAGCCTTTTGTGGTTTGCAAACATCTACAAGGAATAGAAATATTACTATGATAGAAATGGAGCGTCTTAACTGTATGGATTGAGGATTGCAATCAAAAACTCATTCCCCTTAGCAGAGCAGCCATTCAGACAAAAGCTTTAAATTTGTTTAAGAGAGTGAAATAAATAAATAATGAAGTAGAAGAAACGTTTAGTGCGAGTGCTGGTTGGTTTGATTGATTTAAAAATAGAGTTCAGCTGCATCATATTAAAATTACCGGTGAGGTGGCCAGTGCAGATGAGGATGCAGCATCTAAATATTCTGATGTTTTAAAAAAAATAATTGAAGATGGTGGATACACTGATCAACAAATATTTAACGTGGATGCAACTGGTTTATTCTGGAAAAGGATGCCTTCCAGAACTTACATTTCTAAGAAAGTAAAAACTCAACCTGGATGTAAAGTGTCTAAAGATTGCCTAAGACTTTTATTGGGAGGCAATGCTCAAGGCGATTTTAAATTGAAACCAATGCTTGTTTATCGGTCTCCAAACCCTCGCATTCTAAAAGGCTACAACTATAGATCACTTCCAGTTATTTGGCGATCAAATAAGAAAACATGGGTGACCCAAGCTGTGTTCACTGACTGGTTTTCAAGCTATTTTTGCCCAGCTGTTGAAAAATATTGCAAGGAAAGCAACATCGCATTTAAAGTTCTACTAATTTTGGATAATGCTCCAGGTCATCCAACTACACTCGGTTCATTATGTGAAAATGTAAAAATCATTTTTTTGCCACCAAACACATCTTTGTTGCAGCCCGTGGATCAAGGGACCATCGCAACATTTAAGGCCTACTACTTAAGAAAAACATTTGAAAAGGCAATTGCTAAAACTACAGGAGACGATGCAATTTCTTTAACAGACTTCTGGAAAAATTATAACATTAGACATGCAATAGAAAATATTCAGCATGCTTGGCAACAAATAACTGCAAACAACGTGTGGAAGTGCATTTTGCCTCATTGTGTAAATAGTAGTGGTTTTGAAGAAATTGTTATAGAAGAAATAACAAATATTGGAAGAGAACTTGGATTTGATGAACTTGAAAATGACATGCTCGGAAACTGCTCAATTCACACTCGGAAGAATTGACTGATGATGATCTCCCACTTTCAGATCAACAAAGAGCATTTGAAGAAGCAGACAATGATGCCGAAGAACGAGATAATGTGAAAGTGAAGGAGTTCACTCTCAAGGAATTCGAAGATATCTTCGAATTCCTAAAGACCCTAACCTCAATCGAAGCATGCAAATTCGCCGAGATGTGGATAAAGCACTCTGCTTCTACCAGCATACGTATGAAGATTTAAAGAAGGAGAAAACAGTTCAGTCTATGCTGCTAAAATATTTCAAAAGACAGTAAAGATGTTTTCGTCAGTGTAAGCTTACCTTTAGGAATGATATTTAGAATTTTTTTTGTTTTTATTTTGCTTTCTATGATTACAGTATTATATGACTTTGTTAATAATAAATTTAAATTATAAGTATATTCTTTTTATCCTTTACTGTAATATTTCGTTAATAAACATAAAAACTTACGTTTAAAATTTTTCATTACCTATTTCCATTGAGCTGGATCCAATTACCATATTTTACACATAATTATAACTTCAAATAGTGCGACTACTTCATGGGATTCCTTAGTCGCACTAATCGCGACCTAGCTGTAATTCATATGATTAGTGTTGTGGCGGGAGAGAAGTCATTTCTTAGTAACAGCTTTCTGGGAGGTACTCTGTCCACGTTCTTGTTTTGTAGGATTGAACCCAGTTTCCAAAAGGGGAACCATACCCTTGGCAACAGCCTTAGTTGAGTGGTTAGGAGCAGGAGTGCAGTAGCACAAGCTCTTTGAGTAGACCAGGTTCAAGTCCCTGACTGCTAAATACAGTCGATCTGCCAACCTGCACTGGACCAGCACGGCAGATTATGGTTCATTTCTCTCAACATGAATCATTGAGGAGGCTTCCATCCTGCAGTGGATTGTTAATGGCTGCCGTTTACCTTTACCAGAGACCAACCCATTCACTCGCTCATGGCAGGAAAAGAAATGCACGTAAAAGTTCCTTCCCATCTTGATGGGATCCAGTTCGGTCTTTTCCACATGGTGTGGAAGGATAGTGACTATAACAATTTTTTTTTTGTTGTTGTTGTTGTTTAGCCACAAAGGTACTGTTCACTAGACTTTATTATAGTACTGCTTAAATTGACTATGTACAGCTCATCCTGCTATAACATGTCATCATGTTATGCTCTCACCAGCATCATTTTGGCTTATGGTTATCATTGAGCATCTGTTGCATATTTTCTGTGTAATAATGTATATACACTTCCTATATATACATATCCTTACTATCCCTATTCCTACACAAGTGTTTCAAAAAAAAAAAAAAGCAACAAATATTGAAATAAAAATGGAAGTTGAAGTGTTTGGTGAAAATAGTTTCTGACATACATCTGGACAACAAAAGAAGCTTTTATGATAAATAAAATTGGATGCGATGAGCAATTACAGATTTAGTGGGGGAGGGGGGGGGGGCAAAACAGGTAACTGACCTTGCATTCATCCCTTTAAAAAACAAGGTTACTTCTTCCTCTTACTCAAAAATTAGCATCAAAAACAATATTGCATAATATGTATTGATAAAAATAAGTTCGAAAATGGGGTAAGTATTAACAATTTATAACTTTTAACCCTTACTATTATATGAAAATGTACATGCTGTAATATGCATTTCTGCTAAGCACCATTTTTCAGAATGCAAGTTGCATGTTATAGCAGGTGAGCTGTAACACATTCTGAGTGGAGCAGATTGCTTTATTAGTCTCTTGTAAACCAATTGTAAAGGGAGGGATACATTGTATTTTTAACCATTTACGTGAAACTTCGGATAATCGGGGCAGCCGCTTAATCGGGCCAAAATGCACTAGTCCCGATGTGTCCCAAATAACCGGAATGGACTGTATCTTATTATTTACCTATTAATCTATTTTAACATTAATTTTCATTTGGTGTTTTAATTTTCTTAATTAGTGAATCCTTGTAATGTAAATTTAAATTAATTCCTCTCCCTCAAGTGAACTGATGCTTAAGATATTAATGACAAGTTTGAACAGTAATAGACTTGTTTCAGATGGCTGACACAAGCTCCTGTATCCTGTGGACGAATAGTTCATTCTGAGTGTATGAGCTCAGAAACATCTACAGATTGAGAAAACTATCAAAGGTGTGCAATAGGTCTTTTCCAGAAGGTTTACCAATCAAGTGCTCTCCTAAAATGACAATGCAGTAGACTAGGATGACCAGACATACTGGAAAATCCGGGACATTCCCAGATTTCAACTTAACATCCTGCCGTCCTGAAGAAACTCTTTGGGAGAGCATTCGTCTCCGATTACTCATTTCTGTTATATAAGATATCAAAATCAGCAATTTTATTGAATATATTAAAAAGTAATTGCGTAATATTGGTCAACTTCACCTAAGATAGCTAAAATGATATCTATAATAAGATTTTCATAGAGGTTTTGGGCTCGACTGCTGCACTGCATGGATAGTGATCTGTTGCAAGTGCTTACTGGCTGCATGGGGCATACCATGGGAATAAAATTGCAGTTATAAGAATGTTGCAATTAGAAGGAACACAGGTATTTTTGACATTATGCGAGTCTAAAAATAGAGTGAAGTGTTGCTGTGAAGTGTGCTCTGGATCCCCATGCAATCCACCAAGACCCTTAAACAGACCTTGAAAGTATTTCATGATTAATGGACACTTCCTTTCAGCCTTCTTCCAAAGTACTCACCTTGGACAACATCTTCGTTTGACTCTCAGCCTTTTTATCTTCTTCTTTGTCTCTTATGTCATATTGTATCAATATGTGTTACATTATTTAAACCCTATTACTTACAACTTATCTAGCGAGACTGACCATGTCAGTTTCTCACCACTATTAATGCATAGCAGATGTGGGATACTAGTATGAGAATATTTGAAGTGCACTTCACCTTTTAGTGGCAACTAAAAATGCAGCCAAAATGTGACCTATACATTAATAACTGAAGCAAATAAGTGAAAAGTAAATTTTTAATATATACCCATGGGCAAAAGGAGACATTCATTTAATGAAAATTTACAAAAGGAATTTTATTTTATGTTAACAGAAGCAAGCATGAAGGAAAGTTGAGTGCTCTATGTGTGGTGGTGTATTTTCTATTGGACATGGAAGATAATCAGAGATACAGGATCATTTAAAGTAAAAAATACCAAAAAAAAAAAAAAAACCCACAAAACTCCATAGTTCTCAAGAGCTGTCGTCAAGAACTTACAAACAAGATTCCTTGTTCTGGTGATTCCCAAGGGCGAGGATTTACAGCTTGCCACTGCAGAAAATATCTTCGCATTTCAGTGTTGCCTGTAACCAAAGCTTTAGATCAGCAGAGTGCTCATCACTCTTTTATACACAGTGGATTCCACTTAATCGGGGCAAACCTTAAAAAACAGAACCCAATCGAGAAAATAGCCAGGGTTTACTTCGCTTAATTGGGACAACATGCCGTTTAATCGGGGCAGGAGACTGCAGCACTGGAGATTAACCTATGATTGTCTCCGACCATTGTCGGATTTCTGGAGGTCACAACCATAAAACAATTAGCAGTCACCTGTTTATTGGGCTTTTCTGTTAGTGCAATCTATCATAAACGGATAGTAAACTCGATCTTATTGAATTTGCAATAATACTGACAGCTGGAATTCTGTGGGTTATTATGGTGAAATGTGTTTACACTTCCATGGAATCTTCATCATAAAAAAAAATTAATTTTCAGAATCTTCTCTTCGTTCCTATTTTTAAAGCTTCGTAACTTGTTAATCCGCTCTCACTTGCGCGTCTGGTGTTACTTGCAATTTGTGTGTGCCGTGTTTTTTGTTATTGATTTCTTGTCTTTTTACCTGTTTTAAATTTTAACCCCCACCTACAAGTGTCAGTGAACAGAAATATCAACTAGTTAGTATGTACGCAGCCATTATCAACCCACTGCAGGATGGAAGCCTCCTCAACAATTCATGCTGAAGGAAAATAGACCATAATCTGCCATGCTGGTCCAGTGCGGGTTGGCAGATCCGACCGTATTTAGCAGTCAGGGGCTTGAACCCCGGTCTACTCAAAGAGCATGTGCTACTGCACTCCCACTCCTGACCACTCGGCTACGGAGGCAGTCATGTATGTATTAATTATTCCGAGTATCACATATATTCTTCCAATTTTCACGTGTCATTTAATTTTTTAATTGATAAGATTATAAAGGGCAAATTTGTGCTTTTATAGCCTGTGGATAATATTCCTCCTATTTTCGCTAATTAGAATCGCTGTTTAATAAAATTAAAATTCAATTCACAGACGTGATCACAATGACTGACACCTACTACGCATCGTATAGTGAACGGTACTATGCTGACTCCACCGTAACGTGATTTGATTGTACAGTGAACCTATTGTAAAGCAGGGATCCATTGTATTTTTACCTTTTTTTACGTGAAAATTCGGATAATTGGGGCAGCCGCTTAATCGGGCCAAAATGCACTAGTCCCGATGTGTCCCAAATAACCGGAATCGACTGTATATATATATATTGTTTGCATCTGCTCATACTAAAACAGAAGCTATTGCAAAAAATGCTCCCATGCTTTTTGTGGTGAATCAAATTATAAAAGAATTAGAAAATGCAAATTTCTTATCTGTCATGATTGATTCATCCAATCATGGTAATATTAAACTTGTTCCTTTAATAGCATGATTTTTTGACGTGCATTAAGGAATCAAAAATAGAGTTTGGAATTCACAAATCTCTCAGATAAAACTTCCGAAATAATTACAAAACACAGTTGCCAGATTTTTGGAAAAATGGTCCTTGAATGAAAAAGTAAAAGCATTCTCAGGTGATAGTGTAAATACAAATTTCGGAGATTCTAACAGAAAATGGAAAAAGAATGTTTTTATAAAGGTAACCAATGTTCTAAAGAGAGATGTCATTGGTGTGAATTGTGTCACCCATGTCATTCACAATAGTATTAAAACAGCCTCTAATTGCATTCCATTTGACATTGAAGTCATTGCAAAAAAAGATTTTTCAGTTTTTTCACATATACGCAGTAAAGGTCGAAGAACTGATAGTTTTGTGATTTAGTTAGTGTCGAATATACAAATTTGCAAGGATGCTCCAAAATGATGGCCAACATTACTTCCACGTGTGGAAAAGACTATTGTGCTATATATATGATGCATTAAAATGTTATTTTATGATCTTAGACAAATGTCTAACCCTAATGCAAGAGTAGCTCATGGTGTATTGTCGATGATATATAGGAATTTTTCTAGCAGGGATAAGGAGGTGATTATTCCCTTGTATAAGGCAATGGTCAGGCCACACTTAGAGTACTGTATACAGGTCTGGAGGCCCCATTTCAAGAAGGATGTAGAGCTGCTGGAACGAGTACAGAGAAGGGCAACAAGATTAGTGAATGGAACAAAGGGGTGCTCTTATGAAGAAAAGTTAAGTTTTGCAAATTACAGTGTCTGGAGACTAGGCACCAGCGAGGTGATCTGATAGAGGTGTATAAAGCCTTGAATGGTTTGCACATGCTCAATGCTGATGGGATTCTTCCTCTTGCTCAGAATAATCACCTGAGAGGGCATAAATCCAAATTGAGGAAAGACAGATGTAGGATAGACGTGCGGAAATTTACCTTTAGCCAGCGGGTGGTTGGTTGGTGGAACAGACTTCCATCCCTAGTAGTGGAGGTTGATAGCCTAAATAAGTTTAAGGCTCAGCTGGACAGGTATTTTGAACGAACAGAGGGGTGAAGTGGAAGTGGTGTTTTTTTTTTTTTTTTTTTTTTTTGGCTGATGCTGCACAAGCTTGCTTTCTTGCATGAAATGCCTCTACTAATGCTAATGAAAACTTTTTTTGATAATTTCTCTCATATTTTTGGCTTAATTTCATTCAAAGTCAACTTAAACTGTTCAGTTACTAATTTGGAGGCAGAGAAACAAGACATTTCCAACACAGAAATTATAGTGGTAATTGACAGCTTCACACCTTTAAATCAGAAAAGTTCTTATCAAATGCAACTAAAAATATTCTTCTTGAAATGAGTGATAGAGGACACATTAGTTCTGATAACTTCTACCAATCCTACAAAGTCTTCTTCTTTGAGACTTGCATATAACTCCGGGGGCTCACATCTGGTGAGTATGGGCTTGGCACACCCAGGGTCCTAAGCTTTGGATATCATCATTCTTCTCTTTCTTGGTGATTCCCTTCTACTTTTGACTCTCTCTCTCTCTCTCTTGACTCTCTCTCTCTCTTGACTCTCTCTCTCTCTCTCTCTCTCTTGTCTCTCTCTCTCTCTCTCTCTCTCTCAGGGTAACTCGGGAACTTTTTTTTTTCCTGGTGCAGCATAAGCCTCAGGCTTCCTTGCACCATATGGCTATTAATAATAATAATAATTGAGAGGTTACAACACCTGAGAATTTGGATAGATTGGCACAATTATCAGCACAGGCCCAGAGAGAAAAAGTGCAAAACCTTATTAAAGCTGTATGCAATGCTTCTTTCAGAAAGAAGAAAAGGAACAAAAACTATGTGTCATAGTGGTCCCAAAACCTAACAAATTTGAGAAGGTATCTTAAGACTGCTAGGAGAAACTTCCAGAGGGCTAAGCGTGCCAATAGACCAAGGATGAAGTTAACCATCTGGTAGAACTGTATAAGTCTGTCAAATGCCTTTATTTCAACACAATTTATAAGGAAAAAAGACAGGCTTGGGAGCATGTGGTTAAGCAGATATTAAACAAACTCTGAGGCTTGGAATACAAACTTGTGGTTGAAAAAATTTGCCCTAGTGAGATATTTTCTTCAATTTTGACAGTTGATAGACAAACCCTTTCCTACACATTCAATTAATTCAATCTTGGATGGCATCATCCACCAAGATAACACCATACCAGAAAGTACACAGCAAACAGATTTAAGAATGCCACATTTGTCACATTCTGGCTTTATACATGAAGAGACATTTATGCATGAAGAAATAGCTCAAGCAGATCTAATCCGGGATGGAAAATGTCCAGGATTAGATCTGCTTGAAGTCATTGTATTAAAAAGAATCTGGCTGGTGTCCCCGTGGCTTATTTCAAATGTACTAAATTCATGTTTTAGAGACTGCTCTTTCCCTAGTCTTTGGAAATGAGCCAATCTCAAAATTTTACCAACAAATCCAGAGAAGCCAACTAATGAACCATCGACATACCAGCCAATTGCCCCTTTACCTATTCTAGGTAAGATGTTAGAGAAATTGATAATTGGCAGGCTCTTAGTATATTATCATAGCAAAAACCTACAGATGGAAACTCAATATGGCTACTGTGCTAAGGGTGTCCTGCCAAGTTCTGGGAGGCCAGGGTTTCTGCCCCTATATAGAGGCTTATATGTGATTATTTCAATTACAGAAATATAACAGTGTCTTCAGGCTATTGCTCAGTCTCTAGGCCAGTTACCAGGGGCTGCCCTCAGCCCCTGGTAACTGTTTTTCGAGAAAAAGCTGGCAACTTCGCATTGGATTTGAATTAGTCTTTAAAGGAGGCTAATGCTAGAATTAGAGCTGAACTAACTGACGACTGGCAAACTGTCTGGTCAGGCAGAACAACTTGCAAATTCATTCCAAATGTCTCGGAAATTGCTAAACAACAGATAACATGGCTGAATCCTAGGTTAAATGAGTCATTTCTATTATCTGGGCATAGTAGCCTTAACTATAAGTTATATATTCTTGGACTGTCTGCTACTTCATTGTGTAAACGTGGGCCCAGGAGACAGCTGAACATCTTATCTTTGATGGTTATTTGTATCTAGACCTTAGATTCAATCTACAATTACTTAGAAATGTATACAATGAGGATGAAGTGCCTCAATTTTTAGTCTCTAAGGAAAATTTTAATGCTTTTTCTAACTTTGCAGATAAATTATTCAGACGAAGGAAATGTCTTTATAGTAATGTATTAGAGGTAAATGGTTGAATCGGTCTGAGATTTGTTGTTAAAAGTTTAAATGGTATATAAATGAAATGCAGAATGCTAACTTTGGTTCTGTTTTGAGGTTAACATGATTTGTTTACCCCTTTTGAAAAGAGTTGTGTTGCCCTTTATCAGGACATGTTATGGACCCAGTATGTGAAGAATTATTAGATTGATGTGGTTACCATAAGTTTTGGTGAGATCAATAAGTTCTGTAGCTGATTGAAACCATACGAAGATATATACACTGATACTAATTGGTGTTGATGGATGCTGAATGTAAATGAAATGAATGTATCTGGTTTTCTGCTGTTCATTAGGTTTCAATTTGATATGTGTAAGTCATATTGTACCACCATAACCTTAATTGGACATTGCTCAGGATATGCTCTCAAAGGATTCTGAGTTCAAGGTAAACTGCAGTCTATAAACTGGCTTTGAATTTATTGAACTATTCAGATTGAATAGAGAGACATACTGAAGTTGGTATTACAGTTTATGATTGCATTGTTCATTGGATATAAATCAACTACTGTTCTTGTGCTTGGGATGCACTCATGTTATAGGAAAGGAAACTTTTACTGGCTGACATCGTTATTACTGTTGTGTTTTACATGATTGTTTAGTTCTCATAGCTGTTATGTTGAGATTAACATGATTCTGGGCAGTGAACAGACCTTTTGGTGCGACCAACTTTTGCAAATATAATCCGTTCATTATGAAAATGTGGCTGAAATTAATTGTCTGTTTGATGTGAAGAAATGAATGGTTAGATTGTTGAGGTTTTGGTATTTGAATAGTTAATAGTTGTAACTATTGACAGATTTGGTGGCAAAAACTGGTTAAGCATTTTCTTTTCAAGACCAGGTTTTATTATGTTACTTGCTGTCTATAGGTTGTAGACTTGTATATAATTTTCACATGATACTGTTTGGTTGCTAGCTTTGCAGCTCTAATCAAATATGCCTAAGAAGCTTAAGATTAAATTTTAAATGTAAATAGAATATAGTCCACTATGCACTTTTTTTCCTATAAATTTTTTGCTTCTATGCCAGGGGATGTCTGTCTCTTCTTCCCCCTATCTGCTATCCAACTTTCCCTTCCAATCCCCATACTTCTCATTCCTATCTCCACTTCCTTTCCCTAAACACCTTGGGGCTCTCAGTCTTGCCTGATAGCCCCAGTAAGAGTTTCAGCTAAAAAGTAGTGCCTAGTGTGCTTCCTTGTGGCCAAGGTTGGGAACCAGGTCCTCTGCCCCCTGGCTGCAAAGTTGCTAGATGCTGGTACTCAACATAACAATACACATACTTGCACACCTACATACACCACACTTGCCAGCCTTGGCCTTATGCCTTTTCAGATGCCAGATTTCCATATAGGGGAACACAGGAGACCGAAATTAAAACAAACACACCTTGACCCCTTGTCCTTTCTGTAGAGTGTTTTTAGGGGAGACTCCTGGTGCCACTTGACAACCACTGTACTGTCCTTTCTGTACAGTATGGTACCTTTGTATTGGCTGCCTTTCACAGTGCTCCATTTCGATGTCTACTGCTTCAGAGTGTACTGAAGTTGGCATTTTCTATTATAGTAGTGGTCATTGACTAGCTATAGTGGAATGGGTTCGGACAACCCCCCCCCTTAGTTAAAGTAAAACATGAAAAAAGCCTCCATATAAAAATTTAAAAGGGGGGGGGGTCTTTAGAAATAGAAAAAACTAAAATTTAAGTAATCTTGAAAAATATTATAATCTTTGTCTGTGTTGGTTCACTCTACTTGATCATTGTTTTGTCTACCTGAGTAATCCTCCAAAAGTGACCCAACACACTCAGGTCACTATTTTGTGATCATGTGACCTAACCTTGTATCTTAGCACCCTGTCAGGGATTAAATTAGGATTAACCTCAGGTCATTGCTGGGGAGGGAAATTCAGGTGTGTATATAAGGTTGCTAGATTTATAATCTGAGACCAGTTCCACTTCAGCCACCATGGCGTTAATGTCTGTGGGAATATATGGGAGTTTTGTAGTGTTTTTAAAAATTGGTTATACACTCTGAGTGACCCGAAAAAACAAATCCGTCTATCTTCAACCACCATGGAGATCATCAAGAACAATAAAGGAGGTTCTAAACTGTGTGCAGAAGGCTACTTATACACCAAGAAGAGCTCAAACAGTACATGAATACTGTTGGGAATGTTCTCAGAGGAATACACTTTCTTGCAAAGGTTGTGTTCGTACAGATTTGGAGGTGAAGCAACTACTTTCTGTGACTGAACGTAACCATAACCCGGATCCTAACAAAGTAAAGAACACCATAAAGACAACTGCTCTGACCAACAGGGTCAGACCTGCACATATTGTTGCAGACAGCATATGTCAACAACCACTGGAACAATTGGCCAACCGACTCCTCGAAACAATTTTCGATGTCTACAGAAAGGAGCCTCCCCAAAGGACCCAATATCCCTACAACAATTGGAGCATATCAGTGGTGAATGGAAAACTACAGGGGCTCCAGAATTTCCTCATTTATGATAATGGACCCAAGTCAACAGAGAGAATTATAGTGTTTGCAACCAACCAGGCACTTGAACATTTAGTTCACAGTACCGCATGGTTTATGAATGAGATTTTTGCAGCAGCCCCAAGACTATGCAATTATACATTATCCAAGCTCTTCTTGGGCTATCTGCTGTAATGTGTGTATGCTTTTCTGTCTGCAAAGTCTCAATCAACCTATGAAGGACTCCTCCAGGCAATCTTGGATAAACGTGATCATCTAGGATTCAATTCCAGATCCCACCACTGTTTGTGCAATGATGAAATGCTATTTCTACAGTCTTGGCACTACATGTCATCTTGTGACTGTTTCTACATCTGACCCAATGGAGAAAGCTGCAAAGTTTAAGACTGACTGCTGCATACAGGAATGATGATAGAGTGAAACATTTTTGTGGAATGTTTGATGGACTTGTTTTTCTATCTATAGAAAAAGTGGCCAATGGGATGGATTATCTGATGGAGAATATACCTAATGTTGAAAGACTGGAAGGCCTAGTGGGCTATTTCAGTAGCACCTATGTGGTCGGCACTTGTCGCATCCAGCCACCAGCTCTTCCTCCAGTATGCATGAGAAAGATCCCCCCTTATTTCCACCACAGTTATGGAGTGTCCATCAGGCAATCATTCATGATGACGATCGCACCAACATCCTATGCAAGATTGGAATTTTGCTTTCCATGGACTTGTGCAGCATGACCACCCAACCATTTGGAAGGCCAATGAAAGTATTAGAGAGGATCAGGTTCTTGTATCAACAGCCCCGATTAAGAATCCTCCGAGAAAACCAGTCAAACGTACCACAAAGGAGTATCAATGGCATTTGAAGAACCTATGTCTGGACCGACTGTGAATGGGAGGAAAACATTGGAGGAATTTCTGAATGGTATAGGTCACAGCATCAGATGGACATAAAATTAACTTTAAACGAACCTTAATGCATAATGAGGTTTTAAGTATTTTTCATAGATATGGTATGATGTTCCTTTTATCATGTTCATTTTTATGATTGTGTAAATAATTTTGTTCACCTGTAAAATCAGTGAGCTATAAATTATAATACAAGTGTTAATGTATGCTAGATTACAATTCTTATAATGCTTTCCTTATTGCAGGCTTATGATATAATGAATGTAATATTTTGCATGTCAGAGAAGCGTTCATAAACTAAAAATAATGAGAAGAAAAATTGTGATTTAAAAATTTCACAGTCCACCCCATGGGAGTTTCTTCCTACACTGATAGTGGAAACACTAAGAAGGCTGACTGCTGCTTTATCAGGTTTGGCTGTGCCGATTCCCTAGAGAACGTGACTGGGAAAGGCCCCTTACTAAACAAGTCATGGGCTCTTCATTGATGTGCTTTTTAAAAGATTCAATGCAGCATTTCTTTTAACATGGCCACATTTGCCTTCTGTTTCTTTGTTTGCCACCATATTGGATTTGGGTGTTTTTGACCCACCACTTATTAACTACTGGACCAAGATACAAAACTGACATACCCATCTAAAGGGGACAGTTAACTTTATCTCTCCTGCAAACTTCACGACTTAATCCCTGTTATATCATCAGAAATGGTCCCCAAACATCATCACTGCTACCCTTCCCATAGACTTACATGGGGTAACGGCCGATCCCATAACCCCTCAACCACAGTTGATTCTGCTAGAAATCTCTCCCCCTTCCTGAGCATTTCTTTGCAGGCTTCACCATTATTTCAACAAGTGTAGGAATTCTATAGACAGTACTCCACTGCATGCCAGCCACCATAGATATGAACTACCAACTGCAAGTTCCTACAACTCCCTCCCAGTGCATCCCACAGACACAGGACCTGTCCTAAAGCTTGTATACCCTTATCCCTAGGAGACAAACTTTCCCTGGGATCAACACTCATCATTTGATTCCTGCCTCCACACATACTAGATTTCAACCCCCCCATGATCCCCCAAAAAGGAACAAACTTATCTGGAGCATCTGTTAGTGATTAAGACTTCAGGAACTACCAACTGCAAGTTCCTACAACTCCCTCCCAGTGCATCCCACAGACACAGGACCTGTCCTAAAGCTTGCATACCCTTATCCCTAGGAGACAAACTTTCCCTGGGATCAACACTCATCATTTGATTCCTGCCTCCACACATACTAGATTTACCCCCCCCCCCCGAGGACTTTCAAGAGGCATAACTCAGCCACAAATAATAACGATTTCAAAACACAGATATTGGCTGAATCAGCACTCAAGACATACTCAACATCACGGAACACACACAAAATTAAGAACACCACGCGCCAGGTCTATGGACAGAACAGAGAAGGGACGTCCAATTGGGCATATGAACAAGTTGAATCGCCAAGTTTCCTGAACTGGCGGAACTCAGACATATCATAGAAGAAGGAAAAGATGCAGGGGACCCCCTCCTTTGCGCCTCAATCACCAACAGAGGACACACTGGAAACCCCCCCCTAGATCCCCAAAAAGGAGCAAACTTATCTGGAGCATGTTAGTGATTAAGATTAAGACTTCAGGAAATCCTTGCTGAAAGGAGCAAGATTCAAAAAGACAGAGGGAGTTGGAGAAACTTGCCCACTTGCTGATCATTGAAATGAGCAATTAAAAACTTATCTCAAAACCCAAGATAAGGTAATAGAAAGACTTAATGAACAAGTCACGAGCACCCACAAGATGTAAGCTGTGAGGCTGGCTCTATCCTATGTACAAGCGACAACCACATACATGACCAACTTGGACAAATGAGACAAAGCGAACAGAAGAGACCCCAAAAATAAGCTATGTAATTCTGGCAAGGGCCAAAGTGGACTCAAAGACAAGTGAAGAAATTAAAGAGGAATTGCTATTGTTAATCTATTAGTTCATGTATTCCCCCCCCCACCACCACCAAAAGCCAGCAGTTTGTTTACATTAAAAATGTAAAATTCAAATTAAGAATATATTTAACATATGACTGTTAGTTTCTATTAGCAATAAGTAGAAGATTCTAAACTGTACACAGGTGAAGTGTTCTTATTTCAAGTGTCTGGACTCCTTTGGATAAGTTTTAAAAAGAAAATTTTTGTTCAGACCCTGGTCTATTTGATGCTTCAAAACCAGGTCTGTCCACAGACACTACTTTTGTTGTGGACTACAATCCTGATGACAAACTGCCTGATAATTCAGTGGAGTCCCCTCACCTTCCTCTTCAACATCACTTCTAACAAACAACCCAGCTACAGCAGCCAAGATAAACTTTTATTTTAAATATTTTCTGTTTATAGTTTGGAACAACCACATAGGTCAGAGGAGTTTACAAGATAGAAATAATATAAAGACATCACTTTATTTAGCAGCCACATAGGTTAGAATCATGATCAACTCAAACAAGTTCAGTTGATCATGATTCTAGCTGTACCCTCACACATGACCACTCAACTATTTTGTAATATTTGATTATTGTATTGGCTCATTTATATCATTTTCCATTATATTAATTTCAACTACATTTTAAGTAAGATAGGCTTTTCAGTAGAAATTTAGAACCTAACCATGCATACAATATATTCTTATGCAAAAAAATTGGTTCAGAGTTTCAAACAAACAACTTGCATACTTAAAGAATGTACCTTGTTTGCAATTAGGGTGGAAGTGCCTGTATACATTAAACAGACAGTTTAATAGTATGGAAATATTTTCGTTACCAAACTTGGCCTCATTCATTTACAATACAAATACACATTTGTGTTTATTTTAAATGAATCCAGCTTCATTCAATATTCAACAAATTTTCCAAAGCTGAAATTTGTTTTTGTTATGAATTATTTCTTTCACTCTATAACAACTGTTCCCAACATACTCTAGTTAATTTACTTGTATGGCTTGTAGATGCACATTAGTAATTGTTTTGTTTGATACAAAAACTTATCTCCCTTACTGAATGCATTGAACAAACACCCACTTATAGGAGTAATATTATAGGTAAAAGGTTCATTATGTATCTGACAATCTCAGTGTTGTACCTTATATTTATAGCAAAACTTTTAATGTTTTGCTATAAATATAAATTCTTGTGAAATCTAATCGCTATTGATTCTTCTAATTCCCCTAATCAAATGCAAAAGCTATGCTAATCATGTTGTGTAGTGACACATCTGAGCCGTATCTTTCTCACAGACGTGATGCAGTGACTCCAAAAGCTATTGCAAACTACAGCTTAGAAAAAATTATCAATGAGAAATTTGTGAATAGGTATCTATATTAATGCCTATGATCTATTTGTACCTTATCCCAATTTAATGATTATAAATAATAGTAATACTAAAATGTTTCCATTAGGCATTCAAATTTAGTGGATAAGTAACAGTAAAAAATATTTATTTCACTGAAATAACTTACTAAAAATTCTTCCACAGTTTTGTGACATAGAATTTCTAAAATAAATAAGAAAGGTTAAATCAAGACTTTTCCATGTCAAGTATCTTAATTACTTGATTAGTATACAAAGGGTGATTGGTACAATGAAACCACAAACAATTCCAATAAATAAACTGGCGAAGTTTTGGATTTGAATATCAAAATTTTCCAAGTTTGGGAGAACCCAAAAATGTACTATTGGAGAAATCTTATTATAGTGCAGTTTGGTCCATGTTAAAGTTATAGAACTCCTCCAAAACCTGAAAATCCAATACCAAAAACTAATTTTGATACTGCAATAAGAAACACAGCCAATCTTATTTATTTTTTGGGATTGTTGGTCTATCTGTACCAACTGTCCTTTACATACCAATAAATTAATTAAAATACTTTACATGGAAAAGTGTCATTAAATCTTTTTTACTTAGTTGTACTCCACATAATGTCCATCAAGTTCTAAAGTAAATTTTAATTCGAGCTGCAAGAGTAATTTAAGCTAGCAAGTAGAAAGTTATAAATTATACAGCAGCAGCACTGTTAACATTACGTATCTTCATGGATTTCTACAACACACATATCATGACTAGCAATATCAGAAGCTGAATCATGAGGGACACCTTGATACTTGGAAAGCAGGCGATCTAATATTTGCATGACTTTTTGTTCTTTACGTTCTTCTTCTTGGTTCTGTCTTTCGCTTTCTTCCCTAAAAAATTCTAGTCTCCTTTTTTCCATTTCAGCTTCATACTGCATTTGCTCTATTTCAAAATTATAAAACCTCTGTTCTGCTGCCTCTTGGTACTGAAGAAACTGATTTGTCACAGACAGCATGACAGTTTTAAGTGCCTGAAATTCTTTAGGCATTTTGAATGATTGCTTTTGCTTTGGTGGTCCTTGACCATATTCTGAGGTTTCTTCTTGACAGTCTTCGTTTCTTTTTTCTTTCTTAGGTGGGACAGAAGTTGAAGATGAATAATCAACATTTTTACTTGCGAAATTTGTTTGAAAGGAATCTGAAGTGGGTACAGTTGGATCAGAACCCCATGAAACATCTGAATATTGTGGAGTATTAAGATGAAATACATTAACTAACTGAATATCACTTCCATCTGGAGGGGCTGTACTATTTTCAGTCTGAGGATGACTAATGTTTGGTGGGGTTGCATTATATTTATAAAGATCAAAATAGGAAAGTGGTGAAGGTGGATTAGTAATTTCAGTACTTGGTCCCAGAATATTTTCCAGCAAATGTAAATATTTTGACTGCCTTCGAAGGTCTTTGAAATTCTGGTTTTTAGCAGCCTTATATTCTGCTTTCAGATTTTTCACTTTGATGCGACACTGTGTGGGTGTGCGATTAAAACCTTTTTCTTTTAATTTACTAGCTATTAAATCATAGATGTAGTAATTTCTTACAGTATTGTTTAGAGCACTTAGTATTTCCTTTTCTTCCCAAATAGAAATAAGAGCTATAGTTTCTTCACATGACCACAAAGGCCTGTTATGTGGATGAGACATCTCAGCTGTTTTCTCTTCCTTTCTATATATATATCTAAAAGAGAAAATAAATTAATAAATACACTGGCAAGAACTGTTTAATAATTTTACCACCAAGAAATGAATGACTTTAATACAAAGAAAGTTTACTACTTAAAAATAACTCTAGGTGCAATAGACTACTACTTTATTTTTTCTTTCTTAGGTTGAACAGAAGTTCTTTCTGCATCAGACCAACCAGAAATGTAGGTTTTGTTGCAAGTTTAATACCTATGAGAGGAGATTTTACAGATTATAATTAACCCTTTCACAAGTGGGTGGACTGTATGCTTGCAATCCAGAAATTTTTTTTGAGGAAGTTGGAAGTTTAATAAAAATTGAAAAACTGTATATTAATGTTTTCCTTTTTTGACCTTTTAGCTGAAGTTTAGTGAGTTTATTGTTAAAAATAAAATACAAAAAACATTTTTAAAAAATATTAAAAAAAACTTTTTTTTAACCTTTGTGGTAATATCCTCTACATTTATAGTAGTAGTAATAACAGCAAATGATGCAAGAAAGCAAGCTTATATAGCATCAGCCAAAAAAAAAAAAACCCACCTCATCCATCCATCCATCCCCTCTAAGAATTTGCATAGTTATCCCCTGAATTTATTCAACCCACCCGCAATAACAGGATGGAAGCCTGATCAACTGCCCACTAGCTGAAGGCAAACTTCAGCACATTTATCCTGCAACTATTCTTCCTCAACTTGAATTATGCTCCCTCGTGTGTAGTCTCAGCAAGTGGATGAACGAATAAGATTAACAATAACGAAAAATACTCAATCCATACACGGCTTTAAACACCTCAATAAAATCTCTCCACATGTCTAGTCATCATATAAGTCATCACACATGTTTGGCATAGCCTCTTTCTGTACATGGCTGCAATAAAAACTGGATTTGCTACTAGAACACCAATCTTATAGTGTGGGTTGCCTTGGTATTCCACTATTTTATATTTACAGTAGTAGAATACCAAGGCATTGGAGCAATGCCTTATTATTATAAAGCACTGCTCCAATGAAGAGATATATATTGCTTTTTATAACAAGGTTATTACAGATGCCGGTTCAGACGAACAGTACCCGTGGAACTATCTATAGAAAAGGCTTGCAGCAGAAACCAAACGTCTATGAGACAGAGTGGAGAGACTTCGTAAATGATTGGTCATAGAATAGAATCAAGGAGCTTGAGAGAGAGGGTTTGTTGGGAACGGGGAGGCACTACCCCTAGATTTGGAATAATATTCCACAGTAGGGTGGATTTGTACAGAGTTAGTAGCTATTTAGAAAAAGAAGTAATGCCAAGAGTGAAAAAAATAAACCCAGTTTTCTTTTTTTTTTTTTTGATGGAAAAAAAATGTGATATTTGTGATGTGCTTACGCATAGAGAGATCAGAAGTAGTCGTGATTCCCAAAAGGTGGCCCACATCAATTTGGTAAAAGACAGTGCATTGTATGAGAGGTCAGTGCATAAGAATTAGCTGATGTCGCAATCTGGAGAGTACAACAATTCTGTGTATGATAAAGCAAGACTGAAAATGCAAAATTTTAATATGCTGTGCTGTAAATGGCTAATTTAGTGATTACAATATGGTTTATATTTTTAATTGAACACATTAACCACCTTCATTTTTAACTGCATTAGCACAGATGCATTAAGCAGCTATTGTTTTCACCATGTCCGTTCATTTAACCATCCATCCATACGTTAAAAACTTAACTCCTAGTGGATGGATTTGCATACAAATTTCATTAAAATTGGACCACTAGAAATCCAGTAATATTATTTTTTTGTGTATCCATCTGCATGTAATAACTCAATTCCCAGAGGATTTTAATGAAATTTTATGTTTGGCTCTTTAAGAATGATATATTGACCTTTCCTATCTTTAAAATTTGATGAATAGAAATCTGCCAATTTTTTCTCTCTTCAATGCATAGGCCACCGATATGAATCATAACCAACTCATTAATATCAATTATATATATATATATATATATATATATATATATATATTAATTTCTATTATTATTAACAGTAATTTTTCTTTCACCAGGTTTCTGTGCCTGTAATTTTCTTTTGGGTTCCCAATCCTCAACTAGTTCCAGCTGCATGGATTGGTTGAGTGTGTGGCTATCATCTTCAACAGAACTGTCCTCCCACATTGTAAAGCTGTTACAATATGAACAGACAGTCATGCTGAAGATAAATAGGTGCATCAAACTTTACAACTTGCTGTGGGTAGAATTGGCTTGAATAATTTTATAGAAAATAAACTGATAAAAAAATATATTTTCTAAATGTCTGCATTCCTCCTTTCTGAGTGACTAGAATTTCTCACTGCTTTCTTTATTTCATTGATTTTCCTAATTTATGAGCTCATCATTATGCACCAAACTGTTGTATGCCAAATTATCTTACACCCAATTGATGTAATCCCCAGGCGCCTCCGTAGCCAGGTGGGAAGGAGCAGCAGTGCGTAGCACACGCTTCTTGATTAGACCGAGGTTCGAGCCCGTCACCACCAAATACGGAGGATGCGGAAAGGTCAGGGATTGACCACCGCATATCCCGGAGCAATATGGCCTTAGTTGCTAATGCTCTTAAAAACCAAATAACAAACAACAATGTAATCCCCAATAGAGATATGATCTTGTCAAGAAATCAGAGTTTCAAAGATGAACAAGAGCATTATTCTTTTGCAAGAAATAATCTCTCTCTCTCTCTCACACACACACACACACACAAAGGAATGGTGGATCAACTAAAGTTCCAGCCTATTCAGAGTACAATAACAAGTCAGCTAGACCTTCATTAAATGCACCAAATATAGGACAAAACTTAATCTTTAATTAAGTGTTAGAATTAACATACTGAATTTGAAAATGAGGCAACTTTCAACCATGGCAGACATAGGCATGCTATGTCTTGGAAAGAATTCTGCTGTAGGTAGTCAAAGAGAGCAGACGTGTTTCAATTTGGCTCCTGAAGGGGATTAATTTCATTATTTTCCATGGAGCTAACAGGTCTGTAATTACTCATGTTGCCTTTTGATCCCCTTTTATGAACTAGGGATATATTTCACATCTTCAGTCTATAGGGACCTCCCCTGAATCCAAGGATGCTCTCATAATTATGGCTAAGAGTTTGCTTACCTCCTTTGCTGCCTCCCTTAATATTAGGATAGATGCAATCCACCAAGTGCCTTTTTTATGTCCATCCTCAACAATATCTGCTCCAGTTTCCTTTCAGCTATCAGTTATTTAGTTGCTTGTTAGAGGTTGATAGACTTCTGGAATCCCTTTACCCTAAAGAATTCTTTATGTGTGAAGAAGGATGATCCTCAACAATTTCTCCTCCACTTTCCTTTCAGTTATCACAATCACTTAGCTCCTCATCAGAGGTTGACAGACTTCTGGAATCCCCCTACCCTAAAGGATTCCTCATGTGTAAATGTAGATGCAAAATACCAATTCAATTTGTCCACAACCTGAGCAGTGTCATCAACAGGTTATCCCATAGGCATTAAGTGGCCCAATGTGATTCAACCCCTTCCTTTTACTGTTAATACAAGCATAGAAGTCTTTGCCTTATTTTTCTTTTCATTCTTTGCCAGAGCCTTCTCATATCTGCCTTAGCTTGCCTAACATCCTTTGAGACTGCATTACAGACTAATTTATATGCATCCCATGCACTTTTCTTCTCTGCAACAAGTCGCATTACTTCAGCTAACATCCATTTAGGTATTTCTTAGTGGTATGAAAAGCCTAGTAGCTTCTTTGATTATTTCCCTGAATACTTCCCATTTAGAATTTGTTGTTGGTAACATCAGTTTTTCCTACTACACACAATATAAAAACTGTCTGAGACCTCTGTAGTCACCCTTATGAAAAGAAAAGCATTTCCCTTTACCTTTAAAAGTAGTTGTCTTTATTTAAATTCTACATTAGTACACTGTGATTGCTGACACCCAGTGGGAATTTTACCTGCAGATTCTTAATGCATGAAGAATCACTACTGATAACCAGATCAAGAGTATTGCTTTTTCTTGTTGCCTCTCTAACATGCTGCTGTAGACTATAGTAATCTAAGAAATCCACAAAAGTCATGCTAGTGTGCGAGTAACCAATCCACAAATTCCAGTCAACATCTGGAAAATTAAAATCCCCTATTATGAGACAGACATTCTGATTTACTGGCCCACTCTATTTTCCTGTATAGCTTCTTGGTATATTCAATATCAGTCATTAGGCCTATAACACACACCTACTCTCAAGTTTTGTTTTCCAGTGCTTATATCACACCAAACTGACTCAACATTGCACTCGTCACGTAAATCAATTGGATGCGCTCTTTTACATTGAATATTCTTCTTAACTAATAACATAACCTCTCCTGTATACACTGTACTCCCCATATTCAAATTCAGCATCATTTATATCTGAGTGACACGTCTTTGCCATCTACATTTGATGACTTAATCAGTACTTCAAATTCATCAAATTTAATTACAATGCTCCTAGCAGTAGTGTACATCCAAGTATACATGCATGTGTTCTTATTCTTAGTTCCCCTAACACAGCCCATGTATTCATTGGTTCCATGATGACCCACAGCAGGGCCTGAAATTCCAGACACCTTGCTTTCCAGGCTGCTACATCTACCAATAGTAGCAATGCAAGAATCACTTTCATCTCTGTTTGTAGTTCTAGTTAATCTATTAATTTCTGTATGCCCCCAAGCTAGAGAGTTTTCCAACCCACCTATCACTGCTCGAGAGCATCAGCAAATATTCCTGCACCCCTTTCAATTCAAGTGTATTCCATCCCTGTAAAAACGGTCTCTCCTGTTAACAAGCACAAACCACACAGAGAAAATATTCTATCCAACGAGCTTTGTACATTTTCTCCAGGGACGAACTGATTGACAAGGCTCTCATATACTCCTTCCTATTGTGTCTAGATAGAATTGCAGACACTTTTAAATTCAATCCTAACTAGCAACTTTTGTGAACATTGCCCTGTACTTGTTAAGTCCTCAGATTTCCTACAATTAATACCATTAGTGCCAATGTGTACAAGGACACAAAAGATAATATCTGCTCTACAAAGTCATCTACTTTTAACCCTGGCAGATGTATCCTGGTCCTATTCCACGTATCCTTCTTGCACGTTTCCGTGACAAAAGAGTCACTGACAACAACTAGCTCCTGTGAGAGCAGCGCATTCTGCCTTGAAGATGGCCACTGTGTTGCCTGATGCACAAGAATTGAGGTCTGGTGCTGAGTTTGCAAACGTTTCACAAGTTGCACTCCCCCCCCCCCTTTTTTATGCTGTGATATGTTAGAGAATCTTCCCCAAGCCACAGCACTCTTGCTACTATGTGCCCGTTGCATAATTTCTGTTTAAATAAAAATTTAATTGATTAACTGACAATACTGTACTAAGCTGTTGTTGTAGTTATTTTAGTTTTTTAGGAGCATTAGCAACTAAGGCCATATTGCTCCGAGATATGCGGTGGTCATTCCCTGACCTTTCCGCACCCTCCGTATTTGGTAGTGACGGGCTCGAACCCCGGTCTAATCAAGAAGCGTGTGCTATGCACTGCTGCTCCTTCCCAACTGGCTACGGAGGCGCCTCTGTACTAAGCTAATAGATTCCTAAATGCAGTGATATATATTACACTATCTAGTTTTACATTATACCTTACTAATGTAAATTTACTTTCATTAGTAGATAAAGTTTCATTAGCAGTTTAATTTCTGTAATACTTTGGCATGTATTCAAAGGTCAGTCTAGTACACAAAACAAGCTCAACTCAATTCTTTTCTTTGTACCCAATGTAAGAAGTGTGCCAATCTCAAATTAAAACTTGGTGTATTACTAGAAGAATTTGAGTCACTGAAGAAATTGGGTGCTTGATCTAGAAACAAATGTAACCAGGAGCTTGTCAGGCACTCAAGTATCTCACAACCTGCCTAGTGATGCACGCTGATTAGAGTCCTGGAACAGAACAGTCATGTGCATACAGCACTAGTTGAAGGAGAGTTAGTTTTATTGTGAGATTCAGTTGTCAGGAAAACAGGTAACGTTTTTTGAAATAAAGATAGGTGGGCCAGAGCCAGATTGTGTTTGCTGGGAGCAATGATTGATGTTACCAAAAGAATGTCAGATTTTAAGAGTAAAGACAGTATCATTATTCATGTGGGCACTAACGATATTAAATAAACACGAACTGACGATTTGTTGGATAAATATAGGACCATGCTGAAAAAAATGCTGTGAACTAGGTCAGAATGTGTACGTGTCTACAATTCTGCTCAGATGTGACAGGAGGGATCATATGTGGAAAGCCTTGTGGATAGAAGGAATTTATTTTGTAGAGAGTATTCATTTGAACAAAGGTGGTGCAAGAGTTTTTGCCAGTATTATTGAGGATACCTAAATTCAGGGAAACTGCTAGTTGGGGAGGAAAAGAAGGATAATATAGACATACATTTATCTGATGATAAGATTAATGCTCGCACACATCAAGAATTCTTTTGTTGCTGGAACAGCTGATTTTGGCAAGATTTTCTTAGGGCAGCAACATTTCAAATGAAGCTGGCCAAACAAGCCTAAACTTCAATGGTAGTAAACTATAGAATACTTAGTCTTAACTGTGTCTACAGTAATGTCAGGAGTATTGTCAACAAAATGGGTGAATTCAAACTCCTGGTTAGGACACCTAATGCTGACATAATAGGACTAACAGAAACATGGTGCCACCTGAAAATTGGAGACTAGTTCCATTATGGGACTAGTCACAGAAGGGGTGGTGGGGGTGATGCTTCTTATCAAAAACAGTCTGAGCATGAAAAGAGCTTTTACTGAGTCTAAAGTAATGTCTGCCAACATAGAATCTGTGTGGTGTGAGTTAGTTGAAAGCAAAGGTATAATGAAAGTGGGAGTAATCTACAGACCAGAAGATTGTGAACAGTATAACAAGAGTCTCTCCATGCAGATGGAATGGACAAGCAAGTGTGAAATATCTTATGAGTGACTCCTATCTATCCCTAATTGACTGAATAAGTGGGAGGGAAACTTGCCATGGGGAACAAATTTTTAAATAAACTAGACTATTATTATTTGTACCAGAATGTTAGGAAAAAATACTAGGTTAAGAAATTTCTTGATGTCATCATTATTCACAAATCAGATGACATCACAGGGCTTAAAGTACAGGAACCATTTATAGTGACCACATAGTCGTTAGTTAGAGGTTGAAGAAAGATGTTACAGTAGTTAAAGGCACCAATTTTAAAAATAAAAATAAGTGGACCATAGCAGTTTAAGGCAGTACACTGCATCTATTAATTGGGCTGATTGCAGAGGGAGAACAAATGCATTAGAACCATGAAATACCTTCAAAGCAATAATCACAGAAGGCATGAATGCATATATATCATTAAGAAAATATAGTATGAGAAGGATGCTGGGATGGATGAATACGGAGTTGGCCAGTCTAAAAGACAGCATGGGAAAGTTAGAGTAACGAAAAGTACTAAAGCCTGCAGCTACAAGTTGAACTGTAATGATACCACAGACAAGGGAAAGGAGACTAAGTCTGAGTATGAGAAAGGCACTGGCTAAGAGAGAGCAAAGAATGGGAACAAGGAATTTTTCATGTATGTGAATACGAAGAAGAAAATGAATCAGACTGAACTCTTGTGCATTAAGTGTGGAAAAATCTTAGATAACCCAGCTGATGTTGCCAACAAACTGAATAGGTACTTCACATTGTGTTTACTAATGAAAGACCCTTTATGCTGACAAGAGGGTGTGCAAGTGAGGCAAAGCCATATGAAATTAGCGATTTCAAAATAGAGATGACTGTTTATTAGAAAAACGTTTGAGCATAAAGGCAAGCAATACCCAGTAATTTTGAGGGAGGCTCTCAGAGAATGTACTGAACCATTAAGGTTAATTATGAGAGCATCTTTGAACTCAAGAGATTCCTTTGGAATGGAGAAATGCCAACATATCGCCAATAAATAAAGGCAGCTCTAAGAGTGAAGTCTGTGACTACAGACCGACTTCAATGGTAGAGAAAATCTTAGGGGCAATGATAAAGAATGCAATCCAGGGACAGCTAGACAGAAATGGCATTCTAAAGGGCACACAACATGGTTTTGTTAAGGGAAGATCATATTTAACAAACTGGTAAAGCCATTTTGACACAAATATTCATGAGTTAGGTGTAAAGAACAATTTCGGCAGTTTATTTTGATTTTAGCAATGCATTTGATTCAGTCCCTCACAAGAGTTTATTCTGTATGCCGGAACATGTTGGGATTACTGAAAAGGTCCCAAGAAGGATTGCAGAGGGTTGTGATTAATGGACAGTCTTCAGATTGGTGTAAAGTCAGAAGTGGGCCCCAAGGATCGGTTCTGGGATCACTGTTGTTTCCAATTTTCATAAATGATATCAACGAACGAATAAAGGGGTGTGATGTATAAATTTGCAGCTAGTGTAAAGATTGAGAGCATCATTAATGATCTGTGCCAAAAACCACTCCTTTAGGATGACTTGAAGGGGGCTTCAAGAATGATCAATAAAATGGCAGCTGTTTTAATGCAGCAAAATGCAAGGTATTATACACTTGGAAAATAGCATCCCCAAAATAACTTATACACTTGGTAGGGATGAATTAAAAACAGTGGAAGAAAGGGATCTGGAAGTTATGATAAGAGTCGAAATTAAGTTTTCTGAACAATGTAAACAAGTGGTCAAGAAAGCCCATGGTGTCCTATCGATGATTTATTGAACAATATTCTGTAGAGATGTGGAGTTCATAATCTCACTTTACAAGGAAATTGTAATACTGCATTTGGAATACTATGTCCAAATATGGAGTTTTCATCTGGAAAAAAAAAGACTGAGCTTCTTGAAAGAATCCAAAGAAGGGCACTCACAGGATGAGATCAGCAAAAGAGCAACTGTACGAGAAAAGCCTGATTATGTGGGCTGTTACAGAGCTTGGCAACCAAGCACTTTAGAGGAGGGCCTGGCTGAGGTTTATAAGGCTCTAAGAGGGATTTTCACTGTTATAAAAAATTTCCAAACTAGTGGCCATATATTCATACAGGGGAAGATGTTTAAACTGATTGTAGAAGTTTTCTTTTTACCCAGATAGTTGTTGATTACTGGAACAAGTTGCCTTTATAAGTAGTTGAGGCTGAGTTTGAAGAAATTCAAAAGAGAAATTAGATAGCTACCTACGTGAGGAGGGAAGTGCGTAATTTGTATTTTCTCTGTGGCTTCCTTCCACTATATGGCTAATACTAATAATAATTTGGTTTGGATTTGTTGAGGGAAAAGCAGGAGTTCTCCATTTAGAGAGAATCTGAATCAGTGGTCAAACATGGAGTAGGTGTCTGAAAAATCCCCATCAAAATATGGGCACATATCAAGCATGGATTAATGTTGCATGGTATAAATTTCAGTGAGCTATAGGAGTTTGCTCAACAAATCTACATGGACCAAAAATGTAGGGTGCACCCCAGGGAGCTGGATTCTACTAGACAACCAGGATGAGAATTAAAGCATAACCAAAAAGTACAGAAAAATAGTGGCATCTATATTTCATTACCATGGATACCACAAGTAAAATTTCTTTACTACATACACATGCATCAACACAGACCTGATATTCAACCTCAAGTCTGTTTTGAGATGAACAAGCAAGAACGTTCATTCAGTCCTTTTAATCTTTGTGAGATGTACGTGTTGCTAATTTCTTGTTGAAACAAGTGGAATACACTAATTCAGGGGTGGTGAACCTTTTTAAGGGTTCGTGCCAAAATTGGCCATATATTTTAAAAAACTACCCTCGCATTTCAGAACACAAAATGCATAATGCTTTATAATCCTTCTTAATCATACTAAATCTTTCACTCCAAGGTTCTTGAAATTCTCAGCTACCTCCTTATTCATTTGAAAGTTTGTTTCTTTGCTGGTTTTAGCTGACATTCTAAACAAGCTGTAAAGGGCAAATAGCAATTGCAATTAAAAGAATTATGAGACATTATGGGAATTAATGAAGATTTATCTCCAATCTCCACACCACATACAAACTGTAATTGACAATGGAGGCTATACTAAATACTGAATGTGGATAATATATCTCGCATAACTTTACCAATAACTTGTGTTCTGAATAAATGTGTGAAATTTATCAATTTTTTTTTCTTAATTTTGTTTCACAATCTCATCAGTACGTGTCGCCACTCAGACTTCAAACAAATCACTGGATGAAGTTTGAAAATTTTTTGGGATGCTCTGAATTCCACATGCCCAAAAAAATTTGTACAGTCAGTCCTCGTATAGCACGATAGCTGTGTTCCTAGAAACCCTTGTGCAATATAAACAACAGGCCCTATGGGAAAAATAGGGTTAGGTGGCGACCACCCAAGATTGAACACACATTTGTAACCAAAACATTACCAACCACAATAAATTATCGTAATAAAATACGTAAGTATTTTATGACTATTACGTAATAGAATATTGCTAATTCTTTTGCTTCTATCATAAGCAAACTTGTTTTTTGTTTGATTTTCTATCCAAACAGATGACAGCCATTCCATCTCTTCCAATTATTTGGGTCTTAATCTAAGGGATTTTAATTACACTTTGAGTTGTTCCTGCTATGAAAGTTGTTTTTATTTTCTCTGCATTCTTTATAATTCTTGGCGTTGCCTCATTTAGGTCTGTAGCACGTGCAATCTCACACGGTCTTTCATTTTGCTCAAAGCGTTTCACAATTTCATATTTTTTCTCTATCGATAGACGCGGACTGGCCATATGCCTTACCAGGGAAACCCCGGTGGGCTGGAGGCCGGTGTGATTTTGGCCATAAACGCTAGTATGAGGCCACTACAAATTTTCCCGGGTAGGAATTTTTGACCCAGTCCGCCTCTGTTTATCGATATTGCTTTTCTTTTTCTCTCTCTGAATCTGCAGTGTCTTCACCAGGATGCTTCCTTTTCACACCTTTTAAGTATTTTACTCATTTTTAGGGAATAAAGCACAATTACAAAACGAGGAGGCACGTAAAGCTGCGTGCGCATAGCAAAACAGCACCATAAAGGCAGAGATACACTATTAACACCTCACATTTTACTAAAACACATTTCTAGGGGTTATTACCATAAAACAATTTCCAGTTGCGTTTCTGCTAGTGGAATCTGTTATAAACTGGTAGTAAACTCGATCTAATTGCATTTGTGATTATACCGATAGCTGGAATTGTGTTGGTTTTTACGTTATTATGATGAAATGTGTTTTCCCTTCACTGATATAAAAACCATAAATACATTTTCAGAATCTTCTCTTCATTCCTATCGTGTTGCATTTGGTTGGTGTGATTCTGCGTTCGACTGCCATTTCTTGTAAATACAGGCGAATCGTGCATAAGCAAATTCGGTTCATGTTATATAAGATATCGTTCCCCTATTTATAAATCGTGTATGATCGAATTCGTGTAGTGTAAACATGTGTTATATGAGGACTGACTGTACATGCACTAGTTTGTAAAACGCCACCCTTTGTTTTATTATCTTAAGATTTGCATCAGGTTTAGACTCTAACCTGTGTCACTTAATATCTGATCACAAATTTCTTATTTTTATTTAGTGCCAACTGGCACTCAGTATAAGTAATATCATGTGACATGTTTGTTGTACTAAAGTAGAATAACAGGAGTGTTTCAGAGTAAGGGTAGTAGAAGGCACAAAATCCAACAAAATATAAGAAATTGCTAAAACATTAACCTTCTGCAGCCCAACGTCATTGCCAGTGTGCCCATCTGCATTTCTGATTATGGAATTTGTTTTCCTGCTGTGCTGACAATTATTTTAATACCATTTATTTACATTTCATGTGAACAATCTGGAAAGCTAAATCAATGTTTAAGAAATTTATTATAGTTACACACAGAGCGTACAAATAAAGAAGAAATATATGAGCTTTCGGCTATATGGTAACCTTCATCAGAATTAAAAATACATGAATGGCAGTTGGAATGGAGATGTGCACTGCCAGGTGCGTGAGACACGAGGTTTAATTGTTTGTTGACGCTTGTGGCTGTGACGCATGATGACGTGGCCAGCGTTTGTCCAATGATAGAACTACTGACTCTGTGATCGGGTTGACTTGGCAACCACTGTTCCTGTTCAAGGATTTATCCGAAGATTTTATATTTAACGATTCCAACCAGGTACGCTTTAGGTAATGGTGGGATCTGTCTACCACCACGACATCGCGGTGTGGGTCAATGTCGTGGTGGGTTGTCCAGACATGCTCGGCGATAGCTGAGTGTTCTACATCCGCTAAACGGATCGCTCTTTTGTGCTCCGAGAGACGTTTCTCGAGTCGACGACCAGTCTCTCCAAAGTAGCAGCTAGTGCAGTCACGGCAAGAGATGCGGTAGACCAAACCGCTCTGCAGAAGGGTGGGGACAGGTGTTTTCACGTTGGAAATGAAAGAACGCAGTTTCTTGCCTGGGAGTTGGATGCACTTTATCCCGTGTGTTCTTAGGATTCTACCGATCTGTTGTGACAGTTAAAGTGCATCCAACTCCCAGGCAAGAAACTGCGTTCTTTCATTTCCAACGTGAAAACACCTGTCCCCACCCTTCTGCAGAGCGGTTTGGTCTACCGCATCTCTTGCCGTGACTGCACTAGCTGCTACTTTGGAGAGACTGGTCGTCGACTCGAGAAACGTCTCTCGGAGCACAAAAGAGCGATCCGTTTAGCGGATGTAGAACACTCAGCTATCGCCGAGCATGTCTGGACAACCCACCACGACATCGACCCACACCGCGATGTCGTGGTGGTAGACAGATCCCACCATTACCTAAAGCGTACCTGGTTGGAATCGTTAAATATAAAATCTTCGGATAAATCCTTGAACAGGAACAGTGGTTGCCAAGTCAACCCGATCACAGAGTCAGTAGTTCTATCATTGGACAAACGCTGGCCACGTCATCATGCGTCACAGCCACAAGCGTCAACAAACAATTAAACCTCGCGTCTCACGCACCTGGCAGTGCATATCTCCATTCCAACTGCCATTCATGTATTTTTAATTCTGATGAAGGCTACCATATAGCCGAAAGCTCATATATTTCTTCTTTATTTGTACGCTCTGTGTGTAACTATAATAAATTTCTTAATGAATCCAGAGCGCGTAGGCCTGTTTCGTTATAATCAATGTTTATGTTCAATTTCAGGTGCTAATTTTTTTTAAAATCCTGTTTCAGTCGGATATCATGGCATTGTGAATATTGGACCACTTTCAGTTATTGTACTATTCAATTATTGTACTGCCAACTATTTTTACCTCATATAAAACAATCTGAAAAACTGAATCCATTCTTATATTTAGCGATTTTTAACATAAGGCCAGTTTTTTGACCCTCCTGCAGTCCAATATGGAAACTGCCATAACTGTCAGTGTTTTCGAATATAATGTTGTCCCACTTTACCGCCATCAGTACTTCGTATAAATGATCTGAAAAGCTAAGTTGATGTTTATATTAATTTCCCCCCTTCATGTAGAAATCACAAAGTAACTTATACTCTGTGTTATTGGAGTGAAGTATTCAGACATGCTGTCAAAATCTCATTAAGGCCTTTCTGAAGAAACAGAGGAAAACAGTGTTCTCCCCAGAAAATTTTGCCAGCTGGGTTTGTCTGTTTTTTTGGTTTTTAGGAGCATTAGCAACTAAGGCCATATTGCTCCAGGATATGCGGTGGTCATTCCCTGACCTTTCCGCATACTCCGTATTTGGTGGTGATGGGCTCGAACCCCGGTCTAATCAAGAAGCGTGTGCTACGCTCTGCTGCTCCTTCCCGCATGGCTATGGAGGCGCCGCCAGCTGGGTGGCATTATGAAGTAGCCGGGTGGGAGAGTGTAATGCTTCGTAATATTATAATTTTCTGTTATTTATAAATGTGACTTAAGCGACCCAGAGCAAAAATTAATTGCATAATTTAACATTATATGCTCTGATCGCACAGTATGTTCGAATTAATATGGATCAAGATCAGTGAGCATTACCATAGGGTACTGCGAGAATCACTTAAATTTTAGCTGGGCGGTGCCCCCCCCCAGTGATAGGTCCAGGGGAGAACACTGGAAAAGGAAATTCTTACAAACAAGATTGTGTCTGACTGTTCCATACGATGTGATCAGGTTTCAGTTTCACTAAATGAATTAAAAGGAGTTTTTTTGAAGTTATTAACAACATGGGACTAAATGGGGGGGGAAACCCTGATATAAAGAAGCATTAGTCTGAAAAATGGACAGGCAGAATTCAGTTTTTCAAGAACATATTTAGCAGGATGCAATTTTTGCATGTATTTTGGATGCTGCATCTCTGCCCACCCAAAAAAGGAATTCAAAGTGGATGCTCTAAAGTAAAAAGTATTTTCAATTATCTGGATGAAACGTTTTTGAATATTTTCTTCCAGGGAGAAATGGTGCATTAAGAGCTTTTAAACTGTTTTATGTATGTAAACCCAAAAATAAAAGTTTTTGAACATTACATTTAAACTAATTTTTTTTATTATTATTTTTTTTATTGTTAGTGATGGATTCCATGGGGAAGCCAATGAAAATGCTGGACTAAGGGTTAGGGAGACAGTCACAAATTGTCTGATGATGTTACACTACCCATGTACACTGACACTGTACATGGCAGATGGAAGGTTAAGCACAAGAGTTGGTGGTGTCAATGTAGAAGGAGAAAAAAAACACAAGTGGAATAAGAGCACTGAATGTTATCAGGACCTGGGGCTTTCTTAAGAGATATCAATACTGTTTAGGCTTCTATTGTCCTTCTGTTGGAAGACTAGGATGTACTGAATGGAATCTGTTTAGTATCAGTAGTAGAAAAATGATGCAAATTTATATCCCCTTATGTGTATGATTCAAGGAAGGGTATGAATGCCAGCGGCATTTTTGGCTTACTCAATCTATTTAAAGCCTTAAACACTTCTGCAATATAAATGGTGTCTATTATTTTATTGTTGTGTAGATAATTTGTCATAAATAATGTACAATTCTCAAATTCTCAAAACCCCTGTCTTAATAATTTTATTAAGACAGGGGTTTAATTATAAACATTCCTTATAATTTTTTCAGCCTTTTGTTTAAATATATAAATAAATACAATGTAAGCCTTTTTTTGTATTTGTCATATTGTTTGTGTTCTGTTTTCCCTTCCATTTACCATGGATGGTCAACTCATCTTCTGTATAGATTTTGTAATGCTATTTAGAAAAAATAAAATACTTACCTTGACTTCTTGATTGGATGTAGTAATATAAGAGTGATAATAATCCAACTATTCTATCTATTCTTCCACTTGAAACATCACAAACAGCAATTTCCTTACAGAGCTATATGATGATCAACAGGATCACTATTACCAAGTCAGCAACCTATGGCACAGGATGAAAATTTTACATAACATACATGCTACATAATAGAAAAAAAAAAAAAAAAAAATTTAACTATAAACATCAAAATATAAATGCATACCACAGATAATCACATTTAGCTTTTTATTTTTACTTAAATAAAAATTCTTATCCATCTTGCCAAAAACTTGCAGAGCACAAGATGTTTTGTGGTAAGATATGGAGCAGATTTGCAAACCTCTGAAAATGATTTTTATGGACATGATGGGAGGGGGGGGAGAAATATATATATATATATATTTTTTTTTTTTTTTTTTTTTTACAGACAACCAACTATTTTTACCCACAGTTTGGTTCTGTGTGAGTAAAAACAGGCAAGCCAGCTCAGGGAAACTGTTTATCCCAGAACCCATGCTAGTTCTCAATGCCCCTGGTCTGCCACAGAATTTATCTGACTTAATTTCCAATTTATATGCATGGAAGTTCCACTTCTCTCAGAAATAAATCAAACTGAAAATATTTTTTTTTATAGTATGAAAAAAAATAAATAAATAAAAAAATAATACTCCAAAATCTTTGCAATTTTTTAATACTGTATTTTTATGAACACCCAAATCTTCTTTTTTTTTTTTTTTTTTTGACAATCCTGATGGGGATCCATATTTAAATAAATGTATATGCCTATCATTCCTTGTTATCCACAGGAATACATTCTTAAACTGTCCATGGATAAGAAAAATTGCTTATTTGTTATAATAGAAAATTGTTAAGAAATTAACAGTTTTCTATTATAAAAAGGAATAGTTATATGAAATTATACTGTAATTTTTACTGTATTCTTTAATATGTTAATTAGCATTAGCAGAGGCATAAGATGCAAGAAAGCAAGCTTATGCAGCATCAGCCAAAAAAAAAAAACCCTCCCATTTCACCTCTCCAATTCGTTCGAAACGTCTGTCCAGCTCGGCCTAAAATTTATTTAGGCTATCAACTTCCACAACAAAAGATGGAAGTCTGTTTCACCAATCAACTACCCACTGGCTAAAGCCAAATTTTCGCACATCTATTCTACAACTGTCTTTCCTCAATTTGAAAATGTGCCCCATCCGGTTCTTAATCTGAGCAAGAGGAAGAATCCCATTAGCATTGAGCTTGCTCAACCCAATCAGATCACCCATTTGTTCCCCTCACCAATCTTGTTGCTAGAAAGAGTACATCTTTGTACTCTTTCTAGCAACTCTACATCCTTCCCAAAATGAGGCCTCAAGACCTGTACACAGTACTCTAGGTGTGGCTACACCTAGTCAGTTTGATTAGGTGTGGCCTGACCAATGCCTGCTATAACGGGATAATCACATCCCTGTCCCTGCTAGCAAAATTCCTATATATCATTGACAAGACTCCATGACCTGCCCTGGCAGCCCATCTGCACTGCTCAGCAAAATTCATATTTGACTGCACAATTACTCCCAGGTCTTTTTCACCTTCCACTTCTCTGAGTGTAGTACCACGCAGCTGGTACACTTCTCTTTGGTTATTGCTACCCATATGAAGTACTTTGCATTTCTCAATATTAAACTTCAGTTGCCACTTCTCAGCCCATTTGCCCAACTTATCTATATCCAGTTGGAGTAGCATACTGTCGTTAACAACCCTGCCAACCTTTGTATCATCTGCAAACTTGGACATTAAACCTGATATACCTTCATCAATATTATTAATAAATATACAAAACAATGGGCCCAACACCAAACCCTTGGGAACTTCACTAATAACATTTGTCCACGAAGAGCAGTGTCCACTGATTACCACTCTCTGTCGTCTCCCACTTAACCATCCCTTTATCCATTGTAGCAACTTACCCTTAATGCCATACCTCTCCAATTTGTACAGAAGTCTTCCACGTGCAACAGTATCAAAAGCTTTCCTGAAATCCAAGTATATGATATCAAAATTATTTTTGGCATTCAGTTCCTTTGTGACCACATCATAGTATCCAATCACATTGGTCAGGCAAGACCTCCCTTTAACAAACCCCATGCTGTGTCTTAACTATTACTGCAGTCTTGTCTAGATGATCGTGCAATGCTTTTTTAACCGGTGATTCCATTATTTTCTCCACAACACAAGTTAAACTAACAGATCTATAGTTAGTTGTGTCACCCTTTGAACCCCCTTTGTGAACTGGTGATACATTTGCACACCTCCAGTCCACAGGGACCTCCCCTGAGTCCAAGAAAGCTCTCATAATTATGGCTAAGGGTTTGCTTACTTCCTTTGTTTGGATAGATCCCATCCACCCCAGGTGCCTTTTTTATGTTTCACTTCAACAATTTCTCCTCCACTTTGCTCTTAGTTATTACAAAAGCAATTAGCTCCCTGTTAGAGTTTGATAAAGTTCTGGCATTCCCCTCATTGAATAACTCCTCATGTGTGAATGTAGTTGCAAAATACTCATTCAGTTTATCAGCTACCCTAGCATGATCATCAGTAGTCAACCCATCTATGTTAAGTGATCCAATCTGATTCATCCCTTTCCTTCTAGAGTTTATATAAGTAACAAACGCTTTGCATCCTTTGCTAAAGATTTCTCATAATTTGCCTTCGTCTGACTAAGCTCCTTTGTGACTTGATTATAGACTAGTTTATATCTGTCATAGGCTTCTGTGTCACCTGATATTTTATATGCATCCCGTATATTTTTCTTCTCTTCCACAAGCCTCATTAATTCATCTGATATCCATTTAGGCCTAAACCTTGAACAATATTTCTTAGTCGGAATGAAAAGCCTAGTAGCCTCCAAAATTAAGTCCCCGAAGGCTTCCCATTTAAAATTAAACATTGGTAACATCATCAGTTGATCCCACTGTACAGAATTTAAGAACTGTTTGAGACCTCTGTAGTCACCTTTATGAATGCAAAAGCCCTTCCCTTTAGCCATCCACCCTAATCTTTTACAGTTCTGTCAGCAGGAGGTGGCTTGACACCATTTTGTACACCTTAACCACAGTGAACCATGAGTAGCCAATAAGACATGCCATTTCAGATATGAAAATACCTGACACTTGAGTTCCCACAATCATGCCCTTTTGAAACTCTGTGATTTCTTTTCTATGTCCCATACTGCTACTTTATCAGTTTGACTTGCATGACCAGATATAAATTACCACCGCTCTAGCATATGAAGCTGTTTGGCATTTTATATTGCGAGCTATGCAGCATAGTCCAGTACGAATGAGGTGGTCATAATTCGGTTATCGCCGAGTGTATATATAGAGAGGAGTGAAATACTTAAAAGTATATGGGAAAGAGCAATAAAATCATAAAGAGGCAAGTTGCTGCTATGGTTAAAGGGAAGGTTGAGTTTGAGAAGACACAGAGTGGTAATCAATGGACACTGCTCCTTGTGGATTTATGTTATTAGTGGAGTCCCCCAGGGTTCAGAGTTGGGCTCCTTGTTGTTTTTTTGTATTTACCATATGGCTACAATAGAATTTTCAAGAGACTGATCATATTTAAACAGATCAACATTTTTGTCTTCATCTGACTCGATTTGCAGTAAACAAATTCTTCCACTGTTAATTCTGAAAATGTCTCAAATCACATATGAAGATTGTTGCTAAATCTAAGGTGTTACTTGAGGTGCTAAATGCAACTAAAATAAACAAATTAGAAGGGATTCTGCAGAGATAAGATGCAGCTGCTCATATGTGTTCTTAGGGTTATTACATGGTTACATGTAAATTGAAATAATGCGCCCCTTTTATTATCAAGAGATTATTATGATGAAAGTAAAATTTTCTGCCTCTGTGGCTTTGTTGCCATGTGCTTATCACACCAATCGCCTCTGGTGTGAAATGAAAGCTGTGCAGCTGCTTTCTTAAATAACACTAAAAATATCCTAACTATGTACCACCATAGGTGGTACATAGTTAGGATATTTTTATAGGTATTGTTTATGAACAAACACTGACACCTACTAAGAAAAAAAAAAAAAAAATTTAAAAAAATAACAAAATTTTGGAGAACTACAGTGACAACTTGATCACAGGAATAACTCTGAAAATTTCTGAAAGTTCACTAGCAAAACAACCACGGATGCTTAGTACAAATGATAAAGACAGAGTGAACTGAACACGTACTTAAAATGTGGCTGATATCTTCTAACTGGAAAATAACACGCAAACTGAAAGACAAAATATATACAAAGTAAGCAAACTAATATAAACTTCCTAATCTAAGTGAAAATAAACAAGGCAAAATTAAAAATAAGTTATGATTCTACTTAAATAACAAAACATATACTCAAAATAAATAAATAACCAGCTTACTGGTCACCAGCATATGTATATATACAATAATATAACATAAACCGACGAGCCAAAACATTACGACCAGCAAGTCGTTAATGCAAATCAAAGAACTGCAGGTGAACTACGGCGCGTGCGCGAGTCGGGACACTGTATAAAAAACACCTGATACTGAGCTCTTTTAGTGTTACTCTTGTTTTTCAGATGGGAAAGGCAGCAGACTTAAGTGAGTTTGACAAAGGCCAAATTGTAATTGCCAGACTGGGTCAGAGCATATCCAAAATGGCACAGCTGGTGGTGTGCTCACGGTCAGTACTACCGAAAGTGGTCCAAGGAGGGGGAACCCACGAACCGCCAGTGAGGTGTTGGACAACCATGGCTCATCGATGCTCGAGGTGGGTGAAGGTTCTCCCGGATGGTACGCAGCAACAGAAGGGCGACTGTGGTGCAACTCGCCGGTAATTGGAATGCTGGTGCGGGAGTAATGTGTCACAACACACAGTACATCGAACCCTGTTGAAAATGGGGCTGTGTAGCCACAGGCTGCTCCAAGTGCCCATGCTAACCACAGTTCACCGGCGACAGCGCCTACAATGGGCATGCGAGCATTGAAACTGGATTTTGAGTGATTGGAAGGTCATCTGGTCCGATGAATCACGTTTCCTGTTGCACCCCGTGGATGGCCAGGTATGTGTGCATCGTTTACCTGGGGAAGTGATGGTGTCTGGTTGCATCATGGGACAAAAACAAGCCAGTGGCGGCGGTGGTGTCATGCTTTGGGCGATGTTCTGCTGGGATACCCTGGGTCCAGTCATCCATGTGCCTGACGCTCTGACGTCTACCACCTACCTAAACATCATTGCTGACCAGGTACACCCTTTCATGGCAATGGTCTTCCTCTCTGACAGTGCCATCTTCCAGCAGGATAATGCACCATGCCACACCGCCCGGATTGTTTGAGACTCGTTCACAAAACAGGAGGAAGACTTCCAGGTATTGCCCTGGCCTCCAAATTCCCCAGACATCAATCTCATCATGCACCTGTGGTTTGTGTTGGAACAGCAACTCCAATCTGCGGCATCTCAACCACTGACCTTACAGGAGTTAAAGGATCTGCTAGTTACATGTTGGTACCAGATACCACAAGATACATTTAAAAATCTTGTAGCATCCATGCCTCGCCGGGTATGAGCTATTTTGGCTGCACGTGGAGAAGCAACACCATATTAGGTAGGTGGTCATAATGTTTTGGCTCATCGGTGTATTATACAATAGGAAAGCAAGAGTGACATGTACGGCACATCGCTTCACTGAGATTAAAATATACAATACAGATGAAAATTAAATGTAATAATAAATATACATTCACTAGCTTGCATACAAACTGTAACTAACCCTAACTCAAGTATAAACAGCATAGAAAGTACAAAAGCAGCAGACTCCAAGTCCTACATCTGTTAAGCATGCATTTCAGAGGAAATCTCAATAATTTACTTATGTCCCTCTGTCCAGAATCCTCTTTGAAGTTGAATAACTCAACTTCAAAGAGTAGTTTTTATGACTTGATCTACCCCTAACAAATGGCCTCTCATATGGGTCTCCTTGATGGGCAATGTGTTTAAATCACATGCTGGTCTGGATAATGGGCATCTTGGTGAATGATGGTATCAAGAATCCAATTGGCAGATTGGTCCCAAGTGAGTATCTCCTGGCCTGTTTGATCTTTGATGAAGGGCAGAACCTTGCCTAAAGGAATCTTATCCATCATGACCCTGTATGTTAGCCCCTAAGGGTCTTCATTGCCAGATGTGTTGACCAGTTTCTCACAAGCAGTATGCTTTTCATAATAAATTGTTCTGTGAAAGATTCTGCAATTCTCTTTGTGGATTTCATGTAGCCTATATTTATATTTGTGGTTTGCAGTTTCGTTTGGCACGTTGGTATTGCTTTCCTGATTTTCTCATCCGGTTTCTCTGATCAGTGAGAGTATTTGTCCACTATGGGACATAGTTAGGCCTTCTCTTGCATTCTGAGAAGGGCTTATCACATGCATTCAGAATTATCTGTTGGACTTTGCCCACCTGGATTTCAGCTGGTAGTTTTTGCAGTCTGTTAATGTAGTTAGGGATGCAGTACAGGCATGTGCTGATCAAAAACTTCCCATCTGGCTTTAGTGGTGTTATATCTCGTAAATTGTTGTGCATCATGTCTTCTATTTTGTTTCTCTGGAACAATGGCAAAGGCTATAGGGTTATGATTGCTAGTACACCAGGAGTTGTGTACTGGCCAGTCTTGGATTCCTTTGTAGATAGTTTTATAAGGTGATACTATGAAAGGCTGTCTAGTCAGAGTGAAGCAGATGGGTGTATGATCTTGCTTTGTTGACAACTGAGGGTGCTCTTTATCAGTTCTACTAAAAGCTCTCCTTTCAGATCAGTCCTTGGATTATTCCAGAGGGTAGGGTTGGCATTAGCTGCCACTATGATGTTATTGCCCAAAAGATTCTGTATGGCTTTTCAGGGTGGTGCAGGTATGCTTGAATGGATTAATCGTACTTACTAAACTGCACATATATAGAGAAGATGGGGACTTGTCCAAAGGCACCTTCAATACATGCACAGGCTGTGTGCATATTGCACAGACCAGAGTCACACTGTGGTCTGCCACTGCTATGACCACCCAGCATCTTGAGATGCTATTTTCACCTTGGCATTCAGTAATAATGTGAGATTGTATACCTAGAGCCACATGGAAGTTCCTTTATGACACCCTTATATGAATAAGGTTCTTGAAGACACAGAAGCTGTATTTTGAGATCAATGATAATCTTTGTAATTTCATTCACTGTTGACAGGGACTGCTGAAGTTTAGTTGTAGGAATTCAAGTTTTCCTCCTGATTGATGTCTATTATTAGTTGTGTTATTCATAGCTAGTTCTTGATTTTATGTACCCCCTGTAAGAATGTGCATGGTCTTTCTATCTTGCAACTGGGCCAAGTGACTGCAGTGGTCACATGTACTCTGCTCCTACCTGCAGGTCTTGGCTGAGTGGCCATAGACCAGGCACTTGAAGCACCTGGAGGCCACTACAAAAAAAAAATTTTATGGAGTGTCCAGTTTCAGTAAATAGTGTTCCTCTGGTCAATAAAGGCTCTCCTAATGGGTACGGTTACCCCAATCACCAGTTATGTGCGTTTTGTCTTCATCAGAAATCTGAATTTGATCAAGTTCCTTACTTCTTCCACTGAAAAAAACCAAAGTCCTGAAGATTCTTGAGGTATAGGTTTGAGAATCACCTCTTTATCAAAGTCTTTTGGAATATTAAACAGGCTGTAGGCCTCGATTTTTTGGGTTTGCCTACAGTTTATTTTCCTGCATTTCTTTGAGCTTTATTCTTGGAGCTTTTGTAAATCTATAAAGCAGGCTGTTTTAATCACAAGCCCCTTTTCTCTGAGATTCCTAATTGCCTTTAATTTGATATTTTTCATGTCTTCTTTTAGGTTTGTTGTAATATCTTTCTTCAGTTCCATGCTGGTTTGATCTGTACTTTGGACTGTAGTCCTAGACATCAGGGCAACTGAAAGGACAGGAGTGGGAGGAAGGAAGGGTTATGCTCTTAGTTAAGAAGCACATAAAATCTAAGGCAGTGCATACAGTTGACACAGGTGGCAAGTGCAATGTTGAGCCAGTTTGGTGTGACATAAGCACAGGGGCCGGCTAGCCGGGTGGGTAAAGTGCCTGCCTGGCAACTCAAAGGTCGCGAGTTCGAATCCCGCCTTGGATCACAGTAGAAAATGCAAAAACCTAGGGAGGTGCAATATGGCCACAGAAGCCAATGTGTCAACAACTAACAAAAAAATAAATAAAATACAATAATAAGCACAGGGAAAACAAAAAAATAAGAGCAGGAGAGGGCCAGTCTTATGGGGGATTTTAACTTTCCAGATATTGAGTGGAAGTTGTGGGTTGGTAACTCAAACACTAGCAAGATTTTTATGGATTTATTGGATGACCGTTTTCTACAGCAACATGTTAAACAGAGCAATATTCTTGATCTGATTATTAGCAGTGATTCTTCATGTGTTAAGAATCTGCAGAAAAAAAAAAAAAAAAAAAACCACTAAATGGCAGTGATCAGTGCACTGATGTAGGATTTACTTAATGCCATACCTCTCCAATTTGTACAGCAGTCTTCCATGTGCAACAGTATCAAAAGCCTTCCTGAAATCCAAGTATATGATATCAAAATTATTTTTGGCATTCAGTTCCTTTGTGACCACATCATAGTATCCAATCAAATTGGTCAGACAAGACCTCCCTTCAACAAACCCATGCTGTGTCTTAACTATTACCAGTCTTGTCTAGATGTCCTGCAATGCTTCTTTAACCAGTGATTCCATTATTTTCCCTGGAACACAAGCTAAACTAACAGGTCTGTAGTTACCTGTGTCACCTTTTGAACCCCCTTTGGAACTGGTGATACATTTGCACACCTCCAGTCCATGGGAATCTCCCCTGAGTCCAAGGATGCTCTCATAATTATGGCTAAGGGTTTGCTTACTTCCTTTATTAAATATATAACTACCATCAAAGGTAAAGGGAACGGTTTTTACTTTTGTAAAGCAGACCACAGTTGTCTCAGACAGTTTGTAATTCTATACAGTGGGACCAACTAATCATGTTACCAATAAATTCTAAATCGGAAGCAATTCAGGGAAATAATCATAGTAGCTACTAGGCTTTTCATATAAACTAAGAAATACCGTTCAAGGCTTCGACCTAAACCGAGGTCCAATGATCTAATGAGACACACGGCAGAGAAGAAAAATTCATGGGATGCATATAAATTATCAGGTAATACAAAACCCTATGGTAGATTTAAACTAATCTACAATCAAGTAACAAAGAAGGCCACACAAGACAACTCAGATGAGAAATCTTTGGCAAAGGATGCAAAGAAAAACAGTAAAAAAATTCTTTACTTACATAAACACTAGAAGGAAGGGGATGAATCACATTGGTCCACTTGATATCTATCGTTTGCTGTTGATGATCCTGCTCAGGTTGCTGACAATCTGAATAGATATTTTGCATCTGCATTCACGCACGAGGAATTGTTTAGGGAGGGGGATAAACTTCTCTTATCCCTGTAACAGAGAAATGAGTTTGCAATAACTGAGAGGCAAATGGAAGAGAACTTGTTGCAGTTAAACATAAAACAGACATCTTGGGTGTATGGGATCTATCCAGTTATATTAAGGAAGTCAGCAAAGGAGGTAAGCAAACCCTTAGCCATATGAGAGCATCTTTGGAGTCAGGGGAAGTTCCTGTGGACTGGAAATATGTGAATGTATCTCCAATTCACAAAGGGGGATCAAAGAGTAACACGAATAATTACAGACCTTAGCTTAACTTCTGTTCCAGGGAAAATAATGGAGTCAGTGGTTAAAGAAGTGATGTAGGGCCATCTAGAGAGGACTACAGTTATATTTCAGTCACTGCATGGGCTCCTTAAGGTGAGATCTTGGCTGACCAATTTAATCGGATACTACAATGCAGTGACAAAGCAACCGAATGCAAAAAATAATTTTACTATCATACACTTGGATTTCAGGAAAGCTTTTGATACTGTTGCACATAAAAGACTGCTGTAAAAATTGGAGCTGTATGGCATTAAGAGCCAAGTTTCTGCTACAGATAAAGGTATGGTTGAGTGAAAGAAGATAGTGGTTACCACTGCTCTTCGTGGACTAATGTTATTAGTGGAGTCTCCCAGTTTTGAATGCTGGGCCCATTGTTGTTTTCTGTATTTATTAATGACATTGGCAAAGGTATATATCGGGCTAAATATCTAAGTTTGCAGATGATACTAAAGTTTTCAGGGTGTTTAATGACAATAATGATGGAATGTTACTGCAGTAAGATCTAGAAAAATTAGGTAACTGGGCTGAGAAGTGACAATTGAAGTTTGACTTTGACAAATATGAAGAACTGCATATGGTAGCAGTAATCCCAGATTAACATACCAACTGCATGGTACTACACTCAGGGTAATGAAAAATGAAGACCTTGAGGGTAACTGTGCAGTCAGATATGAAGTTCTCTGAGCAGTGCAGGCAGCTTGTCAGGCCAGCTCATGGGGTTTTGTCAATGATATACAGAAATTTTGGCAACAGGGATAAAGAGATGATTATCCCATTGTAAAAGGCAATGGACAGTTTATACACATGAGGGGGGATAAATTCAAATCGAGGAAGGATGGTTGCAGAATAGATTTGCGGTAGTTTTCCTTCAGCCAATGGGTGGTTGATTGCTGTAACAAGATTGTATCTGTTGTTGAGAGTGGATAGTTTAAATAAATTCAAGGAATAAGTTGACAAACTACTGAGGGGATGAATAGATGAAATGAATTTTTTTTTTTGGCTGATGTGGTAAAAGCTTGCTTTCTTGCATCATTTGCCTTTACAAACACAATTTCCAAATTCAGCACCGAACAAGGTGAGCAATTATACTAAACTACAAGCTGTCCAAAAAGTCTGGAACCAAAGGGATTTACAATATATGTCTTCAATGTGTCTACCTTGACTCGCCACACATTTTCTCAGCCAGTTTATAATGTTTGTTTGGATTCCTCTCAGCATATTGGAATCGACAGCAGCACAAGCTTTGGTAATTCTCTCCCTAAGATGAAGATCTCAGTTCCAAATTTTTTGGATACCCTGTATAAAGAAAATGGAAAGAAGAAACTAGGGAAGGTGATATATAAACATGTGCTGATTACATCTGGTATTTGTATGTGAAAAGTATTTTTTCATTATGCCAAATACTAGAAAATTTTTATAGTTTCTGGTATTTGATGTAATGAAAAAGAGAAAAACCCACAAACATTCAATCTGAGACCTTCCTCTTCTTCTGACATTATAACCCAGGATGGGTCTTCTCAACAATGTTCCACTAGTAAGCCCTCTCAGAAGTCAAAAACTTCTCCAACTTCTTATTCTCATGATCTTTAAGTCCTCTTATATGTCATCCATCCATCTTTTTCACAGTCTTCCTCTTGCCCTCCTACTGGTATATTTCCATTTCATTATCTTCTTAGTTGTTCTATTGTCATCCATTCTCATAACATGTCCCAACCAGGCAAGTCTCTGGCTCTTCACAAATCTGATGATGTCCACACCCTGAATAAGACTGTCAAGTTCATGGTTCATTCTGATCCTCCAGAATCCATCAACGTCTTGTACGGGCCCAAAGACTTTTCGCAAAATTCTATGGTCAAACACTCTCAACAACTGCTCATCTTTACTCATTAATGTCCAAGTTTCACAACGGTATGTTACTACTGGTCTAATGAGACTTTTGTATATCCTTAATTTTAAATGTTTGTTCAATACTCTGGACTTCATTAGTTTTTCATGTGCATAGAAGCATCTGTTTCCACTCAGGATATGGGACTTAATTTCATTAGTAATAGAGGTGGACTGATTTATTTGCAAACCTAGATAGGCAAAAATTTGAACATGCTCAAATGATTCATCTAAGAATACGAGACCTAAAATTTATTTCAAGAAATCTGATGCATCTGCATAACTGTCGACTTCTGTATTAATTGTTCTTTTATTTACTTCACTTTGAGTTTTATTCATTTTGTTACACAAGTAAGATGTACACAAGTCGTCATTTGGTAAATTAAACAAAATTTATAAAATACAGAAAAGAGTTTAATGGAAAATACAGTTTCCCAATTTGTGGAAATAAGTGTTACTCTAACACTTAATACAGGTAGTCTTCTATCCCCAAACAGATTATTCAAATTATTTGAAGTACAACAGTTTATATTGTGAAAATAATAAAAAAAAAAATAAATAAATAAAAATAATACTGATAACACCTCAAAAGGGATACAAAAACTATGGTTTGATGGTACAGTTATATTACTTCCACTGTCTGAGTTGTGTTGATGTATGCAATTAGCAAACTTCAAGTATTTGTACAAGTGGTTGGTTTGGTTTTTTTTTTGGAGCATTAGCAACTAAGGCCATATTGCTCCGGGATATGCGGTGGTCATTCCCTGACCTTTCCGCACCCTCCGTATTTGATGGTGATGGGCTCGAACCCCGGTCTAATCAAGAAGCGTGTACTACGCACTGCTGCTCCTTCCCACCTGGCTACGGAGGCACCTTGTGCAAGTGAAATGTCTGAGTGTAGGGAAAATCTTATGTCTCTACCTGAGGCCAATTAACGCAGCCATTCTCTTCTCAACAGGAGGTATTTATGACCCCCCCCACATTGTGGCCAAAATAACTTGGTGTTAAATGCAATGCTTGCATGATTTTCTTCCCAGAATTCCCCTGAAGCCAGAGAGAATAAAAATACATCAGATTTACAGATTAAATAATAACACAGCCTTAGTACCAATTCTACCAACACTGATATCCCACCCCTGCTAATATTTAAATTATTACCAAAAAGTATATTTAACATCTACTAATCATGTGAAAATCAAATCAAATTTTAAATTTCACATTTTTAAAATCTGCACTCTGAAAGGAATGAAAGAAACTACACTGGTTCACTAAAAGGAGTACAATGGAATCAGTACTGACGATCCCAAGTAGTTAGCTGATGCATTGAACAGGTCTTTGCATCTACTATTCACCCAAGAAGATATTTTTAAAAGGAGAATAAAACAAAACAGCTAATTATTTGGCAATTCTTGAGGGGTGGGGTGTTTCTGCTACTAGTATGGCATCTGATAGTGGGGTTTTTTTTGGAAATGAAAAAAAATCCACTTGTGTGCCTTTGCAACCAAATTTCCTAACTGGTTAATAGACAATTTCTGTCTTCATTTCAATATACTATGAATTAGTCAATTTGTGTGCCATTTAACGGATGCCAGGCAAGCAAAAGTGTCTTTCTTCTAGGCAATTCCTGTTGCCAAATGGCATCTGTGAGCCACCAGAAAAAAGAGCCTAATCTTCCTATAGAGCTTTGGTTTCACCAGCTAAATGCAAACAGCTCACAAAAATACAGACATTCATGTTTAGTGTGCCAGAAGCCATGCAAATGTCTGTGTTTCATTCCAGGAAATGATTGAACTTAAATTCTAAAAAATATGACAAAAACCATTATTATTATTGGTTTCTCTTATTTATTTTTGTTTGATATTTTTAATATAGTTTGACAAATCATAACTGACAGATCACCATTTTCAGTTCAGTAAAAGAAGCTAAAATTTTTAAATTTTTTTAATTAAAAAAAGGGGGGGGGAGAAGTCTCACAGATAATCTTTGTTAAATTGAGGAATGGAAGGTTAAACATTACCTCACAGACAGAATGAACTTCCAGAAATTGGAAACATGCAAATAATTCTTAAGGATTATATTATGTTGGCGTTCGGTATTTGCCTTCTATTCTGCTACACAGAGGGGTTTGTAAACTAGGTGCAAGAATATTTCCTAATGCTATCAAGGCAATGTATGTAGGTCAGAAAACTACTAGTTTTGAGGCGTATGAATACACAGACTAATAGTATAAGTGGCAGCTGTAAGTTAAGAGGTGAAATTAATTTTTACAGTGTTTCTATTGGTACATGCAACAGTCTAGAAAGAAAGATACAGGGGATGATTACAAGAACTCATTATAGGGAACCCCCACTCCACCAACCAAGCAGGCCTTGTAATTCCAGCCCCTAATGCTAGAAGCACAATAAATAAATTCATGCATTTGATGTGTTGGTTAAACGATGAAATAGACATTATAGGACAAAACTTCACGGTGCTAACTTGATTACAAAAAAAATCTTGTCACCCAAGAGGCATTATTTATGGACCAACTTTTGTATGAATACATTGGACAAACAGTATCAACATGAAATGTATGTATCATCAGACATACACTAACCAAAGATTGGGTACATACCCAATTCTAACTGGGCATTACATGATTTTATAATGACCGAGAAGATAATACCTAGTGTCCGTAACTTGCCGCCATTGTTATACGATACAACATATGCACCGAACTAGAACGCGTAAGGTCTAACGGAAAACTAGATAGCTAGTATAGTAGTATCAATTAATCAGTAAAATTTATTAATCTTATTACATTTCATTGTCAACTGAATTGTACTTTAACTAAATAAATATAGTGACCTAGTTTTTACAAACGTAACATCATAAATTAATACATATAAGTTGACAGGGTATAAGAAAGTCATAATGTAACTCGGAGATAACATTCGATACCGAAATACATATATAGTGTTATAACTGCATTGGGATATAAGTTTAGGGTTATAATTTGTATTGGAATTTTATTGAACTTGAATAGAAATTATTACTCAGACCAGAGCAGCAAAGCAAAAGGATCAAACTAATGGAAGTGCTGTGGCTCAGGGGAGAACTGAGGGGGGGGGTAGTTGTCCTCTGAATCACAGTCTATTGAAATGCACTGCTTGTTTGATGATTGTCGAGCAATCAGGAATGGGATATGATATTGCCAAGGGGAATGTCTTTGCGTGTGCGCGATGTAAGGAGTGTGAGGAAATCAGGTGCCAACTCAGCATTGTTATGGGCTTATATGAGAGCTTGAAGGACAGGGTGGATGCCCTCGAAGGATTTAAATTGAGGGGCCCATGAAGCTCTCAGCTGCCCATATCAATGCCAGAGCTAGCACTTGAAAATCAAACAACACAGTGGCAAACCCCAAGGCAGAATGCACTGGTTCCAAGGGAACTAGTTTTAGGTGACTATTGTCAGGGAAACATACTGTGCAAAAAGGATAGATGGAACAGGACCACGGAATGTCTGCCAGGGGCAAAAGCTGATGACGTTGTAGAGTAGATATCATCTTTTAAGGGCACAAAGGGTGATATTGTACACGTTGGCACTAATGATATTAAGAGTAGGAGACCGGCGGAATTACTTAACAAGAACAAGTCAATGCTGAAAAAAAGTCGTGAGTTAGGGTTAAATTTGAAAGTGTCTGCAATTCTGCCCAGACACGATAGGAGGGAGTATATGATGAGAGCCTTGTCGATCAATTTGGCCCTGGAGAGATTGCACAAGGCTCGAGAGGTAGAATTTTTCGCAGCCTGGTCTGTGCTTGTTAACAGGAGAGACTGCTTCTACAAGTATGGGATACACTTAAATTAGGAAGTATGCAAGAATATCTGCTGATGCTATCGAGGCAGAGTTAGGTGGGTCGGAAAACTGCTAGCTTGGGGGGGGGGATACACGAGCTAACAGATTAACAGTAGCCGCTGACAGAGGTAAAAGTGATTCTTGCACTACTTCTATTGAAATGCAATTGAGCAGCAGCCTGCAAAGCAAGGCAATGGGGATTTCCAGGACTGCTGGGAGTCATAGTGGAACAAGTAAATACATGGGCTGTGTTAGGGTAACTATGAGTAGAAACAGGTGCATGTACACCAATGCTAGGAGTATAGTTAATAAATTTGATGAGGCTGAAGTGCTAGTGAAGACATCAAAAGCAGATATTGTTGGGATATCACAGACATGGTGTCACACAGACATAAGCAGTGCAGGACTGGAATTTGGGGAGTACAATGTGTACAAAAAGGATAGACAGAACAGATAGGGAGGAGGGGTTATGCTGTTAGTTAAGAAACACAAAATCTAAGGAAGTGCATCCAATTGATGTTGGTGGTGGACAATGCAATGTTGAGTGTTTGGTGTGACATAAGCACCGGGAAAGGAAAAAGGAGACTAGGTGTGTGTTATAGGCCTAATGAATCTGATGAGTATAATAACAATTGTGCAGAGAAGTAGTGGGGGAGTAGGTTAGTAGTAGTAAATCAGAATGACTTATAATGGGGGATTTTAAATTTCCAGATATTGACTGCAACTTGAGGGTTGGTGACTCGCCCACTAGCAAGACTTTTGGGGATTTATTGGATGACTGTTTTCTACAGCAATATGTTCAAGAGGCAACCAGGGTGAGTAATACTCTTGATCTGATTATCAGCAGTGATTATTCATGCATTAAGAATTTGCAGATAAAGGAACCACTGGGTGACAGTGATCACAATATACTAATGTGAGAATTACTTAAAGAGTAATTCTCTTTAAGGGAAAGGTTTTTGCTTTCATAAAGGTGACTACAGAGGTCTCAAACAGTTTTTAAATTCTGTACAGTGGGATCAACTGATGATGTTACCAATGTTGAATTTTAAATGGAGAGCCTTCAGGGACTTAATTTTGGAGGCTACTAGGATTTTCATTCCGACTAAGAAATACTGTTCAAGGTTTAGGCCTAAATGGATATCAGATGAATTAATGAGGCTTGTGGAAGAGAAGAAAAATATACGGGATGCATATAAAATATCAGGTGACACAGAAGCCTATGACAGATATAAATTAGTACACAATGACAGATGGAAGTTTGTTTAAGCAATTAACCACCCACTGGCTAAAGGCAAATTTCCGCACACCTATTCTACATCTGTCTTTTCTTAATTTGAATTTATGTCCCCCTTAGGTTCGTCATCTGAACAAGTGGAAGGATCCCATCAGAATTCAGCGTGCTCAACCCATTCAAGGCCTTATACACCTCAATCAGATCACCGCGCAGGTGCCTAGACCCCAGCCACTGTAATTTGCTGAACTTAAGCCTCTCTTGGTAAGATCCCTTCATTCCCCTCACCAATCTTGTTACCCTTCTCTGTATACACTCAAGCAAATCTACATCCTTCCTAAAATGAGGCATCCAGACTTGTACGCAGTACTCAAGGTGCGGTCTGACCATTGCCTTATACAGAGGGACAATCACCTCCTTCTCCCTGTAGAAAAATTCCTTTATATCATTGACAAAACCCCATGACCTCCCCTGGCAGCCTGTCTGCATTGCTCAGAAAACTTCATATCTCACTGCACAATTACTTCCAGGTCTTTTTCATTTTCTACAACCTTAAGTGTAGTACCACACAGTTGGTATGTTTCTCTGGGGTTACTTCTATCCATATGCAGTACTTTACATTTGTCAAGGTTAAACTTCAGTTGTCACTTCTTAGCCCATCTGCCCAAATTATCTAGATCCTGTTGCAGTAGCACACTGCCATTACTGTCATTAACAACCCTGCCAACCTTTGTATCATCTGCAAACTTTGACACTAAGCCTGATATACCTTCATCAATATCATTGATAAATATACAAAACAACAGTGGACCCAAAACCGAACCATGTGGGACTTCACTAATAACATTAGTCCACGAAGAGCAGCACCCATTAATTACCACCCTCTGTCTTCTCCCACTCAACTTTTATCTTAACTTCTCCCACTTTTATCCACTGTAGCAACTTATCCTTAATACCATTCTGCTCCAATTTGTACAATTGTCTTCCATGCGCAACAGTGTCAAAAGCTTTCCTGAAATCCAAATATATGATATCAAAATTATTTTTTGCATCCAGTTCCTTTGTAACCACATCATAATATCCTATCAAATTTGTCAGACAAGACTTTCCCTTAACAAACCCATGCTGTGTCTGAATTATTGCTGCAGTCTTGTCTAGATGATCCTGCAATGTATCTTTAACCAGTGACTCCATTATTTTACACGGAACAGAAGTTAAACTAACTGGTCTCTAATTACTCGTGTCACCCTTTGATCCCCTTTGTGAATTGGGGATAGATTTGCACATCTCCAGGCCGTGGGGACCTTCCATGAGTCCAAGAATGCTCTCATAATTATGGCTAAAGGTTTGCTTAGTTGCTTTGCCACCTCCTTTAATATAACTGGATAGATCCCATCCACCCCAGATGCCTTTCTTATGTTTAACTTCAACAATTTCTCCTCCAGTTTGCTCTCAGTTATTACAAAATCATTAAGCACCCTGCTACAATTTGATAACCTTCTGCCATTTTCAAACCTTAATAACTGCTCATGTGTGAATGTAGATGCAAAATACTCATTCAGGTTGTTTGTTATCTGAGCAGGATCATCAACAGCTGAACTATCGATATCCAGTGGACCAATCAGATTCATCCCCTTCCTTTTAGAGTTTATATAAGTAAAGAAATCCTTGCTGTTTTTCTTAGCATCTTTTGCCAAAGATTTCTTGTAATCTGCCTTTGCCTGTCTAACCTCCTTTGTGACCTGATTACAGACTAGATTATATCTGCCATATGCTTCTGAGTCGCTTGATAATTTATATGCATCCCATGCATTTTTCTTCTCCGTCACGAGTCTCATTAGTTCATTTGATAACCATTTAGGCCTAAACCTTGAACAATATTTCTTAATTAGGTATGAAACTTTTAAGTAGCATCCACGATTAATTCCTTGAATGCTTCCCACTTAGAATTTACTGTTGGTAACATGGTCAGTTGATCCCACTGTACAGAATTTAAAAACTGTCTGAGACCACTGTACTCACCTTTACGAAAGCAAAAACCCTTTCCTTTATCCCTGATGGTAATTATATCTTTAAGTAAATCCCACATCAGTACACTGTGATCACTGCCACCTAGTGGTTCCTTTATCTGCAAATTCTTAATACATGAATGATCACTGCTGATAACCAGATCAAGAGTATTACTTTCTCTGGTTGCCTCTCGAACATGCTGCTGCAGAAAACAATCATCCAATAAATCCACAAAAGTCTTACTAGTTTTTTAGTGACCAACCCACAATTTCCAGTCAATATCTGGGAAGTTAAAATCCCCCATTATAAGACATTCTGAATTACTAGCCCACTCTATTTCTCTGTACAATTGTTCATTGTACTCATTAGGCCTATAACACATTCCTACTTTATTTTTGCTTTCTCAGTGCTTATGTCACACCAAACTGACTCAACAGTGCACTGTTCATCTATATCAACTGGACGCACTTCTTTTGATTTTATGTTTTCCTTAATTAACAGCATAACACCTCCTCCCTTCCTATCCTTTCTGTACACATTGTACTCCCCAAATTCCAGTTCTGCATTCCTTATATCTGTGTGACACCACATCTCTGCTATCCCAACAATATCCGCCTTTGATGTCTTGACCAACACTTCAAATTCATCAAATTTATTTACTATACTTTTAGCATTGGTATACATGTTCCTATTCTTAGTTACTCTAATACATCCCATATACCCACCTGTTTCATGATGATTGCTATCAGTCCCTGAAACCCCCAGCACCCCTCGCTCCAGGTCGCTACTTATTCTAATAGAAGTTGTGCAAGAATCACCTTCACCTCTGCCTGCAGCTACTTTTAGTCTGTGAATCCCCCCAAGCTAGCAGTTTTCCGACCCACCTAACACTGCCTCGATAGCATCAGCAAATATTCTTGCACCCTTTCTATTTAAGTGTATCCCATACCTGTAGAAGCAGTCTCTCCTGTTAACAAGCACAGACCAGGCTGAAAAAAAAATTTTACCCCTTGAGCCTTGCACATTTCCTCCAGGGCCGAATTGATTGACAAGGCTCTCATCATGTACTCCCTCCTATCGTGTCTGGGCAGAATTGCAGACACTTTCAAATTTAACCCTAATTCATGACTTTTTTTGCAACATTGACCTGTACTTGTTAAGTAAATCTGCAGATCTCCTACTCTTAATGTCATTTGTGCCAACATGTACAACAATATCACTTTCTGTGCCCTTAAAAGATGACATAAGTTTTACAACGTCACCAACTTTTGCCCCTGGCAGACATACCCTGGTCCTGTTCCATCTATCCTTTTTACACAATATATTCTCCTTCTCCCTGACAATAGAGTCACCAACAATAACTAGTTTCTTTGGGACCAGCGCATTCTGTCTTGGAGATTGCCGCTGTGTTGCCTGATGCCCAGGAGTGAGCTCTGGTGTTGAGATGGGCAGCTGAGAGCTTGACGGGCCCTCGTTAATTTCTTCGAGGGCATCTACCCTACACCTGAAGCTCTCAGACATGTCAGACCAATCTGATTATCTACTATGAGGTAGTCACAGATGAATTAGTGCAAAAGAATAATTTTTACATAAGATACTTATTTCTAATAGAAATATATTAAAGCTTTTGATACAGTTCTACAAGAGCAATACAATTAACTGGAGAAGTGTAGTATAGGGGGCAAATTACTGATATGGATAAAGGGATGGCTGAGTGGCAGGAAACAGTCATAAGCACCACAAAAAACAAAATAGAAGGTGAATGGCACCTTTACTTCACCAATAAGGGTTTTTTTTAGGGGAGGGGCAAGAAATAGTTTAAAATGAGATACTTTTATAAATTTATTCTTATGACAGTATATCATATAGGTACTGTATATTAGCATAGGCATATGATGCAAGAAAGCAAGCTTATGCTTATGCAGCATCAGCCAAAAAAAAAAAACTACTCCCATTTCACCCCTCCGTTCATTCAAAATACCTGTCCAGCTGAGCCTTATATTTATTAAAGCTACCAACTTCCACACAAGGAATGGAAGTCTGTTCCATCTACTCGCTGGCTAAAGGCAAATTTCCACACATCTATCCTACATCTGTCTTTCCTCAATTTGAATTTATGCCTTCTCAGATGATTATTCTGAGCAAGAGGAAGAATCCCATCAGCATTGAGCATGCTCAAACCATTCAAGGCTTTATACACCTCTATCAGATCACCTCGCTGGTGCCTAGTCTCCAGACTGTAATTTGCAAAACTTAAGCCTTTCTTCGTAAGAGCAATCCTTCGTTCCATTCACTAATCTTGTTGCCCTTCTCTGTACTCGTTCCAGCAGCTCTACATCCTTCTTGAAATGAGGCCTCCAGACCTGTATAGAGTACTCAAGGTGTGGTCTGACCATTGCCTTATACAAGGGAATAATCACCTCCTTATCCCTGCTAGAAAAATTCCTGTATATCATTAACAAGACACCATGAGCTACTCTTGCAGCCCATCTGCACTGCTCAGAAAACTTCATATCTGCCTGCACAATTACCCCCAGGTCCTTTTCATTCTCTACCACTGTCAGTGTAGTACCACAGAGTTGATATGTTGCTCTGGGGTTACTGTTTCCCATATGTAGTACTTTACATTTGTCAATGTTAAACTTCATTTGCCACCTTTCAGTCCATCTGCTCAACCTTTCCAGATCCTGTTGCAGCAGCATAGCGTCAGTAGTGTCCTTAACAACCTTGCCAACCTTTGTATCATCTGCAAACTTGGACATTAAGCTTGACATACCATCATCAATATCATTTATAAATACAGAAAACAACAATGGACCCAACACTGAACTCTGAGGGACTCCACTAATAACATTAGTCTACGATGAGCAGTGTCCACTGATTACCACTCTGTCTTCTCCTCCTCAACCATCCCTTTATCCATAGCAGCAATTTGCCTCCAATGCCACACTGCTCCAATTTGTGCAGCAGTCTTCCATGTGCAACAGTATCAAAAGCCTTTCTAAGATCCAAATATATAATATCAAAGTTATTCCCTGCATCCAGTTCTTTTGTGACTGCATCATAGTATCCAATCAAATTGGTCAGGCAAGACTTTCCCTTAACAAAAGTTAAACTCACAGGTTTATAATTACTTGTGTCAGCCTTTAATCCTCCTTTGTGAATTGGGGTCACATTTGCACATCTCCAGTCTATGGGTACCTCCCCTGAGTCCAAAGAAGCTCTCATAATTATGGCTAAGGGTTCGCTTACTTCCTTTGCTGCCTCCTTTAATATAACTGGATAGATCACATCCACCCCAGGTGCCTTTTTATGTTTATCCTCAATTTCTCCTCCACTTTCTTCTCAGTTATTACAAACTCATCTAACTCACTGCCAGAGTTTTAATTCACCTCTGGCATTCCCCCTCCTGAATAACTCCTCATGAGTGAATGTAGATGCAAAATACTTGTTTAATTTGTTAGCCACCTGAGCAGGATCCTCAACTGTTGAACCATCAATATCCAGTGGACCAATCTGATTCATCCCTATCCTTCTAGAGTTTACATAAGTAAAGTACTCTTTTTCTGTTTTTCTTTGCATCCTTTGCCAAGGATTTCTCATAACCTGCCTTTGCCTGCCTAATCTCCTTTGTGACTTGGTTACAGACCAGCTTATATCTATCATAGGCTTCCATGTCACCCATTAATTTGTATGTATGCCATGCATTTTTCTTCTCTGCCATATGTCTCATTAGTTCGTCTGATATCCATTTAGGCCTAAAATTGAACAATATTTCTTAGTTGGTATGTAAAGCTTCGTAGCTTCCAAGATAAGTTCTTTGAATGCTTCCCATTTTGAATTTGCCGTTGGTAACATCATCAGTTGGTCCCACTGTATAGAATTTAAATACTGTCTCAGTCCACTGTAGTCGCCTCTACGAAAGCAAAAACCCTTCCCTTTACCCCTGATGGCAGTTACCTTTTTGAGGTAAATCCCACTTCAGCACACTGTGACCACTGCCACCTAGTGGTTCCTTTTTCTGCAGATTTTTAATGCATAAAGAGTCACCACTGATAATCAGATCAAGAGAATTACGCCCGAACATGTTGATGTAGAAAACAATCATCCAATAAATCCACAAAAGCCTTGATAGTGTGTGAGTGACCAACCCACAAATTCCAGCCAATATCTGGGAAATTGACATTCCCCATTATAAGACTCTCTGATTTACTGGCCCACTGTATTTCCCTGTACAGTTTCTTATTATGCTCAGAGTCGTTAGGCCTATAGCACACTCCAATTTTGATCTCCGAATGCTTATGTCACACCAAACTGACTCGACACTGCACTGTCTAGCGATGTCGACTGGCTTCACCTTGGATTTTGTGTTTCTTAACTAATAGCATATCCCCTCCTCCCTTCCTATCCTGTCTATCCTTTCTGTACACATTGTACTCCCCAAATTCCAGTTCTGCATTCCTTATATCTGTGTGACGCCACATCTCTGATATCCAAACAATATCTGCCTTTGATGTTTTGAGCAATACCTCAAATTCATCAAATTTATTTACCAAACTCTTAGCATTGGTGTACACACAAGTATACATGCACCTGTTCCTATTCTTAGCTACCCTAAAGCAACTTATGTGTTTATTTGTACTGCAATGACTCCCAGCAGTCTCTGAAATACCCTGAATTTTGTTTTCCAGGCTGCTGCTCATTTCAATAGAAGCAGTGCAAGAATCACTTTCACCTCTGCCAGTGGCAACTGTTAATATAGTAAGATTAAAAAAACATTAGACAAAACAGTCTTGTTATTTAAAAACATAAAATAAATATATTTCTCAACTATAGTACAGCAAAATTTTGGGCTAAGCAAAGCAGTAACTAAAATTCTTTGGAAAGTTACAATAGCAAGGGGTGTTTTTTCATATATACATCGGTTATGGGTAAACTTTTCGAATTAAAAAAATAAATAAATAATAATGGAAACTGAAAATCATATTGGAGGAAGCGGTGTGTGAAGTTTAGTATTTATTAACAAATACTAAAATTCACACAAATGCAATTCTAATAGATATTCTAAATTTATAAGCTTTACTGTTTTTGGTATATATAACATACCTAGTGCAGCTGTTTGTTTGTTTGTTATTTGGTTTTTAGGAGCATTAGCAACTAAGGCCATATTGCTCCGGGAATATGCGGTGATCATTCCCTGATCTTTCCACATCCCCGTATTTGGTGGTGACGGGATCGAACCCCGGTGTAATCAAGAAGCGTGCGTTACGCACTGCTGCTTCTTCCCACCTGGCTACGGAGGCGCCCCTAGTGCAGCAACTAATGGGTTAACAGGCAATGCTATTTATGGACTAATATTATTAGCGTAGTTAGGGTTTGGCTTTGGGCCACTCAATGATTTTAATATCAAGTTTAATGTCAAAGTCTGCTGATGATACAAAGGCAAACAGAATGGTTAATAACAGTAATCAGGATATGCTTGATAAATCAGGGAGATGAGCTGATTTATCTAGTCCCTAAACATGCGAACCAAGCTTTAACATTAATAAATGTAAGGTACTGCATTTCAGTATCAACAATCCATAACATACCAAGTGAATGGTACCACATTCAAGGTAGCAAAACGAGACCTAGGGTTAACTGTACAGTCAGACATGAGTTCTCTGAGCAGCGCAGATAGGCTGCCAGTACAGCTCGTGGAGTTCTGTCAATGGGAGAATCTGAAATACAGTAGACTGTCGAAATAACAGCACACTGAGATCAGATGTATACATAAAACACAGATGTCTATGCAGTGCAAAAAAAGAAAACGGCAAATCACGTGATTACTGTGTTTATGTTCACCATTGTCAAAGTGAATTCTGTACTGATATCACGGATTATACCGCTGTTTTACATTTATTTTAAATTATAAAACCCTCACTATGAGGGGTTTATGTTTCCTAAAGTTAATAAACCTCATACAGAGAAGAAAAGAAGAACAATATAGTGACAAACTAATATAGTGAACAAAGCATAGTGACAAAGTTGATATAATCCAAACTATTACATTAGGGTCACCTGGAATGTTAATTCATATACCGATGTGTACTGCATCTGTAAATTGCATGTGTTCTCTGCTCAATTTGCCTGTTTTGCTGGACAAAAAAAAAAAAAAAAAAAAAAAACCCAGTTTCTGGAGGGAAAACCTTGCCACTACATCTGAGACAGACTAACTCAGCCACAGAGTGAAAAAAAGTCCATAAAAGTTCCTCGCGTCATTGACGGGATTCAAACCTAGGCCTTTTCCTCTGATGATACCACTGTGCTACCTGTGCAGACTAAACTTGATATAATAAAGAAAATAGAACAGGGTGTAAGCAGAAGTGTATTAATGACATTGCATCATCAACGTGTTTATGTTTTCTTATGTGCAGTTAATAAAATTGCATTCAAGCAATTAAATTCACCTCTTCACAAAACGATCTACACAATGAACTTCAATACCTTACTGATAAATTCATAGCCAGAAGCTACCCACCTCAACTCATCCAACACACAATATCCACCGTTAAAAACAGTACTAATAACCCCACCAGACACAGTCACAAGACAAATACTCGCATAGTTCTCCCTTACCATAGTGAACTCGCAGCACAATTCCGACGTACATTCAAAGATACCGACATCTCCCTCACCTTCTCCACTTACAATAAACTATGTTCCCTATTTAATTCTTATAAAGATACACACAAATATCCCATCAATGATCTCAATAACTTAATATATCTCATAAAATGCCAACCAAACTGCGACACCTGTTACATCGGAGGAACTACCACCAAATTCGGTTCCTCCACAACTTCCAATACCCGCGCATACTACCACTTCAACAGTTTCAAGACAAGTCAATCCTTCACTGAGTTAACAACCCATGCTCAAACCCACAACCACACCCCCCCCTTGTTGACTCTGCCATCACCATCATTAAACTTAGATCGAGCTACAGAATTCTTCAATATGAAGCCCTCACCATCGAATGGTACCGACACCATTCTGATCTCAACATTATTAAAGCTAAACTTCCCTTCAACCTTTCACCGGCTTGGAACCTCTCGCGGCTAAAGTTCCCACGTGTCAAAAAGAGCATCATGGGAGTTTAGATAAACTTTAAATACAACACGCACTCACTTCTCTTCCATTTGCCAACTGATGTCGGTTTACTCAGAAATGTCCCTCGTAACGACTATTGGCACCACCGGTCTTCTCTCTCTCTCTTTTTTTTTTTTACGTCTTTTAACCTCTTTATGACAACCAAGGATTGGAGATCTGCATTTCTACATCCTTGCGCTCATTTTAAAATCTGTTTAAAATATTTTCATCCCATTCCCCGCCTTAGTTCTTTTTAATGCTTCTTCCAACCTAAATTTAACCACCATCTACCAAAAAAATTTATTGCAGATTTATACAAGGTGAGTACCGTTTTCTAAGCATTTGCTATTCATTTTTTAGTAAAATTGCATTCTTAATCTATTTATTTGGTCTTATTATTTCTGCATTAAATACATTCAAAATAAAAAAAACAAACAAAAACAGTCTAGGTAACGGAAAAATCGAAATAGCGGCACCTTGAATCCCCGAAGATGCTGTGCCATTATTCGGAAAGTCTACTGTATGAGAATTTTATGAAATATGAGAATTTTGCCAGCAGGAGCAAACAGGTGATTATTTCACTGTATAAGGCAACAATTAAACTGCATCTTGGTATGGCGTACAGGTTTGAAGCCTAATTTTAGGAAAGATGTAGATCTGTTGGAATGACACAGAGAAGGGCAACAAAATAGTACCAAATAGTAAGAAATACCAAAGCTGCAGTTTCTGAAACTTGAACACCTGCAAGGAGAGCCAAATGAAGTGTTTAAGGCTTTAAATGAGGTAATTAAATGCTTATCATATCAGCACTCTGTCTCAGACAGGACACACAAGGGGACAAATTTAAATTGGAAAAGGATGATTTCAAGGCCAATATGATTTAGGAAAATCTGATTTCAGGAGGGTAAACAATTGTTGGAACAAACTTTCTTCTAGTGTTGTGGAAGCGGGTAGCTTTAATCCAGAGGCACACATGAGTCTTACAGACCATGCACAAATTCAAAAATCGCAGAGTTCTTCATCTAATCAGTCCACACAGCTGAAACTTTTAGTATCTTTCAACAAGTGTTTTCTTTGGTTCTGCCACTGAAAATTCCAGAAATTTCAGTTGGGTATCATACAAACAGGAAAGGAGTTAAACCTAATCTTAATAATTATATGTATGTGCTGAAATACAAGAATTTAAAATTAGGGGCATCTCTTCTGTCCAATTATTGTTGAAGCATTGGCTGTACGTTTTTTGTCAGTGCCTTTAGTTGTTACACTCTCTGGCTTCTGTTATTGAAGACTGTGTTATAAAAAAAAAAAAAAAAAAAAAAAAGGCAAAATGTATATGGTTTCTAACTTACTTCATTGTGACACTATAACCTAGTTTTCATCATTTCTGGGGTCAGTAATAAACTGTAAATATATTAGTATCAATTCATGTCTTTCTAACCTCAAACACATGTCTTTTCAAGTTTAGCATTTCATACTTCATTTCATTTCAAATTAAGAAAAGACAGATATAGAATAGATATGGGAAATTTACCATCATATTTTGGTTAATTACTGGAACAAACTTCCATCTGTCGTTGTGGAAGTTGATAGGTTAAATAAATTTAAGGAGGAACTGGACAGGCATTTGGAGGGAATGGTGCGATTTTTTTTTTTTTTTTTTTTGGCTGATGCTGCATACGCTCATACACTTGCTTTCTTGCATCACATGCCACTTCTACTACTACTTGGCAATAAAACTGATTATAAAATTTTAGACAATTATTAGTTTCAATAATGTAATATTTACGATAAAAAGAGAACCAACTTTTCAGGAAAGGGATACATACTAAGTTTCAACCACCATTTGATTCCTTCCCTAATGTTTTCAAAATCATATGAGCACAATGATTAATTTGAAGGATGCAACTATAGTTTCACATTTTAGCTTCATCTAATCATTGGATACTTTTGCAATTTCTGTATACTCAACATGTATACAGTCGAAGCTCTTATAGTGATCCTCTTTTTAACGTCCTACATGTTAAAACATCCTATGTGGTTAGTCCCAGCCAATTTCTCATTAGCCTAATGCTATTTTATAAGTGATCAATATGATGCCCTTCCAATATAATGAGAATTTCTCATTCCCCTGGGGGTTAATTATATACAGCTTTGACTGTACTAACTTTCTGCAACTGGGTCTCATCCCAATACTTAGGACCTGATGATGGGAGTCAACATGGAATCCTGAAATACTGCAAAAATGTTAAGTTGTGGTATCATGTGCAGTTTTAATTTACACTTAACTGGAGTTTTAACCTATAGTAAACTGTAAATTTTATAAACAAAATTCTCTTGATAATTCACATGACTTAATTTAGTGTTATCTATTTTTCATAGGCCTTACTGTAGTGGTTCTTTACATCATATTTTGGACAAACTGGTTCTACCCTCCAAGAGAGGCTATACTTTTGACATTCCAAAATCTTAAATGAGTTCAGCATGTTTATTTTAAAAGGGAAGTTAAAATATTCAGCATTTATATTGTTGTATATATATCAAAAGACAAGGATTAGGCTCTCAATAAGGAATAATTTTGCCATCTCTTTGGATGGATATTCATTTGACTCCTGCTAACCCTTGATTCTCAAGTTTGATACTGATTCCTTCTGGAGCCAAATCTCATCCAGATTACTCCTTTTGATGAGTTCTGGAGTTTTCTGGACGTTGCCAGCATTGGGCACTGCTAATATATCAATCAGATAGGTAGCCTTTTCCTTCTATTTCATAATAATAGGTAAATAGTATTTTACTGCAAATTAAATATTATACATGTTTTCTCACTTTTATTGATGCCACTGGAATTTTTTAGTAATCACTGCTACTTTGAATAATTTACTCCTTTTTTTTTAGTCTCTGTTTTTAGTATCCTTGTTTGTTCAACAAAATGGTTAAAAAAAATTCATTGAAAATAATAACTTTCATTAAAAACTAAGTTTCGTTTTTGTTGTTACTAAGTGGCACTGCTTGTGCCTCCGTTATCAGTATATCTCTCTAAAATTTATAGCTTTTTGCAAGATCTACAGTTGTCTTGAGGATGTTGTTTCTGAAAGTTGCCTAGGCTTGGTCTTTTTTACCATTTTGGTGATCTTGACAAACCTATCTAATCTTTTTGGATTATTTTTGATGTCAGCATTTATTTCTCGTTTCCTGTTCCCCAGCTTTCAATGATTAAGAACATTGGTGTAATCTGTCTTTTGATGGTATTCAGTATTCGTATCCTCTTTTTGAATGCCAGTTAAGTGGAGTCTTTGTAAAATATCGCAGGGGAGTTTTGGATTGTTCATCTTGCTCTTTTAGACATAGAGAACTGTCTTTCCTATCCTGAGCTACCAGACTTGCAGCATTGAAGCACAAGCGGTTGGCACCGCTTGTGCTTGTGCTTAGTAACAACAAAAACAAAACTTAGTTTTTAAATGAACTTTTTTTTTTTTTTTATAACCATTTTATTGAACAAGCAAGGGTACTAAAAATCAGAGCCAATAAAAAAAAAAAAAAAAAAAAAGGAGTAAATTATTCAAAAGTAGCTGTGATTACTAAAAAATTCCAGTGGCATCTAGAACCACATGAAATGGAAGAAAACATGCATATACTTAATTTTAAAATAAATACTATTTATCTATTAATAATAATAAATAGAAGGAAAAGGCTACCTATTCTGATTGATATAGCAGTGCCCAACACTGGCAACCTCCAGAAAACCCACAAAGGAAAAGATCGGGAAGTACATTAACCTAAGGCAAGAGATCAAAGAGATGTGGCATATGCAACAAGTAACAACCATCCAATCATCGTGTCAACCACCGGTATGGTGCTAAAGACTATATAACAGCCTAGCAACAATAGGTCTCCCAGAGAACACCTACAAGGAACTCCAGAAAGTCGCAATCCTAAACACCTGTAGGATAGTCAGAGAGTTCCTCGATTAACAGTAACACTAGACATAACAACCACCCTGTATACTTAGTAGCAGTACCCATCACGGGGGTGGAACCCCCCCAATCAGGGAAAAATATAATAATAATAAAAAAAGGTCAGCATACAGCATTTGCACTTGGTCCCACAATTGTTCAACCACCCATGTTATGAAAGAATTTGTGATGATATAATGATAAACACAGATTAGCATTAGCAGAGGCATTTGATGCAAGAAAGCAAGCTTATGCAGCCAGCATCAGCCAAAAAAAAAAAAAAATAAATAAATAAAAAATAACCACTTCCACTTCACCCCTCTGTTCATTCAAAATCCTCTGTCCAGCTGAGCCTTAAACTTATTTAGGCTATCAACTTCCACGACAAGGGATGGAAGTCTGTTCCACCAACCAACCACCCGTTGGCTAAAGGCAAATTTCCGCACGTCTATCCTACATCTGTCTTTCCTCAATTTGAATTTATACCCTCTCAGGTGATTATTCTGAGCAAGAGTAAGAATCCCATCAGCATTGAGCATGCTCAAACCATTCAAGGCTTTATACACCTCTATCAGATCACCTCGCTGGTGCTTAGTCTCCAGACACTGTAATTTGCAAAACTTAAGCCTTTCTTCGTAAGAGCACCCCTTTGTTCCATTCACTAATCTTGTTGCCCTTCTCTGTACTCGTTCCAGCAGCTCTACATCCTTCTTGAAATGAGGCCTCCAGGCCTGTATACAGTACTCTAGGTGTGGTCTGACCATTGCCTTATACAAGGGAATAATCACCTCCTTATCCCTGCTAGAAAAGTTCCTATATATCATTGACAATACACCATGAGCTACTCTTGCAGCCCATCTGCACTGCTCAGAGAACTTCATATCTGCCTGCACAACCACCCCCAGGTCCCTTTCATTCTCTACCACTGTCAGTGTAGTACCACAGAGTTGATACGTTGCTCTGGGGTTGCTGTTTCCCATGTGTAGTACTTTACATTTGTCAATGTTAAACTTCATTTGCCACCTCTCAGCCCATTTGCTCAACCTTTCCAGATCCTGTTGCAGCAGCATAGTGTCAGTAGTGTCCTTGACAACCCTACCAACCTTCGTATCGTCTGCAAACTTGGACATTAAGCTTGATATACTATCATCAATATCATTTATAAATACAGAAAACAATAATGGACCCAATACTGAACCCTGAGGGACTCCACTAATAACATTAGTCCACGATGAGCAGTGTCCATTGATTACCACTCTGTCTTCTCCCCCTCAACCACCCCTTTATCCATAGCAGCAATTTGCCTCCAACGCCACACTGCTCCAATTTGTGCAGCAGTCTTCCATGTGCAACAGTATCAAAAGCCTTTCTAAGATTCAAGTATATAATACCAAAGTTATTCCCTGCATCCAGTTCTTTTGTGACTGAATCATAGTAGCCAATCAAATTGGTCAGGCAAGACTTCCCCTTAACAAAACCATGCTGTGTCCGAGCTATAACTGAAGTCTTGTCTAGATAATCCTGCAGTGCTTCTTTAACCAGTGCCGCCATTAATTTTCCTTGAATAGAAGTTAAACTCACAGGTCTATAATTACTTGTGTCAGCCTTTGATCCTCCTTTGTGAATTGGGGTCACATTTGTGCATCTCCAGTCTATGGGTACCTCCCCTGAGTCCAAGGAAGCTCTCATAATTATGGCTGAGTTTGCTTACTTTGCTGCCTCCTTTAATATAACTGGATAGATCCCATCCACCCCAGGTGCCTTTCTTGTGTTTATCTTCAACAATTTCTCCTCCACTTTACTCTCAGTTATTACAAGATTCTCTAGCTTACTGCCAGAGTTGAATACACCTCTGGCATTCCCCTCGCTGAATAACTCCTCATGTGTGAATGTCGATGCAAAATATTCATTTAGTTTGTTAGCTACCTGAGCAGGATCATCAACAGTTGACCCATCGATATCAAGTGGACCAATCTGATTCATCCCCTTCCTTACATAAGTAAAGAACTCTTTGCTGTTTTTCTTTGCATCCCTTGCCAAAGATATCTCGTAATCTGCCTTCGCCTGCCTAACCTCCTTTGTAACTGTATGTATGTTTGTATGTATCCCATGCATTTTTCTTCTCTGCCATATGTCTCATTAGTTCATCTGACATCCATTTTGGCCTAAACCTTGAACAATATTTCTTAGTTTTACAATTTTTACAATGTTTCTACAGCAGCCGCCGTAGCCTAGTGGTCAGGCGCGCGGGTGCCTAAGTACACTTTGATTGACCGGGGTTCAAGCCCGTGACTGCTGAATACGGTGCTGTTTCTTGTATTCTGTTTATCTTGTTAACTCCTCTGACTGTTTGGTCGTCCCGGAGTATACACAGAAAATTTGTTTATTTATTTATTTAGTTGGTATGTAAAGCCTAGTAGCTTCCAAGATAATTTCTTTGAATGCTTCCCATTTTGAATTTGCTGTTGGTAACATCATCAGTTGGTCCCACTGTATAGAATTTAAATACTGTCTCAGTCCATCGTAGTCGCCTTTATGAAAGCAATAACCCTTCCCTTTACCCCTAATGGCAGTTACCTCTTTGAGTAAATCCCACTTCAGCACACTGTGATCACTGCCACCTAGTGGTTCATTTATCTGCAGATTCTTAATGCATGAAGAATCACTACTGATAATCAAATCAAGAGTATTACTCCCTCTTTGTGAGGCAGTGGAAGTGAAGTCAATAGATACCCCTCAGGGAGACCCCCTCTGAACCACTTGATGGGGTACCAACTAGCACCTCACATACCTTCCGTAATTCCTGCCTGTGACAATAAAAGCACAATCTAAACATCATATAAAAAACTTATTTACTAATATAGTGCAATACTGATAGGCATTTTGAGAAAAGTTTCCTGATGTTTCACTGCTGATAAGAAACCTTAACTACATTTTTAATGGAAATTTCAAAAGATACTTGAAATTTGCCCTATCATATCAGAATATTTTTTTTTTTTTTTTTACAAATAAAAAAAAATATATATATATATATTGGTGAAGGCGCTTCTGGGGTGGGTTTTGTTTTTTTTTAAACAGATTTTACAAATAAGTTATTTTTATATAAAATATGTAAAAATAAAAATAACAAGGCTACTTCAGTAAAGCATAGATGGCTGCAAACTGGATTAAACTAACACTTTTTGACTTCCTTGGGCAGATGCTTTGTAGTTGTTGCTTTTTAGCAACTAACAGTAGTAAGCCATCATACTGGCAATTCTATTCCCTTGGTACCTTTCCCCCCATTTCTTTTATATCCCTATGGAATCCTCCTCCTGATCTATACTGCAGCCTAGTTTTCTGAACTTCTCCAGTACATCACTCACAATCATCTCATGATCTGTGGTGTTTGATTCCCAAAAAAATTGTATACTAACCTTTGAAGCCAGCCCAAGCTTTTTTCAGTTTAGTTTCTGGATTCTTCAAGTACAGAAGATTTTGTTGGAGACCTCAAAGATTTATGGTCTTCAATAAAATTCTAGTTAATTTTTTTTTGCATGTAAGCAATGGGAATTTAGTACAAACTGACTTCAAACAATTTTTTTAATTATCCAAGGTTTTAATGAACTGTTTCATTAAACCTATATCTATATGCAGAGGAGGTAAGAGTACTTAGTTTGATCTACAAGTGGCTCATCTCTATAATGTTCTTTGAACCTGGTGTCAGAGATTGTCTTGGTGGCCCCACTTTTCCAAAATCCACTTCTTGCTTGACTATCCTGCTCACACAGAAAGTAAGGCAATTTTGTGTAATTAAGTTGTTGGTCAAGTAGCAGACTGATAACAAATCTCCACACACTAGCCAACTATGATCCTTGCATTGATTTTTTTCAAAAAGAAGCTTAACATTTTTGTAGTTTTGTTTTTAAGTGTGCTGAATAGGCTACATAAATGAATGCATACTTGTTTCCATTATGATAGAACTCCTTTGGAGATTTGCTTTGATGAGTCAATAAATAACCTTCTCTCTGCTAATTGGTAGAAAATTCCAAAAAAGTTCATAACTGCAGGAATATTGTTGCAATATAGCTAGCATATCTAGGCAATTTTCAGAGTTCAGTGTTTTCATAGAAGGAAAATGGCCTGACTACCTGCTGGTGCACACCACACATTTACCTCTGGGTCTATCATGCCTGTGTTCACAAACTGGGTGGGGATTTTCAGATCATCATATGCAAGAGTTGTGTCTGTTAACTTTACTAGAGAGGTGCAATGTCTCTTCAACACTCAAAACAACATTTTCCAGAAAGTTGCTCATCTACAGATAAGAATGTTAACAGCAACTTTCTGTCATTGTGCTTTGTTGTGAGACAATTTCCTGGACGATTTGCATTTTATAAGCATGAAGTTTCAACCTCTTGCAAACTACTTTGTACAACACTGCTTGCAGTATTTGCACCTGCAGGCTTGCCCAGTGGATAGATTTCGTAGGACTTGGGTAACCGCCTCCTGAATTTCTAAAACTTGATCTGCAGATACACTGGGCTACATGCTCCTTTCTGGTGCAGCACGTAGCTGGTTTCTTGAAACCGGCTACATCGATTGTTCCATAGCTGGATCTTCCTGGAATTCCCATTGAAAAAGTCTCTTTACAGTCATCGGAGATTTGGAGGCCACAGCATGTAAACTGCTTTCTCTTGAACCGTCACCATTTTAGTACTGTACTGTCGCAATGCTTGGTGGAAATAAGGCTGTCAGCCACATGAGGAAAATCTCATTGAGTTGCTTTGATAACCACAGAAAATCGTTTTAAGATACCTATTATAATAAAATTTTAATCAAACTCCATAATCGGGTGAATAATTTATAGACAACCTGTATATTTGGAAATTTTACACAACTACGAGTTACTATTGTCAAAGACACAGAATATGAAAATCATCAAAATTAGATAGATACTAGTTAGTAAAACTGCACCAGGAAATAACTGAATGTGGGAGAAACAAACACTTCACAGGTTTATATGCTACCTGATTTGCATATTTGATGTGTCTAAACACCTCTGGGCACATCCATGCCTGTCAGTCAGTCACAAAGGAAGTAATGCACATATAGTTATGTGGAATGTATTTCAAAGAAAACAGTTCTTACTGTTAAAAAGAATTTGGATTTTTAGAATTAGCACTAAAATTACACCTAGAAAAAACCATTAAGTTTGGAAGCTATCAAAAATCTATTCAGAACAGCATAATGATATCTGCAAAAAACCTTAGAATCAGATAAAGGCAATTAGAGCTTCTTAAATGACCAAGAAAGTTTTACTTTAATGAAATCAGAAAGGGTAATATTAACCTTTAGAATTTGTGCTGCAATATTCACAAATCTTTTTTTTTTTTGGGAGGGGGGTAAAAGGTAAGAAACAGTTAATTTTGACACTATGCTGAATAATAAGACCCAAAGTTTATCAGGGACAGTTCTTAGTATAGGTATGTGGAAAACTGCAACTTACATTTCAATTTTTGAAACTTTCTGGTTATGTGTACTTTTAACTTCAAAGACTTGAAGAAGCTTTCTCTTGTGTTATTTTATAACCAGTGATGAAGAATAGATGGTTTAATTTTCTAAAAAAGAATGTGGTCTTCTTTGAAATCTGCTTTAAAAGTTTCAGTTATTCACTGTATATATCTTAATTCGAAGACCCTCACTAGCAAATGTTCAAGTGCTCCATCAGAATTATGCTTTATTAAAGTAATTTAACTCCAAAATTGAATGTTATATTAGTTCAAATCTCTCATTATTTTAACATTTTTTGTTGGCCATTTGCAAGTTGGCGTGACCTTTCTACATCAGCATTAACACTTTTTGAAGCAGTCAAAATGCTTGCTTCAGACTTCTTAAGATGTGGTCCATAAGTATTAGCAGGTGGTTCATATACAGACCTTTCATCCATATACAAACTCTAGAATATATGATAAAGCTAATTTGCAGAACTTAAGCCTCTCTTGGTAAGAGGATCCCTTCATTCCCCTCACCAATCTTGTTGCCCTTCTCTGTACACGCTCAAGCAAATTTACAGCCTTCCTAAAATGAGGCCTCAGACCTGTACGCAGTACTCAAGGCGTGGCCTGACCATTGCCTTATACAGAGGGACAATCACCTCCTTTTCCCTGCTAGCAAAATTCCTATATATCATTGACAAAACCCCATGACCTGCTGTAGCAGCCTGTCTGCATTGCTTAGAAAACTTCATATCTGACTGCACAATTACTCCCAGGTCTTTTTCATTTTCTACCACCTTAAGTGTAGTACCACACAGTTGGTACGTTTCTCTGGGATTACTTCTACCCATATGCAGTACTTTGTATTTGTCAAGGTTAAACTTCAGTTGGCACTTCTTAGCCCATCTGCACAAATTTTCTAGATCCTGTTGCAGTAGCATACTGCCATTAACAACCCTGCCAACCTTTGTATCATCTGCAAACTTCGACACTAAGCCTGATATACCTTCATCAATATCATTGATAAATATACAAAACAACAGTGGATTCAACACCGAACTCTGTGGGACTCCACTAATAACATTAATCCACGAAGAGCAGCACCCACTGATTACCACCCCTGTCTTCCCCCACTCAACCATCCTTTTATCCATTTTAGCATCTTACCCTTAATACCATTCTGCTCCAATTTGTACAGTAGTTTTCCATGCGCAACAGTGTCAAAAGCTTTCCTGAAATCCAAATATATGATAACAAAATTATTTTTTGCATCCAGTTCCTTTGTAACCACATCATAATATCCTATCAAATTTGTCAGACAAGACTTTCCCTTAACAAACCCATGCTGTGTCTGAATTATTGCTGCAGTCTTGTCTAGATGATCCTGCAATGCATCTTTAACCAGTGACTCCATTATTTTACCCGGAACAGAAGTTAAACTAACTGGTCTGTAATTACTCATGTCACCCTTCAATCCCCCTTTGTGAATTGGGGATACATTTGCACATCTCCAGTCTGTGGGGACCTCCCCTGAATCCAAGGATGCTCTCATAATCATGGCTAAGGGTTTGCTTAGGTGCTTTGCCACCTCCTTTAATATAACTGGATAGATCCCATCCACCCCAGGTACCTTTCTTATGTTTAACTTCAATTTCTCCTTCACTTTGCTCTCAGTTATTACAAAATCATTGAGCACCCTGCTACAATTTGATAACCTGCCATTTTCAAACCTTAATGTTGTCAGCCTTAGTTTAGGAGAGCATCAAAAGGCTTTTATACACCTTCAAAGCATTCAGAATGCTAAGGTCAGTAAGGCAGCATAATAGAAAAAGGTGCATCTGAAACTAAATATTATGCATTAGGGAAATGGAGGAACGTTGATTAAGATGAATGGGTGCATCTGATGAAGGATTCAATCAGTAATGTTGCTGGCCTGATAGTGAAAGGTACTACTGTACATGTACACAGTTCCAGTGCTTCTCAAACATTTTGATCTCATGGTTCTCCAACTTCCATTAGAAAGTAACACCCATTCACAAAGGGATAGTAGGTTCTCTCTAAACTGAGGATTTATTTTATCTTATTTTTTGGGAAAAAAAAAAATAATAAAATAAAAATAGAAAATAACATGAAAATTTTAAAATGTTCATAACTGTCTTTAAACTTAATCTAAATTTTAGGCCCATCTTTGATCATTGGCAATTTGCAATTAAATGAAATGTTTTGTACATACGATTCACAGTTCACCTATACAATAACGATCACTTGTAATACTTTATCAGATTTATTGTCTCAACACAACTTACATTTTTTTTTGTGTTAGAAGAGCTTTAATATTTTCAATAAATAATGAAAAAAATAAAAAAATAATTCTCAAATATCTCAAGGCCTTCAGTTCGAAAAGCGCTGCATAATTGTGAGAAATTATTCGGAGTACACAGATTGAATTAGTAAGAAGTGGACGAGTGGATTTAAGACTAGAAAATAAAACTGTCTCAAAGTAGAATATGTATTTCTCCAAAATGTTATCAAAATTCCCCAAAACCTCAACCCGTTTTACTTAAGGAATTCTGATCAGAATGACCTTCACATAATGGCAATAAATACACTGTTAAATTGTAGCAGAGTCGCACATTCAGATTTTACATTCGCCATGTAGAAAAAAAAAATTATGAATTAGATAATTCGCTGAAGCCGCCATTACTACATATCAGTATTTTGTCAGAAACTTTATTGATACTACTTATCCTTAACGAATAGCGGTGTGGCTTGAATTTCACTAACAACAAAGGTCGCTTTTAGAAAATGTTTAATTTAGAAAAAAGCATCTCATTAGGTACTAGTTTCGTATACAATATACAGATCTAAAGTATTATATCTGTTAGTTTTAATAGTGTGTCATGCGATCACTCTTCCAGGCGCGCATGAGAGATGACGTCACTGATATTTTCATTGGCTAGAACAGTCAGAGCCACGACGCCAACGCCAAAATCGCTCCAGGTCAAGTCAAGCAGATGCGATACAAGCTAAAATGATACAGGAAAGAAAATCGAAGTTCAATCTTCATACACATTTTTTACATTTAAATACAAGCCACAAATATAGCAATATTTAAGGAAGAAAACTGTGAACTGCCGTCTGATTGTGAAAATGTATCCATTATTACCTAAAAAATACATCAATGAACGCTCGAGATTCAAGATGAGCTTTGATTCGCTTCGATCTTATTCTTAGTTATTTTAGATGAACTTACAAATTATATTTGCTTACCTTTGATAAAGATTATCAACTACTTAGCAGAGAAGAAATGAATGGGAATCTTCTTTCGAATATAAAAGGAATTATTCACTAGAAACAATATCTCAGTCGAATGTGCATTCAACTCGATGCGCATTCTGAACAGCACGGGAAAGCAGCGGTCTTACAAGTAGCCGGAAGAATGCGGGATTGTCCATTTTGAGCACGGGGTAAGACAGCTTCACGAAGGGGATTGAGGCTGAAGCGGTTTTGCTGCATTGGGCAAGTACGATTTACATACAGAAGAAAACAATAAATAAAATAGAACAGTTATGATGAGTTGCGATTGTGTGGTAGGATCGCTTTTAACACAAAGGCACATTACTATGTATGTGTTTTATTATTCTTTGAGGCCTTAAATTCGGGTTTTCTGATTTAACCCAGACGGTTAATTCAGGTTTCAAATCGTATATCTGGTTAGGCTCAACTAATGTCCGGAGTTTGATATATCTTACACGGAACCAGGAACAAATATTACAGGTGTTATTAAGATTGTATAGAAGTGGAAGAGTTATTTAGCACATAATCGCATTACGTCACTCGATTTTGTCTAAACTCCCTCAGTCACAGGTATGTGTGTGTGGAGGTGAAGTGAATGTGCAATGTATGCAACGCATCCAAATCTCCTGGGGAAAAATATACTGTTAAATATGGAAACGTAAACTTTGTTTTCCCCTAACAGTGGCTTTTATGATATTTTGAAGTATGATGGTTACATCGCGAGAGAAGAGAGAGCGTTCATGTTTGAGGGAAGGGGACAACTGTTCGGTTTACAGGTAACAGTTTTCTTATACGTTTTCCCTCATACATGCTTTGGGGGATTACCCTCCTTTCTGAATCCGCCTTGACAGGCTGCGATAGAATTGAAAGTGAATGCACCAGGAAAAACGGGGGCTCGTAACAACTACATGTGAAATACTAGTATTTTACATGTATAAGTTCTAATTACTGTATTTTTGAATTAGAATAAGTATTATATACATATATTATAGGTATACATTTATACCTATAATATATGTATATATGAAGGGCACCAAACATTAGAAAAAAGAAAATAACATTAATGAAGACGTAATCGACTCATGAAATGCGAAAGAAATTATAGAAATAATATATTTAAAAAAAGGAAAAGTTGCAGGTATAGATAAATAATGAGTTATAAAATACGAAGGAGAAAAGCTAATTACGGAATTAATACAGATATTGAAGCAAATTTTTAAAGAAAAGAACATATGAAAAAGGAAAAAAAAACAATAACAGTACTAATATATAAAAAAAAATTTCCAAAAAATTACAGGTTTAATAAAATTATGTTTATGAAACCACTCGCTGAAACTATACACAAAGGTAATAATATAAATATTGAATTATGTGATGAGCAGAAAGGATTTAAGAAAAATCATGTATTATATGCAATATTTATGGTAAAAGCTGATATCAGAAAAATCATTAGACTAAAATAGACCAATTTACATGTGTTTTGTAGACTTATCAAAAGCTTTTGTAGAGTTTTTGATAAAAATAAAATGTAATAGAAAGTTGCTAAAGTTCTTCAACAATTAAAAGAAGCAGTTAGAATACAATTTGGAACAATTCAAACATAGTAATAGTGGCATGTGATGCAAGAAAGCAAGCGTATGAACTTATGTAGCATCAGCCAAAAAAAAAAAAAATATATATATATCACACAACCATTCCCTCTAAAAGTTTGTCAAGGTCCTGGAATTTATTTAAACTGTCAACTTCCACAACGATAGTTGGAAGTTTGTTCCACCAATTCTTTCTGCAACTGTCATTCCTCAATTTGAATTTATGCCCCCTTAGGTTCGTAATCTGAGCAAGCGGAAGAATCCCATCAGAATTCAGCTTGCTCAACCCATTCAAGGCCTTATACAACTCAATCATTCTTTTTTCTCTCTCTCTCTCTCTCTCTCTCTCTCTCTCTCTCTCTCTCTCAAGGTAACTCGGAAATTTTTTTTTAGCTGGTGCAGCATAAGCCTCAGGCTTCCTTGCACTATATGACTAATAATAATCAGATCACCTCGCAGGTGCCTAGTCTCCAGCCGCTGCAATTTGCAGAACTTAAGCCTCTTTTGGTAAGAGGACCCCCTTCGTTCCCCTCATCAATCTTGTTGTCCTTCTCTGTACACGCTCAAGAAAAATCTACATCCTTCCTAAAATGAGGCCTCCAGACCTGTACGCAGTACTCAAGGCGTGGTCTGACCATTGCCTTATACAAAGGGATAATCACCCCCTTTTCCCTGCTAGCAAAATTCCTGTATATCATTGACAATACCCCGTGAGACCTGCTCTTGCAGCCTGTCTGCATTGCTCAAAAAACTTCATATCTGACTACACAATTACTCCTAGGTCTTTTTCACTTCCCCGAGTGTAGTACTACACAGTTGGTACGTTTCTCTTCAGTTATTGCTACCCATATGCAGGCCGCCGTAGCCTAGTGGTCAGGCGGGCGGGTGCATAAGTACATGTTTGAGTGACCGGGGTTCAAGCCCGTGACTACTGAATACGGTGCTGTTTCTTGTATTCTATCTATCTTGTGAACTCCTCTGACCGTTTGGTCGTCCCGGAGTATAAACAGAAAATTTATTTATTTATTTATTATATGCAGTACTTTGCAGCCAGCCGGGTGGATAAAGTGCCTGCCTGGCAACCCAAAGGTCGTGGGTTCGAATCCCGCCTCGGGCTTGGATCAAAGTACTACAAAAAAAAAAAAAAAAAACTTTGGGAGGTGCATTATGGCCACAGAAGCCGATGCGCCAACAACTACAAAAAAAAAAAAAAAAAAAAAAAAAAAGTACTCTGCATTTGTCAATGTTAAACTCCAGTTGCCACTTCTCAGCCCAAATTTTCTAGATCCTGTTGAAGTAGCACACTGCCATTAACAACCTTGCCAACCTTTGTATCATCTGCAAATTTCGACACTAAGCCTGATATACCTTCACCACTATCATTGATAAATACAGATAACAACAGTGGGCCCAACACCGAACCCTGTGGGACACCACCAATAACATTAGTCCACGAAGAGCAGCGTCCATTGATTACCATTCTCTATCTTCTCCCACTCAACCACCCTTTTATCCATTGTAGCAACTTACCCTTAATACCATTCTGCTGCAATTTGTACAGGATACCAAAAAATAAATCAGGATACAAAAAAAAAAAAAAAAGACATAATAATAATATAAAACTTAAGACCTAAAATAACGCGTGCAGCTGAGACAAAAGTAAGGACAGCAAAATAAAACAAATGAAAGTACAGATATGGAAACATTTAGGGAAACCAATAAAACGTTAAGGGAAAGTTAAACGTGAAGAATTGAGGAAAAACAATAAAATACAGACTAAGGAGTGGGAAAATATAGAATGGAGAAAGACAGGTGGACAAAAATATTAAAGCACTGAAGACCCAGGGGCCAAAGTAACAGAGGAAAATGGAAAGTTGACTTATCCTAAACCCAACAAGCAGAATAATGAATAGGGAAAAGAGGACACAACACACACAATGACGAAACCTGGATTTCCCAAATTGGGGGGAGACTAAAGCAGTCCTCCAACAAAATCAAAAATCATTAATCACCACCATATAGCAATTTAAAAAAAAAATATATATATATATATATATGTGTATGTATGTAGAACGTGGTGGGGGAGGGTATCGTCCCCAATGGGAACGTCAGTGTATATGGAGACGCGCCAAGCAGCAGAGACATCTAAACTACATTAAACATAATATAGCAGTTGAAGGGCGATCTTCCACACGCATATCACATGAGAGAAGTACAAAAGGTAGAACACTATACCGCGTAAATTTAGAAATACAAATAATTTATTGAATGGCAGAGCGGTTCTTAGAAATACTGGCCAAATAAAACAATTATGTATATCAGTAAAATACGGAAATAGAGTCGCTAAAAACGTAAGAAATTGGAACTACCGTACGTTATGGCCTTTCACAGCGGATTTTGGGGAATTATAGTGTGCGCCTGCTCCACGATAATGCCCCGCGCATTGCTGGCATGCTGCAGTGAGGTGTGTCCACGAATGTGGGTTTGAAATATTGCCGCATCCTGCATATTCTCCAGACCTTGTACCCTCAGATTTCATCTTTCCTGCTCTAAAGTTCTTTCTTCTTGGAAAACACTTTTCTGCTAATGATGAAGTGATTTCTGAGTCGTGGTTTGAAGGACAGTCAGAGGATTTCTACATAACTGCCTGCAGAAGTGTACTGAGAGCTGGCAAGAATGTGTCATGACTGGTGAACATGTTCAAAAAGTATAATACATGGTGTTTGTTTCAACCTTCTATCGCAACTACTTCTGGGTGAATACAAATCTTTTTTGAATCCCCTTCGTATAAGGAACGGCTTAGAAGGTATGGACTGTAGAGTTTGATAATAGATATCTAGGGGAAGATCTAATTAAGGTGTATAAGACACCGAAGGAACTGAGTAAAATAAATGAGGAAGGTTTGTTTTCCCTAGTGGTTGAGAACGAACCAAGGTACACATTATAAAATCTCAAGGAATACAGAAGATTGGATATGATGAAGTTCACTATGAGCAACCAGCGGGTTGTCGAACATTAGAATAAGTCGTGTCCCCACGCGCTGGAATCAGTGAGTCTGACTAAGTATGAAGCGGATTTGGATGAAAACAATATGAATATTCTGTTTTATTTGAATGATTATTATTACAGTATTTTATTTATTTTTTGACTGATGTAGACAACGTTCGCTTCCTTGCATTTGGCCTTACAAATACTAATATTCTGAAAAATATATCAAAATGCAGGGTGCTTAAAAAAACAAAACAAAAAAAAACGGAACTATTTGATTTTCGAGAAAAAAGACGACTGATAATTAAGACTGTTGCCTGATTCGGAAAGTCTGGATGCTTTTCTCATGTATTAAATGCGGATTAAACGCAAACTGGAATGAAGATTTCGAGATGGGCTTTTCCCGTTTTTTTTTCCCTGGTGGGTTATTTAATGTTTTTTCTTTCTGCGCTGGCCCTATTTATCAAGAAGCCTCCGAAGATTAAGCAGGGTCAACCACTGATTACATGTAGTCTAAACGTGATGTTAGTTTAAAGTTCAGTATTTCGCCACTGTCGAGTGGCAAATCAATACGTATAAATTTCGCCAGTTAATGATGGAAAAGTGAGATGCTTAACATAAAGCTCTAAATGAAATATCCGAAAGGCCATCAAAACTGATTCATAAAAGAACTTTAAACCTTTCCGAAAAAAATTATTTATCTAACACTGATTGTGTGAAAAGAAACGCATTTTGCGAGACGAGTAATCCTACCTTAATTATCTGAGAACACTGGCGGATCCAACCCGGTTTTTTTTTTTTTTTTTTGAGGGAGGTGGACAACATAAGCCATAGGCTTTCTTGCACCATGCGGCCGTTACTAATACTAATAACGATGATATTTCTAGGGGGTCATATAATGATGATGATATATGTAATTCAATCTAAATTCCAGCTTAATTAAAAATTAAGCTAAAATTTGTTTAGAATTTTTATTTAATCAGCCATTCTGCAGTATCCATGCAAAACGTATAATTTACCATTCTATAACTGAATATCATAAAAAAAAAATTACTATACATGTACCAACTTCTGAGTTGTGCTCTATTTTTTTTCTTTTATTTTGTCTAATTTTACATATTTACGGATAAATGAATCGTCTTGTTGCTTAATAATTCAGTGGAATCTTACCTAAATTTATTTAATTTTAGAAATGGTGTTCATTTTAATTATAATTTAAATTCCAAATTTTTAATTTTATCCTAAATATGAAGTTGCCAATTTTGGATGAACAATTCATAACGCTGTAAGGGAAATGTGAAAACTAAAAATAACAGGTTATACGTTTCACCCATCTAACGCTTAGAATCAGAAAATTCAAAGATCAGGTAATTTCGATCTGCAATTTTTAAGCCTTCAAGTTGCGATAGAGCATCTGGGCGATTCTTAGCGGAAAAAATATTGTAATTATTTTGTAAATCGTTATATTAGCGAGGTAGCATTATTTCCGCCAAACTATTTTGACAAATCAGCTAGCAGAATGACCAATATTATTAGAAAGTTAGCAGTAAAACGCGAAAAGACTTTTCTGCGCATCCGCCACACTGTCCATTCATTTCTGCAATCAGCTCGCATGGCAACAAGCATCATATTCAGTGCTACAATATAAAGTACTGTATATAAATTTTAGTACACAATAAAAAATAACTAAATGTCAAATGAAGAACGACTATTGCAAGAGTAAATAAAACCAATGAGCAAACTCAAGCCAGACGAGCAATTAATGCCAGACATATTACTTCAGTTCAGAATGAGATTTTTGCAACTAAGAAATATTCTCAAAGGGAGAATTCTAAGTAACAGTGGCATAAATATACCGTTGCAGGACATTGGAGCCTGTCACGAAAGGGGCATAGCAAGCGATCTTTTTTATCAATATCAAAAAAAAAAAAAAAAAGAAAAAAAAAAGAGATTTGGGGAATTACGACACAAGCAGATGAGTGGGAAGGAGGGTCTATAATTTGTGAAACAATTACTAGTAAACATAGGGAGATTATTACTCCACGGCACAGGGCAATTGTGAGACGAATATGAAAGGATTCAAAGACTGAGAACACATCTAGCGAGTTTGTCAAAAAAAGTATTTCCATACCAAGTGATATTTCAACTTATACACACAAAATATAACTTGGCAACTAGATACCTTAGAGGGGATATGATTGAAGTTTATGAAGCTCTAAATGGGAATAGTAAAATGAATAAATAAACGAGTGAATAAAGTAAAATGAATGAAAAAAGTAAAATGAATAGAGAATGAATAAAGACATATGACACTTGAACCAGGAGGCATTAATTCAAAATAAGGGAGAAGTGGTATAGTCGTAGTAGTGATGGCAAATGATGCAACAAAGCAAGCTTATATAGCATCAGCCAAAAAAAAAAAAAAAAAACAACACGTACAGAGTTCACCCAACCGTAACCTCCAAGAATTTGTCTAGTTTTCCTTGAATTTATTTAATCCATCCACTTCTACAACAACAGATGGAAGCCTGTTCAAACAATCAACCACCCGCTGCGCTGGCCGAAGGCAAACTTCCGTACATCTATCCTGCAACCATCCTTCCTCAACTTGAATTTATGCTCCCTCACGTGTGTAGTCTCAGCAAGTGGAAAATACTATTAACGTTCAGCTTACTCAATCCATTCAAGGCTTTAAACACCTCCATCAGATCTCTCTGCAGCTGCCTAGTCTCGAGACGCTGTAATTTGCAGAAGTGAAGCCTTTCTAGGTAAGAGCATCCTTTTGTTTCCTACACCAAGCAGGCTGCCCTTCTATGCATCTGTTCCAGCAGATCTACATCCTTCCTAAAGTGAGGCCTCCAAACTTGTATACAGTACTCAAGATGCGGCCTAACCATTGGCCTTATCTTAGAGTAGCTTGTAGAAAGCGTTGCTTTAGCCAGTGAGTTAATCACTAAAATAAGTTCTCCATTAGTAATTGAGGTGAGATTCAGCTTCAGACACTACTTTACCAAATAAATTTTTGTGCATGCTTCTTTGTACGATAGGCCAATATTAAAACAAATACTAATAATTTAATCAATATTGTCATTAATTCATTAAATAAAATATTCAAATAAAATTATATCATAATTTAATTAATATTCTATCGAATTATTATTAAAAATTAAATAAATAGTCACTATATAATAATTTAATATTATAATAATGAAATTTAATGATTTAATAATGCAAACAAAAGGCGCATTTCTCATATTGGGCCATAGATAACAAAAAACAATAAGGTAAGCTTCTGTCTGCACATCATTATCTCAAGGGAATGGTGGGGGGGGTCCTCGATTATGACTGCATCGGAACCGATGTTCTCCGGTATGACATAGCTAGGTAAAAACGAAAATTCAATAGATGTTTCAAAAAAGGCAAATTTTAGTCACCTTCTCCCCCACTATGGGTGTGCCTATGGTCAAAAATATAATAATAATTAATAAATACAAATAAATAAATAGAATAAAAATAATGGCAATATCGTTCCCCACGCGTGAGCTCATAAACATATAATAAATGAACTTAGACCTCTCCAAACATAAATGTTATGGACATGGATTTTTGTAAGGGGCGGCTCCTAGAACGTCAGTTCAACTCAGCCTCCTATCTCTGTGAAAGGGCCAGATATGTGAATAGATTCCGACTAAGATCTTGGACACTGAACTAAACCTGGACACTGACCCTAAGGTAGAGAGAACGCGCTGTTATAATGAGATGATAAACATTTGGCAGACAAGATGGGACACTTCCACCAAGGGAGCAGTTACAAGGAGGTTCCTTCCGAATGTGACTTTCCCCTCTTCTAAGTCAGCGCAGAAGTGGCTCTCTCTAACTCTTGAAACATCATTCCTAGTCACTGGGCATGGCTGTTTGAACGAGGAGCTCTTCCAACTCGGCCTAATACCCATAGACGATTTCTACTGAGGCGCCAAGGAGAATCGGTTCCATCGAATCCGGCCGACCGGGCTAGCCGAGTGGGTAAAGTACCTGCCCGGCAACCCAAAGGTCGCGGGTTCGATTCCCGCCTCGGGCTTGGATCAAAGTACTGCAAAAACCTTGGGAGGTGCAATATGGCCACAGAAGCCGATGCGCCTACAACTACCAAATCAAAAAAAAAAAAAAAAAAAAAATCCATCGAATCCAAATCCACAAAAAAAAAAGAAAAAAAAAAAAGTGCACTAGCGCAGCAGAGCGCGAAGAGAAAAGAGAAAAATAAGTAAATAAATTTAAAAAAAAAATTAAGGCTACTGTCTGGAGATCCCCATTCGTAGCCTGTGTTATTCTGTCGAAGAGAACTTCGAGTGCACTCTCTACGAAGATCTGAGGCAAGACCTAGATAATACCATCCCTGTCACTGAAAACCAACTGGATATTCTGCTACCGACACCAGAACTTCTCGACGCAAGTATTCACGCGCAGGAAAACCTCCTACAGAATAACACAGGCTACGAATGGAGATCCCCAGACAGCAGCTTAAAAATTTTATTTTATTAATTTAATATATATTTTTTTATTTATTTACTTATTTTTCTCTGCTGCGCTAGCGTTTTTTTTTTTTTGGATTTATTTTGAGCTTGTTCAGAATGCTCCCGAATTGAAGGTCCGCCAGGACCCGGTTGACATTGTTCTCAATGGCTTGCCTTGATTTACCAGAGACCACGAAAGTAAAGTCATTTACGAAGGCTACATGCAATCTTGGTGCTATCGAATGTGCGAACAAGCCAGTCCTGAAGGACCATGTTCCAAGCGAGGGACCCCAGAACTGAGCCTTGGGGGCACCCCCTAAAGATGAGTCTGGTGATACCGTGAGACTTAGATCTGATAAGGACAGTATGGTCGGTGAAATAGCTTTGGTATAGTTTGTATAACTGGGTGGAGCATCTGGCAATGCAAAGGCTTTTCAGGACTCTGTCCCACAAACATTGCCAAAGGCTCCCTCAAAATCTAAGAACATGCCGAGTTCAAATTTGGAGTCTGAGCTTTCAATATGAAGAGTAAGGTCAAAGAGGGCCTCGTCACCGGATGTTTGTTATTTGGTTTTTAGGAGCATTAGCAACTAAGGCCATATTGCTCCGGGATATGCGGTGGTCATTCCCTGACCTTTCCACATCCTCCGTATTTGGTGGTGACGGGCTCGAACCCCGGTCTAATCAAGAAGCGTGTGCTATGCCCTGCTGCTCCTTCCCACCTGGCTACGGAGGCGCCTTCCTCACCGGATCGCCCTGGTGTGAATCCATAGTGTAAAGTGTGTTCGTGTCAAACGGCACCAGGGGTTCCCCCCATCTCTGCGTTGCTTTCTTTGTGGGTGTAGTACAGTTCACTGCAAAGGCCAGAGGTTTAAAAGTGTATGGATATTGTATATGTGAAGTGTTTATGTATCGTTGTTCATCTGGCCATTTAGCCGCTGGACCCCTGCTGAGGCCAAATGTTGCTCACACTTGGCCCTTGGAGGCAGGCCAGGTACCCAGCAGTTTAAGTTTCACTCTCGCAGATCCTGCCACATAATTTCTTGAGATTTCAGTGGCTAGGACCTAAAAAAAAAAAAAAAAAAGAAACATTCTCGATCAGTAGGGGTTAAGAAAATTGAATAGAAAAGCCAAATGAAGTTATTGTGAACGCAACTGAATTTAGTCGTTATTAAATTTTGCAACTTATGTGGGGGAGGAAATGGAAGGCTGGGGAGAAAAGACAGAAATATGGGGACGATAGAGAAGGCCCCACTAGATAATTAGTGGGGCAGGCCCATGCCCCACTAGGCGAAAAGAGAAGGGAAAAGATAGGACCATGCAAGGGAGCATAGTTTGAGAGCCAAGATGACCAGCAGCAAGCTGCAGTTGGTCTTCAGCTGTATTGGTGTTCCCATTTAGGATATCATTCATGGGACTAGGTCTCATCCAGTTCAGTCAAGTCAGTGAAGTCCTGTGTTGATAAATGTGAAGTCCCGCGGTTTGTCACTGTGGGTCAAGTCCTGTCCAAGTAGAGGTGTCAATTCCGGGATCCATATCAAGTGCAGTGATCAGGTTCCGTCAGGATTTCAGAAGTGAGGAGAGAGGAAAAAAAAAAAACCTGTATTTTCCTTATTCTTTGTGCCTTCGTCACAGACGGTTGCCGGTAGTTTTCAGGGTTGCTGATCTACGGCCAGTTCCGGTGGAATTTGCTGGTTCCTGTTACTGTTCAGTCCCTTGCTCAGCTCGTGACGTTAGCTGGCATTTCTTCCTGATCAGGTTTGTCTGTTTCATTTGCACTTGTCGTGCTAGTCTACAGGTTCGCCAGCGAGGGGCTGTGTCTGCACATATCATCCTCACAGGTTGTTGTTTTGAGTACAATTGCACAGTGCCCCTGACGGTTGTCAGTACAAGTGTGGTAGTCTGGGTTCGTGCCGTCCAGTTCGGGAGGTTTATAATCCATTATGCAGTTCTTGTCATTTGTTCGGCATGTTCAGTTGTCATGTGTAGGGTTCACTTGTGCTCCATCGCAGTGAGCACTCGTCTTCTTGCGAAGAGCTCTTGGGCATAACAGGAAAAAGCCTGGTACTCCTCTTTTGTATCCAGTATGTTGTGTTTCTGTCCTCTGGGGTGTGAATCCACAAAGTGTAAAGTATTTGATGTCGAATGGCACCAAGGGTTACCCCCATCTCCGTGTTTTATGCATTGTAGGTGTAGCACAGAGGTCTGTGAAAGCCAGAGATTTAAAAAACGTATATGGGCAGTGTCCTGTTGTGTAATGTCATGGTATGTTGTATCTCTGACCCTTTTAGCCGTTAGGCCCCTAGTGGAATCCCTCGTTGCCCACACTTGCCCCGTGGAGGCAGGTCAGGTACCCAACAGATTTATATTCAGCACCCTGGCACGCCCTGCCACCTAGTTTCCGAAGATTTCAGTGGCTATGACCTAAAAAAAAAAAAAATGCGTGGGACATCGCTTTAGTAGAACTATTCCGAAAGGGTTAAAAGATTGATTTGAATTTTGATATCGAGTTAAATTTCGACTGAGGGCTGACGTATACAGTTGCAAAAGTTAGAGTGGGTGGGAAGGTTGAAGACTGGAGGGGATAGATAGAAGTATGGGGGCAATAGGGAAGACGTCCCCAGGTTGAGCAGTGGGTATGACCCACCAGAGAGAGGATGGGATAGCAGGGGGGAACAAGGCGACATGTATTGCCCCCCTGCCAGGGAGGGGGAGTTAAAGAGAGCCGGGCTAGGGTGCTCTGTTCATGCAGCCGTCCGTCCTTTGTTCAGTTCACTTGTCAGTCTCCATAGTTACGAGATGTATCTTTGTCAGTGCTGCTTATTACTGTCGCTACTGGTCATGATGTGGTTTGTGCGTGTTCAGGTTCCGTCTTCTTCTGTACAGGTCTTTGGCTAACTTTGAGAAGGCTATATATTCCTGCCTTCCATCGAGGAGGTGTTGTTCTCTGTCTCTGGGAGATGAGCTTAAAGCGGATGTCATCATAGAGCTGGCATTCATGCATAAGGTGGTGCCAACTGTCCACAGCAGCAGGTTGGATCGTCTGTAATACCTAGGGCTGGAGTGTGGCCTTGAAGGCACCATGTTCCGTTAACAGGAAGGTTGAGTAGACTCCCGGCGCAAACCATGTCGGTGCCGTTGGGTATAGTTGGTCGACATTTGGGAAGACTCGTCTGGTGATCTCACCCTTTGGAGAGTTCTCCCAAATCTGCATAAGATGAGTGGCGAGTCTCTTTTTCTCTGTTGATCAGTTGGTTTCGCTTCAAAGCCAATGACGGAGCAGGCAATCCCTTTGGCGAGTTCATGAAGGACTCCACGTCTAGTCACCTCGAAGCCCAATGGTAGAGATCCAGCCAGCACCTGCGGCGTTTGGGTATTCGCTGTGTTGAAGGCCCGGGTTATAGCGAGCAGCATAGCTCTGCGAATGGAATCGAGAATTCTGCGATTTATGGTTACGTTGATGTACCATGCTCCTGAAGCACACGTGGCTATTGGCACGAAGGCAGCTTTGTAAAAGAGATTGAGAGTCTTGTTTAGCCCCAGTTGCTTTTTGCAACTGTGACGACAAGGGCTGTATAGCCCTGTATCTTTTTCCTCATGTATTTTAGGTGTGCGTTGAAGTAGAGAGTGGGTTCCAGAATTACTCCCAGGTATTTTAGTTCTTTGGATAGTAGTAGTAGTAGTAGTAGTAGTGGCACATGATGCAAGAAAGCAAGTGTAGGAGCTTATGCAGCATCAGCCAAAAAAAAAAAAAAAAAAATCACACCATTCCCTCCAAATGCCTGTCCAGTTCCTCCTTAAATTTATTTAACCTATCAACTTCTACAACGACAGATGGAAGTTTGTTCCAGCAATTAACCACCCGCTGGCTAAAGGCAAATTTCCGCACATCTATTCTACATCTGTCCTTTCTTAATTTGAACTTATGTCCCCGTAGGTTGGTAATCTGAACAAGTGGAAGGATCCCATCAGAATTCAGCGTGCTCAACCCATTCAAGGCCTTATAGACCTCAATCAGATCACCGCGCAGGTGCCTAGTCTCCAGCCACTGCAATTTGCAGAACTTAAGCCTCTCTTGGTAAGAGAATCCCTTCATTCCCCTCACCAATCGTGTTGCTCTTCTCTGTACACGCTCAAGCAAATCTAGTAGCAGTATAGCACCGTCAATCTTGATATGTGGGGCCTCCTATAGTCTACGGCACCCTTGAGGAGAATAGAATCTGTTTTTGCAGAGATCCCAAGGAAGTGGGTATTGGTCCAGTCCTGTAGAATTTGTAGGGCGTGATTTGCCTTTCTTTCCAGCTGAATTCTGTTGTTTGCCTATATAAGGTCGTCTGCAAAGGCTTGCGAAAACCCCTCTCCAATGTCTGTGTTTAGGAACTCGTCCAAAACAACATTCCATAGTGTCGGTCCTAATACGAAGCCTTGCGGACAGCCTCTGTTGAATCTTCTAGTAAGTATTTTATAAGGAGCATTCACCATGATGGGTCTGCAGAAGTGGCTTTGGATTACCCTGTACAGATTATCCAGCATCCCTGTCCTCCGGAGCCGGGTCAGGAGGCTCGGCCACCATGGGGTGTCGAACGCCCCATCAAAGTCGATAGATATAGCCAAGAAGTATTTGTTGTCTGTGGCGGCTGCATGCACAAGGAGATTCTTCAAGGCATCCACAGTCAACATTCCCTGTCTGAAGCCGTACTGATATGGAGACATAAGGTTAGCCTGCAGGTAATAGACCTGTATTCTGGTTAAAGGATGCGTTCCAGGAGTTTACTGCAGACTGATAACAGGGCTGTTGGTCTGTAGGAGGTGGGTTGTTCTGGCGGTTTCGTCGGATTTTTAATTATAAGTTTGATATTAGCTTCTTTTTTTTTTTTTTTTTTCTATCCTTTGGGAAACTCCCGATTTTAAGGCAAAGGTTGAAAAGGTTCAATAACAGCCCTCGACGTGTTACTGAACCTTTTCAACCTTTGCCTTAAAACCGGGAATTTTGGAAGGAGAAAAAGGGTCTTTGGGTTTAGAATAGGGTCGTAGTTCTTAATGCTATGAAGCGTTCTAGGATTTTGCCGAAGTTAGCCAGAAGAGCTAGTGGCCGGAAAGAGCGAGGATGTATTTGCGGTTTGTGTGGCTTTTTGATAAGGCATAGGAGGGCAGCTTCCCAGGGCTTGGGGAAGAGTCCTTCCAGTTGTTGTTATTTGGTTTTTAGGAGCATTAGCAACTAAGGTCATATTGCTCCGGGAATATGCGGTGGTCATTCTCTGACCTTTCCGCATCCTCCGTATTTGGTGGTGACGGGCTCGAACCCCGGTCTAATCAAGAAGAGTCTGCTATGCACTGCTGCTCCTTCCCACCTGGCTACGGAGGCGCCCGTCCTTCCAGTAAGCATTTATTGTAAAATAATAGGATATACAGTGGTCTTATCTTAAAGAGATGGAGGATGGAGCTATATTCGATTAAGTCCATACCAGGGCACTTCTCGATGTTTACATTTTTAAGGGTGGTCTCCAATTCCGCCAGTGTGAAGGTTCGGTGTTATCAGAGACATAATTGGCACTGGCTTCTCTGATGGAAGTATGCTGTGGGAGGTCTTCTTCTGTGCTGTCAGGTGGGAAAAGTTTGTCCAATATCAGATTTACTGAATTGTGCCAGTTGGTGGTTTCGTTGGAGTTATTTTCCACTGTGGAGAAAATGTCTGTATTGAAAGTTCTGTCCCTTGCTATCTTGCAGAGGAACCCCCAAGGGTTGGAGTTCCCAGAGTCACCGACGAACGTAGACCAGGTTTCCCTTTTCCTAACTGCTTTGGCCTTGATGTGTTCGTTCTACTTCCTGATGTATTCGCTGTGTAGACTTGCAACCTCAGCAGGGGATCTATCCCGATGGCGCTGGTGGTGTCTACGGGCTTGAAAAGTAGCCTTGTGCATGGTGGTAAGCTCACAGGTCCACCAGGAACAGGTGTTAGGCCTTATGATTTTCCTCCTGGCTGATTTATAGGCAGCTCTAATGACTGTGTACTGCAGTATGTCAGTTAGTTCAGTGGCAAAGGTGGAGTTAAAATGAACTGGATCATTTTGTGGAAGGTCATTGACAATGGAGTTTTAGAATGCTGTCCAATCTACACATTTGGTAGAGAACCTAACAAGATCAGGCAGCCTGATTAGATTCCTGATTTTAGTGGGGAAGAGACTGGAGATTAAACAGAAGCACTCGGTGGTCACTAAGGGTCCGATTTGGGACAACTTTGTCAGACACTGGTGGTCATCGTGATGTTATGGGGAGGGGGAAATATAAAAGTTATTACTTTTCTTTTGTTTTTGTTGAGTTTTGACTTCCATCCTACTGAAGTCACAAGCCCACCCCACAAAACGAAAATCTGACTGCAATTCACAGAAAACTCTAGAGTGTGTAAAGCGGGTGTTAGCAGGACATTAAAGACATTTTTTCAATAAAAATCTCAAATCTTTAATGAACATTATATACAGCATTTACATACAAAAAAAAAACAAATAATTACATATATGCATATCAATTTCATTTTATATAAACCATACACTATCTCTCCCTCATCAACTATTCTCAATTTACAAATTATTACCATCAGTTTGTATCAGTTGTATCTTACTTAATATGAGCCCTCGACGATTACTCAATCATTCTCTTACATTATCAATTTTCATCACTTACATCAGTAAAACTCATTTCAACTCTTATTACTCTTTTTGTATATTTGTTTCTAGCCTTTAACTCATGAAATGTATTAAAACTGGCATCCTCTTACTTCAATAATGTTCACTATAAATCACTAATTCTACCTTAGTTACCTTAGTTCTCTCTAGTTACCATCTTAATCATCCCTCTTGACTAATGTGGTTTCTCTATTAATAAAAATATCTTTCTCTTTACATCTCATCTGGTATGTTATCTTGTGTTGGCACCTGTCCTAATTTAATGATATAGGTTAACATATCCTTACAGTACTACCCCTATAAATATAATTTCTTTACACTATTACTTTCTTTTTATTACCCCTGTACCACCCTTACATTACTTCATAATCATTAACGTTCATAACAAATTATCTCAATCTTAGTAACTAACTTGCCTAATAGGAATGTTCTTTTTTTTTTAAAGCACTATCACTCAATTCCTTACAGAGCTAGATTATGAGTGCTTGAGTTCAGGATTCGAAAGAAAAAAAAAAAAAAAAAAAAAAAAAAAACAACAGGAACAGACTTACGTTCCAATTTCCTTGTTCAGGCTTCCTTAGTGGCATAGTATTAGGGTCGGGCTCCACCTGTGGTTTTCCACATCTGCACCATATGTACACTGTGAAGAAATACAGAACACTGTAAATGCCAGAAAAAGTGTTGTGTGTTGAATGTGTAGTATTGTGTTGGGTTCTGTTGTGTGTCCTGGCATTTGGCCGCGGGATCCCTAATGGGACCCCACGTTGCCCGCACACACCACTAGGAGGTAGCCAGGTTGCCCATCTGGCAGGTCTCCGTCAGGGTCGCCTGAGCTTCCTGAACGGAGACCAATTTAAAAAAAAATAATAATAATAAAACATATAATGAAATAAAAAAAATTAAAATAGAAATAAATTAAATAATAAAAAAATAAAAAAATAATAAAAATAAATAAAAAATAAGGTAGAGAGTGCGGCAGTACAGTGAGTACGGAAGAAGATGGGGGAATGAAAGTAAGAGTAAGAAGATGTAGGTGAGGGCTTCCCCTAAATTGACAGTGGAGCGTATGCTCCACCAGGAGAAAAGGGGGGAGGGGATAACTCCAGTAGGGTAGAAAAGCCACTCAGCGAGAGTGCTGAGTGTGACTTATATTTTGCGGTGGAGTGCTCAAGACCACTGGAGCCTACCCAACCATGTGGAAGTCAGCAGGTAATCCTACCCTGGATGTTCCAGGGTTAGCAAGTCGATGCTGGTAAAACGGTCAAGTGCAGATTTTTTATTTCAAGTTTGAGCAAGTCCCTTACAGGTTTGTATCCCTAACTTGAGTTGGTTGTAGAGTCCTGCGTTTAGAAAAGAGGTTCTGTGCATACTCCGTTAATAATTTGTAGTACTGTTCATCAGAAATTAACAGGTGCTCCTGTCCTTGAGGTATGTGTTGGAGCCTGGTGTACAGTGTCCCTCGAAGATCATCATAAATTGGGCAGTTATAAAGAAGATGGTCCCAATCTTCAATTTCTCCACATGTACAGTAGGGGTTATTAATGATTCCCAAGGTAGTCAACTTATGATTTATAGAGCCGTGTCCAGTTATAATATATTTACAGTAGAGGCCAGGAGAGAACCAAGGCGGCGACTTTGGATAAATTAGTTTGACATCCGGGATAAATTTCTTAGTTATTAGGCCCTTGTCCGTCTCCTTCCATCTTGCCTGCCAGATTTGTAGTAGCATGGCAGCTAGTTTCTTCTTTTCTTGCTTACAGTCAGTGCGGGTGTCGATGGTATGTCCAAAGATGGTAGCTGGGATTCCCCGCGACAAGCAGTAGTGCAATCCTCGACGGATAACCTCCAAGTCAAGGGGGAGGACACCTGCAAGGACTTGGAGGGCCGGAGAACTTACTGTGCAACAGGCCCTGGTAATGGCAAGCAATATACTCAGCTGAATTGTTTCCAGTTTGCGTTTATTGCTCTATGGTACCAAATCCCGGATCCGTATGTAATAACAGGGAGGAATATAGCTTTATACAGGAGTTTGAGTGTTCTCCGGTTCAGACCCCAGTCACCCCTGCTTACTCGGATGATTAGGGCTGCATAATTTCTGATTTTTTCTTGAAGGTATGAGAGGTGCGGGAAGAAGGAGAGCTTCGAATCCAGGATGATACCAGCTTGATGGTTTTTCCTTGTACCTTGATCTGAGGAGGCCTTGATATTTGTAGGGTGCCTTTGAGAAGTATGGATTGTGTCTTCTGTGGAGAAATTCGGAGCTTGTGTAGAGTCGCCCAGTCCTGTAAGATCTGCAGTGCTTGATGTCCAGTGGCCTCGAGAGCTGCTCTGGTGTCCGCTGCGATGGAGATAGTAATATCATCTGCAAATGCTTGGATAGTAACAGGGCCCAGATCCAGGCCAAGTAACTCATCAAGGACGATGTTCCAGAGGAACGGGCCGAGGACCGAACCCTATGGGCAGCCTCTGTAGATAGATTTGGTGAGCTTCTGGTATGGTGAGGAGATGGTGATCTTCCTGTTGGAAAGGTAGCTTTGTATACACTTGTATAAGTTGGTTGGTATGCATGCCAGTCTTAGCCTGCGAAGAATGCTTGGCCACCAGAGCATGTAAAAGGCCCCGGCAAAGTCAATGGTTATGAGGAGGAAGTACTTGTAATTAGTGCTGGCTGCAGCTTGGGTTATTTGGTAGAGAGCATCCTCTCTGCAGCGTCCTGGGCGAAATCCATACTGTGAATTGGATTGTAGGCCAGCTTCTGTGTAGTGTGTTAGGAGTCTGGAGGAGGCGTTCAAGTGGCTTGCTCAATGTGGACAAGAGGGCAATGGGTCGGTATGAGTTAGGCTGTTCTGGAGGCTTCGATGGGTTTTTGAGTATTAACTTTAGTTCAGCTATTTTCCAGCTTTCTGGGAAGGACCCCTGGGTTAGGCATTTATTGAACAGGTTAAGCAGAAATTGTGGATTTACCTGGGCGACCTTTTTTAGTATTTCTCGCTCAATGCGATCCAGTCCTGGGGATTTTTTATCCTTCATTTTGCCAAGGGCTTGCTGCAGTTCTTCAGTGTTAAATTCTTCCTCCACAGAGTCAATGTGGTAATTGTCATTATCTAGACAAATTTGCTGCTGTTGTGTTGTGAGATGATCGGCGTCGCTGATAAAGAGAGTATCCAAGATATTCATCATGGATTGCTCCCATGACGTTGTCATGATTCCTTGTGGTGTTATTGTCGAATGGACTACCTCTCCTCTTGGCAGTTTGTTGGTAGTAACTCGGTACACCACTCCCCAAGGGTCCGAGTTACCAGTGGTGGTAACCAGCCGCTCCCATATAGTTCTTTTTCGCCGCCTGATCATGGAAGTGTATTGGTTCCTGGTCCTCTTGTAGTCTTCATGAAGGGCTTCCACATCAGTAGCTGGCCAAGTTCCTTCGTGGCAGACAGGCTTTCTTCCATTTCTTGGGCACTCTGCTTTCCGTAGTGGCGGACGGGCATTCTTCCATTTCTTGGGTACACTGCCTTCCGCTGCCGGACCAGGCTTTCTTTCTCTTCTTGGCTTACATATCTGCACAACTGGCCACTTCTCAACGGGCCGGACCCAAGACACAAGTGCAGTCTCTTTCACAACAAAACTTCGGAGGTACATATTGCGATTTCGTTGCTAAGGACACCGATCATCCTATCACTGCCGGATAAGGCTTTCTTTCTTGCATGTTTACATAACCTTAAACTTAACCACCGCCTTCACTGCCTTCCTATACCGGACCTTTTTTTCCCACACGTTTTTTTTCCCTTTCTTTTTCTTCTTCATTTTGCTACCACAAGGTGGTAGCTCCGACCACCAAAAAACCTACTTCCTGCACTTCCCGCAAACTCACGACTTTCTCCCCTTAGACCACAGAGAAGTCAGATTTTTTTTTTTTTTTTTGTAGTTGTTGGCACACAGGCTTCTGTGGCCATAATGCACCTCCCAAGGTTTTTGCAGTACATTGATCCAAGCCCGAGGCGGGAATCGAACCCGCGACCTTTGGATTGCCAGGCAGGCACTTTACCCACGGCGCCTCCGTAGCCAGGTGGGAAGGAGCAGCAGTGCGTAGCACACGCTTCTTGATTAGACCGGGGTTCGAGCCCGTCACCACCAAATACGGAGGATGCGGAAAGGTCAGGGAGTGACCACCGCATATCCCGGAGCAATATGGCCTTAGTTGCTAATGCTCCTAAAAACCAAATAACAAACAATAATAATAACTTTACCCACCCGGCTAGCCCGGTCGGCAAGAGAAGTCAGATACAGAGTGGACGTTGCTAATACGCCAATAAAACCCAACAACAGAGTGGACACTTGCTCAATTACTCCCCCCCCCGAACTTTTCCTTTTTCCTCAAGTTTGGAAACACTGTTTAATTTTTCATTCCTTCCTATTTGCTAAAACATCGGACCACAGCCGTCTCCCTAGCGCACAAACCAACCTTTCTCTAGAATTTTTTTTTTTTTTTTTTTTTTCCACACGGCAGTATGACCTTTTAATGTTTGCCGGTCACCTCCAAAACACTCCGTTTCGCGTTCACACCTTCTCTGCTAAATATGACCAACTTGCCAAAATATCAACCACCCTGACGCCATTTTCTTTTGACGCGAACGCTGGATGTCCACCAATTTCCTGTTTACTTCCTAACGGTGGCTTAGATCAAAAGAGACGCTTCGTAATAAAAAAAAAAAAAAAAAAAAAAACAATTATTAATATAATTTATGAAAATCAAAAGCACATTACTGATATGTGTCCAGTGGTGCTAAAAACATCATAGCTACGTCGCTGAATTCCATGTTGACTGTATGATTTATGATTTATCAGGCTCTAAGTATTGAGATATTAATGAGACCAAAATACACTAAGTTTGCAGAAGTGTGTTGAGTATGAAGAGACTGAAAAGTATCTAGTGATGAGATGGAGGCCGAGTCGCATAACTGTAGCCCCATCCTCAAAATTCATCATTGTGCATATGATCTTTGAAAACATTAAGAAATCTGAACTAAGCATGCATTTCCCCCCCAAGAGTTGACATCCTTTTTATGTAAATACTACATTAAAAATAAATAAATAAATAAGGCTCGACGTAGCCGAGTGGTCAGGAGTGACCGTGGTTCAAGCCCCGTGACTGCTAAATACGATTAACGATTGTATTCATGATTTATTGCAAACTACTCTGACCTCGTGCCGGAATATAAATACTATATTACATAATTATGGAATATTCTGGGTGTATAACTACCTTCCGAAACACTAAAAATCGTTTAAAAATTATAAAATTCTAAACTTGAATTATAGGTATATGCTTCGGGTTAATAAGACATGTCTTGAGACAGTGGGCATGGGTACCCGTGACGACTGTCACAGAATATACGAGTTAATATCCGGTACATAGTACACAGGCCTCCGTAGCCGAGTGGTCAGGAGAGGAAGTGCAGTAGCACACGCTCTTTGAGGAGACCGGTGTTGCGTCGCTGCTGTGTTACGAGATGAGACATTCGACGTTCACAACGGGCGTCGACCACATGTGGCTGTTCCACGTTTGACCTTTAGCTGGTTGCTTGACGGCTGCTGAAAGAGTCACGGTAGACTCTTGACACCACAGAACGGGAATACTCAATCATGCGCTCTGTGGAGATACTGGCACCTGCACGTCTGTACCCTAACAATCATTTCACGTTCGAAGTCGGAAAGATCTCAACGTCGGCCCTTTCTTGCTCGCAGACACTCAAAAACTGATCACCACGTATGTGAACTACAGTCGTATATCAGCCATTCCGGACTTCGATCCTAGCATCATGGACTAGTCAATTCCTACACAAGAGTGCTGCTAATGCAAAGCGAATTCAGTGTATGTCCCTTGTGTGCGATACTTCCCAACAGTACTTAAATTATTTACTCATTTAAAGCCTTAAACACTTCAATCGGGTTTCACTGCATGTGCCTAGGGTTCAAAATGCTAGTTTGCAGGCACTGAAGTCTTTTTTTTGAGTCCCTGTCTAATCATGTTGCTGTTCTCTGTATCCGTTCCAACAGATCCACATCTTTCCTAAAATTAAGTTTCAAACAACAGTTTCGGACTTCACGGAAATCAATCAATCAATCAATCAATCAATCTCTCTCTCTCTCTCTCTCTCTCTCTCTCTCTCTCTCTCTCAGGTTTCAAAGAATATACTGAGTGTTATATCACATAAATCAACAAACAAACATATCATAGTTGTCATGATATGTTTTGTTTCATAGTTTCAAACTGATCATAGTTGCGCAACGATTGCAGACTTTGGTTCACTTACAAAGTGCTCTCCAGAAATATTGAGCAACACTGACCATAGACACACGGATGACAATGACTACATCTTTAGGCATTTCCCGCTTCCTTTTCTATATACATTTTTTTTCTTGCATTGGTTTAGGAAGTTGCACTTATTTCTAGGTGTGTCATGAATCACAATGACATCGCTTTATTATCTTTATTGCAATTCCTGTTATTCTCAATGCATCAAAAACATGCTGATAATTCGCATATTTATCTAAGAGATAAAAATATTGTGGAAGTCGCAGTAAAAACTAATCAATGATGCAGGCTTGAAAGATTTATTAATTATTCTCGTTTTTATATTAATTATTCTTACACTGCTTCTATAGGAATGAGCAGCAGCCTGGAAAGTAAGTTACTGGGGATTTCAAGAACTGCTTGGAGTCATCATGAAACAAGTAAATACATGTTCGGGTAACTAAGAGTAAGAACAGGTGCATATATATTTGCATGTACACCAATTCTAAGAGCATTGTGAACAAATTCGATGAATTTTAAGTGCATCAAGACATGAAAAGTGGATATCATTGGAATATCAGACGCGTGGTGTCACACAGATATAAGGAATGTAAAATTTGAATGACTTATGGATTGGTCACTCGCACACTAGCAAGACTTTTCTGGATTTATTGGATGACTGTTTTCTTCAATAGCACGTTCGAGAGGCAACCAGAGGGAGTAAAACTCTTGATCTGATTATCAGCAGTGATCATTCATGCATTAAGAATCTGCTGATAAAGGAAACACTAGTTGGCAGTGATCACAGTGGAGTGGTGTGGGATTTACTTAAAGATGTAACTACCATTAAGGGTAAAGGGATGGGTTTTTCCTTACAGAAGGGTAACTATGGTATTCTCAGACAGTTTTTAAATTCTATGAGAGTGGGAACAACAAATTCTAAATGGAAAGCATTCAAGGTATTATTAATCTTGGAAGCTACCAGGCTTTTCATACCAACTAAGAAATACTGTTCAGGGTTTAGGCTTAAATGGATGTCAGATGAACTAATGAGACTCGTAGCAGGGAAGAAAAATGCATGAGATACATATAAATTAATAGGTGACACAGAAGCCTATTGAAGATATAAGCTGGTCTGTAATCAAGTAACAGAGGAGGTTAAGTAGGCAAAGGCAGACTACGAGAAATCTTTGGCAAAGGAAGCAAAGGCTTCCTTATTTATATAACACTAGAAGGAAGGGGATGAATCAGATTGGTCCACTTCACATCAATGGTTCGACTGTTGACGATCCTGCTCAGATAGCTGACAAACTGAATGAGTATTTTGCATGTACAGTCACAGATGAGGAATTCTGTGGGGAAATGGAGGACAGAAGCTTATTAAACTCTAACAGGGAAGCTAAATGATCTGGAAATAACTCAGAGCAAAGTGGAGGAGAAATTGATGAATTACAACATAAGAAAGGCAACTGGGTTGGATGGGATCTATCCAGTTATATTAAGTGAGGCAGCAAAGGAAGTAAGTAAACCCTTAGGTATAATTATGAGAGAATCCTTATATTCGGGGGTGATCCCCAGAAAGGCTTAATACATTTGCACTGGAGATGTGCAAATGTATCCCCAATTCATAAAGGGAGGGTCAAAGGGTGACACGAGTAATTACAGACCAGTTAGTTCAACTTCTGTTCCGGAGAAAGTAATGGAACCACTGGTTAAAGAAGAAGTGCAGGATCATCTAGAGAGCCTGCAATTATAGTTCAGACACAACATGGGTTTCTTAAAGGAAAATCTTGCCTGACCAATTTGATTGGATAATACGATGTAATGAAAAATGAAATGGATGAAAATTTTTAATTATGTTGCACATACACTGGCGTGCAAAACTTAAGGACCAACGCTATTTCTAAAGGTTACAACCACAAAATCAAACGAAACAGCATATGGCGATTTGCATAACTGTGGCCGTTCAGTAGAAAGCTGGTGCACATGCAAAAATTTGAATCGTGATGAGAGGGCTACACAAAAACAGATAAAAGCAGCAGTCCAGCAGTTATGTGCAAATTATCGAATGGTGAGCACGATTGTTACAGACGTTCGATTGGTTTCATACAGTGCTACAGACAACGAAATGGCCAGTAGACAACATCTGGATGACTTTACCTGGGGTCGAATAATTGGGCAGCTCGAGGAAGGCCGAAGTGCGAGGAGTGGCTGCAGAGTTCTGTATCGCCCATAGAATAGTCTCACATGCTTGGTTGGCCTTGAGAACGACAGGTACAGTTGTTCGAAGGACCAGTGGTGGTCATTCACGAAAAACAACACCCAATGATGACCGCTATATACTCCTACAGGCCAAGCGGTACCGACACCAGACAGCGAGATTCATTGCAAACCAGCTGCGCAGGTGTACAGGACGCAGGATATCGCGGTTTACAGTGGCCAGGCGACTGCACAAAGGTGGCCTATTTGCCCGACGGCCAGTACGCTGTGTCCCTTTAACACCTGCCCATTGAAGAGACCGTTTACAGTAGTGCATCGAACACAAGGACTGGACAGCAGCGCAATGAGGTAAGATACTCTTTTACTGATGAGAGTAGATTCAGTCTCAGCAGAGATTCTGCACGTCAGGCAATCTGGCGAGAGGTTGGCACACGGTATCACCCCGCAAACATCAATGAAAGAGATTGATATGGCGGTTGAGGTGTTCTCGTCTGTTTGTTTTAAAAGTGGCCTTGAATACGATGAGAAATTTTACCGGGATAAAATTTCTCATCTAATAGAGAGGCCACAATCGGTCAAACACCAGAGCAGTACAGCAGTAACAACCTTTCACGATGGGGCACAGCAAAAAGCGTCCTTACCGGGTTCCATTCTTGTCAGCTAAAAATAAGAAGGTAGGAATACATACGGTGGGCACAGCACCGCCAACTTTGGACTTGAAACGTATTCTTTGGACTTGAAACGCTGGAAGAAAGAAGAGATAAAGCCGACTTACTCCTTTTTAACCAGCTGTTAAATGCCACTATAAACTGCCCTCATCTCGTCTCACAAATAAACTTCAACGCACAGACAAGAGCTTTAAGAAACCATCCTATGCAAGAACTAATTATGGATACTACAACTACATCGGTGTGCAAAACTTAAGGAACAACAGTATTTCTAAAGGTTACAACCACAAAATCTTTACTTAAGGTACTCTTTACTGATGAGAGTAGATTCAGTCTCAGCAGCGATTCTGGACGTCAGCTAATCTGCCGAGAGGTATCAGCTGACACGGTATTACCCTGCAAACATCACTGAAAGGGATCGATATGACGGTCGAGGTGTTCTCGTCTGGGGAAGCGGTATCTTGGATGGACGTACACAACTCCAGATTCTGGAAGGCGATACTGTAACCGGTGCATGCTACTGTACTGAGGTAATCCTTCCCCATGTGCGTCTGTTCCGAGGTGCCATTGGCCTCGAGTTCGTGTTTATGGATAATAGCGCCACACCCCATCGCACTGCAGCTGTTCATATGCTTTTGGAAAGCGAGGACATTGTTCGTATGGTTTGGCCAGCCCGTTCCATCGATTTAAATCCCATCGAACACATATTGGACACTCTGGGGAGACGCCTAGCGGCACGTCCACACCCACCAGAAAATGTTCACCAGCTGAAGATGGCGCTGACAGAAGAATGGACGATGTTACCGCAAGAACTTAACAACGTTGTTCTAAGTAAGGACAGGCAGTGCAAAGCCTGCATCGACATTAGGGATGGCCAATATCTCCTACTGAGGACCACCTCTTCCCTTTGTTCCATCTATGGCAGTGATGCATCTGTATCATGGCAGCCAGTGATATGTTGCCATTTTTCAATAAACTCCCTCTGTTTCCGTTTTGTTTCTGTTCTTGTGTCAGTGTTGTTTCTCTCGTCATTTCTGTACCTCACGAGGTTCCTTTGGTATGCTTTTCCCCTATCCAAGTCACTCCTATGAGAAGCTACAGGTGAAAACCTGACTTGTCCTTAAGTTTTGCACACCAGTGTAAAAGGCTGCTGTACAAATCGTAGCAGTATAGCATTAAGGCAAGTTGCTGCTATGGATAAAAGGATGGTTGAGTGGGAAAAGATAAGAGTGGTAATCAATGGACAATGTTCGTCGTGGACTAATTTTATTAGATCAGTTCCCCCAAGTTCGGTGTTAGGACCACTGCTGTTATCTATATTTTTTAACGATATTGATGAAGGTATAACAGGCTTAATGTCCACGTTTGCAGATGATACAAAGGTTGGCAAGTTTGCTAATGAAAGTAAGGACGGTACATTGCTGCAACAGGATCTAGAAAAGTTGGGCAGATGGGCTGAGAGTTGACAAATGCAAAGTATTGCATATGGGTAGCAGTAATCCCAGAGTAACGTAGCAACTGCGCGATACACTCCGGGTAGTGGATAATGACAAAGACCTGGGAGTAATTATGCAGCCAGATACGAAGCTTTCAGAGAAGTACAGAAAGGCTGCCAGAGCAGCTCATGGGATCTTATCAATGATATGCGAAACTTTGCTAGAAGGGATAAGGAGGTGATTATCTCTTTGTATAAGGCAATGGTCAGGTCACGCCTTGAGTACTGCATACAGGTCTAGAGGCCTCATTTTAGGAAGGATGTAGAGCTGCTTGAAGGAGTACAGAGAAGGGCAACGAGATTGGCGAGGGAAACAAAGTGGCGCTCTTACCAAGAAAGGCTTAATTAGTTCTACATATTGCAGCGTCTGGAAACTATGCCCCTGCAAGGTGATCTAATTGAGGTGTATAAACCTTTGAATGGTTTGAGCAAGCTCCATGCTGATGGGATTCTTCCTCTTGCTCAGATTAAGCAATTGAGGGGACAAATTCAAATTGAGGAAAGAGAGTTGCAGAACAGATGTGCGGAAATTTGCCTCTGACCAGCGAATAGTTGATTGCTGGAACTAATGTCCATCTGTCGTTGATAGTTTAATTAGATTCAAGGAAGAACTGTACAAGTTCTTCCTTGAATCTAATTAAACTTGCTTAAACACTATACTGAACTGTACAAGATGCTTGCTTTCTTGCATCGTATGCCACCACTAATGCTAAATTATAGGATTATAGCAATATTTCGTAAGATATATAAACAAAAGACCTGAATTCGAATCTCACCAATGAGGGGAGGAATTTTTATAGGCCTTTTTCACAACGTGTCTGAGTTAATGGGTCTCAGGCGAGAGTAGTTCGACAGCTCTCGCGCGGACATGCTGTCCAGCATGTCCGGGCGAGAATTTTTTATAATCATGTACATTTTCGTCTTATACCTTGCAGCCATTCTTGTTCCATATACAGAAGAGGTTGTAACTACAACAGTGGCTTCCAATAAAGTCCGGATAACAAGCCAGGAAAAAAATATGAAGCATTTTGAAGCCCATAAAACCATTTGCTTTCCAAGCAAGGTTTAATTAAAATGTAAATTTAAATGCCAAATTAATTTTTGAAAACACAGTTGATAAAATTGAAGACTCAATTTATAAACTTCGGAAACCGTTTTCATCATGTCGTTTTATTCGTCAAAGAAAAGTACTAAAGTTTCCTCACAAAAGAAATTCGATTCAAAGTGATCGTTGCGTTGTTCAACCTCCTGTTACCAATGGAACGCTAACTTAGTGGCACAGTGTAGAATTGAGCATTGTTTGCCGTTCTTGCTACATGCATAGTGGCCATTCAGCTATGGACGTGCTGCATCTTCAGGCTATTAGGTACACTGCACCTCCCGTAAAGATATCGGAAAGGAGGAGGAGGAGTTGCCGTCTTCTATAATACAGCCCTCTTCACATTAACAACGCCGCTCAAGATGCTTTTGATAAGAAGCATAACACCTCCATCCCTTATGACTTCCCTAAATACATTATACATACCGTAGTGGAAATGTCATCACCAATTTCCTGGTGGCACCATACTCCTGACATTACTGTAGACACAGTTGAACTAAGTAATCTTCTATAGTTTACTACCATGACACACCCCTTGAAATTATTTAGGTTTGTGTCCCAAGCTTTATGTTCCCCCTCATTTGAAACATTGCTACTCTCAGAACATCTTAACATTAGCTGTTGTGGCAACAAACAAGAATTCATGAGATAAGTGCAAGCATTACTTTGACCCATGTTAACGCGAATCTAAATTATCCTTCTCCCCCCCCTAACTAGCAGTTTCTCTGAACCCTCAGGGTATCCTCAATAATACTGGCACAAATTTTTGCACCACATTTGTTCCAATGAATACCATCTCGACAAAATAGATTCCTTCTACCTACAAATGCGGGCAAAGCTGATAACCCCCTCCCCCAAAGACCAGATTCCCTCAAGTCTCGGGTTAACCGGAAACAGTTTTCATCGCAATGCTTTCACAGCATATAATCCATAATCCCTCCTATCGTGTCTGGGCTGAATTGCAGACACATACACACTCTGACCTAATTCGGGGCATTTTTTCACCATAGTCCTATACAGTGGCGGACAAAAACAACTGCATCACCTTAAAAAAGTAACATTTGTAGTGAAACGTATACGATACTGTTTTATTACGGTCATCTTGTTTGTAATGGTATTGCGTCGGATAACGCTTCTATTGCATCAGACAGTAATTGCAAGGTATCAATTGCATCAGCCGTTTCTATAAATACGGCGTTGAAAGGGTATACACGCTCATTAGTATCCTGTTTTGCAAAATTTCTACTCTGATAAAATAGGCTGCCACCAGTATCCCGGGTGCTGAAATTAAAGCGTGAAACCGGTGATGTGAAGAAAAGACCTGGATCAGGCCGTAAGAGAGTGACTACGTCTTTCCAAGATCGATATTTGAAACGGCTATGCGACCGTAATCGCCATGCTAATGCGCCTGATCTAAAACTGGACTTTGAGATTGCCTCTGGTGTTGAAACAGGTGCACCAACTATCCAAAGACGGCTTTCAGAATGTGGTCTGCGTGCCTATCGGCCCAAGAAGCCTTTGTTGACCCAACAAATGAGGAAGAAGCAACTTTCTTGGGCTTAAAAGCATGTTTCATGGACAAAAGACCAATGGGACAACGTCATCTTTTCTGACGATTCGAAATTCTGACATATCGCTTCTCATTCGGATGGGAAGAGACATGTCAGAAAACGAAACTCGGAGGCATACCATCCTGACTGCATAACACCGACTGTAAAGTTCCCCGCCGGTCAGATGGTCTGGGGATGCATAACAAGCAAAGGGGTGGGGCGAATTAAGTTTATTAACGGAACGGTGAATGCAGAAACCTACACTGATGTCTTGGAGGAGTGCCCGAACCCGTTATTAGGGATCACCACACAGACGTCCAAAACTGCATTTTTCAACAGGACTCAGCACCTTGCCACACAGCAAAATTGGTAAGTATTATGCTATTTAGATTTAACGATAAGTTTGTTTTCTTGTCTGACAAGGCTTAAAACATACTAATACCAATATTTTTGCTTGTTTTTCTCCCTTAAGGTGTAGTCATACTTCAGAAATGCTGTTATTACAGTATTGGACTGGACCGACAACAGTGCAGATTTGAAACCTATTGAAAATTGCTGGTACATAATGTCGTCTAAAATTGCTCAGAAGAAGCCAACAAGTAAGATTCAGCTGCAGGAGAGCATTGTAAGGATGTGGTACCACGAAATTGGGAAACCGTATATCCAGAAGTTGATTGACTCTATGCCAGATCGTTGCAAGGCTGTAATTGCAGCTCGAGGAGGAACAACAAAATATTGAGAACTTATTCTGCTGCTGATTTACAGTACATAATACTATTACGTTAACTTGTCATTTCAGTTTATACACGTAAATTCAATAAAATGTGTTTTGGTTGTCTTGATTGCCATTTGCATGATTTCTCATATTTCCATTAATTACGCATTTTATCCTTTACGAAGATATTTATGGCAATTAGGTATACCAGATGGAGTCTTTTTATTGGATTTCATTCACAGAGATATATATCCCATCTAACAAACGCATTTCGAACATTTCTGCAATCCACAATGCAGCGCAAAACACATTATTTGCAAAAAATTCACAAGTGATGCAGTTTTTTTGTCCGCCACTGTATTTATCGAACAGATGGTCAGGTGGTATACATTTAATACCGTTAGTCCCCACATGAATAATAATTTTCTCTTTACCTTCCTTACATTTTGACAATCTGTTAGTAACATCATCAATTTGCGCTTGGCAAACACACACTGATTCTGGAGTACCTATCTTTATTGTAAAAAATGTTACCGGTTTCCCTGACAATACAGTCCCCCAATAAAACTATATCACCTTCGACCAGAGCAGTGTGCACTTGATTATTCTTTATGGGACCAGTATCGGGGATGCATCACTTGGTAGGTCAGGAGATACTCGAGCCCTGACGAGCTCCCTAGCAACTCTACATCCTTTTAGGAAGGATGTACAGTTGATTTAAATTTATATATTACAGAATTTATATTAAGAAAATATTGCAGAAATTAAACTGTTAACAAAACTTAAATCGCTAAAGAAATTAAATTTAACTACCGAAGGAAAGTTACGAAATTCTCGCCAAAATATCGATAACAAAGGCTATCTGAATATCTAGCTTTAGCTTTCCAAATACTTATCTAAATACAAAAATAAACTAGCCTAAGTGCCTATAGGAATTCAAACTATATATTAACTACAGTTTATATTAAATAAAATAAAAAAAAACACTCAAAATTATTTCAAAAACTTACCTGCAATGAAAAGCTTTGGAAATACGCAATCACACGCTGTAGCATCGATCCCAGAATCCTAGTACGGCTTATAATCCCCTCCAATGGCTAAACAGGCCTAACAGTGGCGAACCATGCTTGATATAAGGGTGTCTATAAGATTCTGTAGCAACAAATCCCATTGTTCCACCAGCGCTGATCTTAGCTCACCAATTGACTCAGTAGTTGGCTGTCGGTGCGACGCCAAAGTCCCATCCATGTTCGATCGGATGTAAGTCTGTGATCATGCTAGCCACGGTAGTCGTTGGACATCTTCAGTTTCAAAATAATCCTCCACCACTTGAGCTCTATATGCAGTGGCATTGTCGTGCACGAAAAGAAATCTGGGCGAACAACACCCCTAAAATGTCGCACATAGGGTTGGAGGATCTGTTCTTGGTACCTATGCACAGTTACGGTGCCCCTATCAAAAACATGGAGAGGGGTGCAGCCATTGATCATTATTGTTCCCCACACGAGAACAACGCCTCCACCGTGCGTCCCTTTCTCTGATATTGGAGAAATGTCCTCGTTGTCTCCAGATGAAATAACGTCTACAATTTGTTTGTAGGCTAAAACGAGTCTGATCCCGTTTGTGGGGTCAGTCGGGGCTCCAAGTCATAAGTTCCTATCATGGAATCTAAACGACGATGACTTGGCATCCTGAGTACTGGAGATATGACTGTCCAACTTAATAAGCAAAAAAAAAAAAAAAAAGGAATTAAGTGATGTGGTCGCAATCGGTGTTTTTATAGGCATGAATAATTTGCATAATGTGGAGCTCTGTAAGGTGGTAGACTGATTTCTATTGGATAGTCGGAATTTGCATGCCATTATATCAAATATTCGCCTTCCGCGACACTGTTCACAATAAAATATTCATGAAAAACATTTTGTTCTGTTAATTTTGTCGAGCAGTGCATTAAATCAGTTATTTCACTTATTTATGGTAGCTTTTAGGATCAAACTAACATTTTCGAAATTATTCAGACAACCCAGTTGTATCTTCGATTGAAAAGTCATCGATTGAACTTGAAATTTTTAGCTTCAATTGTTTTTTCTTTCGGTATAATCGTTTATATATATGGCTCCCTGATCCGTATGATGTATGAGGGGTGTACTACCAGGAGATAAGGAAAAGAATTTGATACTGCCATTCTCGTTTGATAAAATTTCTACATTAGAATGTACAGGCGCATTGCCTAACAAGAACAACGTCTCAAAGTCTTCAATTGCATTTAATTTTTCCTTTTCAACGATTTCACCTGTTTCACAAAATAATTGTGAAAACATCCTGAAAAAAAGTTGGGAATTCTTTTAAGAAAAACTGCGTTCTGCATAAATAACGCACGCATAAAAATAAAAGCAGTCCAAATTAGTTCGTTTTTACAGTAAATATTACTGGACACAAACAATTAAAAAAACTATTATCTGAATTGAAAACGAAGCAACAAGTCCAGAGTTCTGCTAGGCCAGGCGTGTGTGATCTACTATAAGCGGCCAATGGTATGAACCTGAGATACTAACTTCCCCTCGTTTGAAATACAAACGCTTCGCAGGTTTAAAGAGGTGACTATAAGGTCACGTGGAGATTGGTTCGCATCGTACCGTTCAGTTCACTAGGATTATTTACATCGAGCTTGGTGTTAACCGGTGGAATGTCAGGTCAATCTGTAAGAACACTTCGATGTGCGCAGCATTCATTGCCTCCTTCAAAAGTTTAAATTTTTGAAGGAGGCAATGAACACGCGAAGTAAACTCCAAAAACAACGAAAATCAAGCAGTTATCATAAAGTCATATTGTCAAGGGATATCAGCAAGATTTTGCCTAGCAACGTGATAAGCATATCAGCAACAAGCATATGCGTTAACACCTTACTAGATAACGTCATTTACCATACAAGAAATTTTACTCTTGGCGAACTCTCTTCTCTGAAAAATATGGAACTTAAATATTTTTCAGTTATTTTATTCCTTGTGCGTGTTAAAGGAGATCTGATAACCATAGGAGATTATGGTTATAAAGGAGTAGTGGTGGCTTTTTCACCTACTATTGAAGAAACACGGAGGAAGGAGTTACTTCTCAAAACCGAGGTGAGACTTAAGAATTTTATCCTTTTAGATGTTTGCAGTGTAGTGATGCAGTTATTAACACAACTAAACACTTTTATTATCAATTTTTGTCTTATCGTTCTTTAATGAAGTATTATTGGAAAAATCGAAGATTTTAAAAAATCATCCCGAGCAAAACAAAATCAAGAAGTTAAAGCCATAACACCTGGTAGCTGGATATGAATTTTCTATTCCCAGAAAAATGTCCTAAGTTTTCTGTCGAAGGAGTTCATGGTCCTTACAAAATCGGCAGATGTTTTCATCGGTCAAGCACAGTCACATACCTCAATATGTGACTAAGTTGGTTACCACACTGTCTAATATGGAGTCACTAGATAAATCGGGCTAGTCAAGCATGCTTTTTATTTTTTCCCGATTTTAAGCTGTAGGAGCCACGGATTATTCGGAGCATTCGCCATTTTCACACGAGTTTTCCGGTATTACACTATTGAAATAAACAGAGCTTCCACAGGACTGCTGTTCCATTGATATATTTTACGCAGAACACAAACAAATAATTTTTTTCTGTAATAAAAATTATCTTTCAACTCTTAAAATTCAATTTGAGGAAACATTACTTTACTCTCTTAAGGAATTAACCCCAGGGGCTCACATCTGGTGAGTATGGGCTTGAGAAACCCAGGGTTCTGAGCTGGATATCACCATTCTTCTCTTTCTTGGTGATTCCTTTTTATTTCTCTCTCTCAGGGTAACTTGGGAATTTTTTTTGGCTGGTGCAGCATAAGCCTCAGGCTTCCTTGCACCATATGGCTAATAATAATAATATGAACGGTATGTGCCTTTAAAAATCAAGTTAAGAGGTTATCACTATATTTGTCACTAATATCTGATTCTATTCAAAAAGCATTTAAATAAAGTTAAGGAAATTATGAAAATTTTAATTAGCTATGTCAGTGAAGCAATTCCATACCTTGATGCCCATTAACTTCTTCGATTTTTTTTCTCTTTTTTTTTTTTTTAACTGTTACATTCCTATTCCACCATTTCAAGTACGATTAACTCGGTGCACTAGATCAGTATTCCCCAATCTGTGGTCCGCGTACCTGATACATAAAACAGAGAAAACGTTTTATTTATTTTAAAATTTTATTTTATTTTTTGTGATAAGCAACAATTCCTTTAATAGCAATTCTGTAACAAAGATTGTAATGCATACTGCATATGTTAAATGCGAGTATAAATCACTGTATTTAAAAAAAATAGTTATTAATATATATATATATTAATATGTATAGTTAATGATTTTTTGGTCTGTGGCCTCCATCTTAAATATAAAAGTGATCATTGGTATATTTTTTGGACCTTTTTTTCGTATCTGAAAAAAGGTCCAAAAAATACTGCGCTAGATGACATTTAAACATTAAATGTTAACTTGTACTATACTCCTACGTTGTAAAAATTTTATGTTACACCGACCTATTACATTAAAATTCATCAGTGTCTATCCATCCATTTTCTACATTTTTCTGAAACTATTTACAGTTTAATAGATAGAATCAGAACTAACCATGCCAGAAAGATTATTTTTTCATGAGATAGTTGGTTGATGCTAAAATTCGAATTTCAGCATCATCAGCTGGCTGCGGTTGGCTTGTTCAATATCTAGAAGGGTGACCACATTAGGAACAGTGAATGTTGTCGCATACCCCCCCCCCCCCCATTCCTCACTTCGGTTGTTCTTTGCCCCTGTTTTTATCTATTCCAATACTAAAGAAAACTATATGCTAAAACTATGCAACAATTCGAGAATAGTCTGCATAGAATAGAAAATTCCTGCAAATTCCTTTTTCAGTATCTTGTGGTCAAACACATTTTGGCACTTTTTTTTTTTTTTTTTTTTTTAAGATTTAACCTTCAGGTTATTGATTTTGAGATGAAATATGAGTTTAGCATCAATGCAGGTTACTTAAGTCCTTATGGCAGCCAAAGGTCTGAATACACTGAATTTTCGGAAGACTTTCGAATAGTGTCTTCTTTTTTCCTCTTTTGTAAAGACATGAAAGCAGATTTTGAAGAATCACCGTAAATATCAAAATCAGCAATAATGGCTGATTCTGAGAAGAAGAACGATAGCTCCCACACCTCCCCCTTGCGGAATGTCCTCATAGACAGACTTTGAATCACTAATTACAATAAAGGAGCACAGAGCGATTAAGAAGGCAGATAAATAAATAAAGACCAAAGTGACATGCTGGATATATATTTAATTGGTGATGTATCAGTGCAAAATCATTTCAAGGGTTTTTGCAAAGAATTTGGGAGAAAAAAAAGTCTCTCTACCTTATAGTCCATCTTCAGCATCCAGCAATAGTCAGCCATCATGTTGACATTCCACAATCCCCTATTACCTCATCTCCACGTCTTTAATGTCCTGGTAAAACCACTCGTCCTGTTCTTCTCTAACACTCTCTAGATTTTCTGGGAAGTAGTCGATGTGGGAGGATAAAAATTGTACCTTAATATTCACGTTGCAGCCCAACTTCTTGAAGTTTGCCAACGAATTTTCAACTATATTCTTGTAGTCTGGATCTTTGTTATTCCCTAAGACGTTTTCAACAACAACAGACCTGAGACTAAGCCACGCCTGTTTTTCTCCTTTATTCATAGTTTCCCCCCCATCAGTTCCCCCATCTCTCTCATCAGTTTGCAAATTTGAGATCCAACAAAAATACCTTGTTTTAGCTTCTCTTGAGTGATCGATAGGAATTTAGTAAACAAGCAGTTCAAGCAGGGACCTTCCTGAGGTAAAGCTTTCACAAACTGTTTCATCAAACCCAGTTTGATGTGCAAGGGTGAAAGGAGGATACTTTTGGGGGTCTATCCTTGGTTTCTGAACTAAGTTCTTTGATCCGGGCAACAAACTGCCCCTATTTGGCCAGACCTTGACATCCCAGTGCTTATTTTTTGCCTGACTGTCCCACTCGCACAAAAAGCAAGGCATTTTTGTATAGCCAGATTGCTGTCCAAGTAACATGTCTATGACTTTAAAGTCAGCGTAGACCAACCAACCAACCATGTTCTTCATACTTAATATTTGTCAACAACTTCAAGTTCTCATACGTTCCTTTCAAATGCACAGAGTAAGCTACTGGAATTGGTCCATATTTATTTCCAAAAGCAGCACACTTTTGAGACTCCTCTTTGGCCAGTCAATAAAAAGTCTCCACTGCGTAGGATTGTAACTAATTCCTAAATATTTCATTAAGTCATTTATATTACTGCAGAAAACCATGGAATCGTCCTCAGAAAAGTAGGAGACTAGTTCTCCTTTGTCTGTACCATGAGAAAAACATCATATATGCTAAAAGATTTTTTGATTTATTTGTAGAACCATAGGGTTCTGCAGATTCCTTTGGTAAATTTAAATACCTTACCAGATCATTGAGTTCATGCTTTGAAAACAGTTAAGGGCTAGACTCATTGTCTCCAGGAGTGCAGACTTCAGTTTCATCTTCAGAAACTTCACTTTCAGCACTCTCTGCTGCTACATTCTCCAATATAAGTGGAGAGTATGGAACGGGCAGGTTATTTCCATGGGGGACTGGTTTAATGGCAGATGGAATACTAGGATATACAATTCCCCTTCTTACTCTTTACATTGTATCCCTCTAATTCACTAAGCAGAAGTAACAGTCATCCCAGTGGTTTGTAGGCTCCTGCCAAATCACAGGAATCACAAATGGCATAGCCTTATTTTTGCCATTTTTCCACAATCTCAATGCTTCAACACAGGTTCAAAAAATTTTATATGTAGCCCATTGTCTACCAAGGCCATCGAGATTCACTCCAAAATAAGCAAAAAAAAAAAAAAAAAAATTTCACACATCCATTCCCTTAAAAGTTTGTCCAGTTTCTCCTTGAATTCATTTAAGCTATCAACTTCCACAACGACAGTTGAATTTTGTTCCAGCAATTAACCACCCGCTGGCTAAAAGGCAAATTTCTGCACATCTATTCTACAACTGTCTTTCCTCGATTTGAATTTGTCCCCTCAGGTTCGCAATCTGAGCAAGCGGAAGAATCCCATCAGAATTCAGCGTGCTCAACCCATTCAAGGCCATATCTCGCAGGTGCCTAATCTCCAGCCACTACAACTTGCAGAACTTAAGCCTTTCGTGGTAAAAGGACTCCTTTGTTCCCCTCACCAATCTTGTTGCCCTTCTATGTACACGCTCAAGCAACTCAACATCCTTCCTAAAATGAGGCCTCCAGATCTGTACGCAGTAGTCAAGGCGTGGCCTGACCATTGCCTTATGGCTATACAAAGGGATAATTACCTCCTTTTTCCTACTAGCAAAATTCCTGTATATCATTGAAAATATCCCATGACCTGCTCTGGCAGTCTGTCTGCATTGCTCAGAAAACTTCATATCTGACTGCATAATTACTCCCAGATCTTTTTCATTTTCTATCACACTAAGTGTAGTTTCACACAGCTGATATATTTCTCTGGGATTACTTCTACCCGTATGCAGTACTTTGCATTTGTCAATGTTAAACTTCAGTTACCACCTCTCAGCCCATCTGCTCAACTTTTTTAGATCCTGTTGCAGCAGCAGCGTACTGTCGTTAACAACCCTGCCAACCTTTGTATTATATGAAAATTTCGACATTAAGCCTGATATACCTTCATCAATATCATTGATAAATATACAGAACAACAGTGGGCCCAACACCGAACCGCGGGGACTCCACTAATAACATTAGTCCACGAAGAGCAGCATCCATTGATTACCATTCTCTGGCAGTCTGGAAGACAATGATGCATTGTCTTCTCTCACTCAACCACCGTTTTATCCATTGTAGCAACTAACCCTTAATACAATACTGCTCCAATTTGTACAGTAATCTTCCATGCGCAACAGTGTCAAAAGCTTTTCTGAATCCAAGTATATGATATCAAAATTACTTTTTGCATCCAGTTCCTTTGTAACCACATCATAGTATCCAATCGAATTTGTCAGACAAGGCTTTCCCTTAACAAACCCATTCTGTGTCTGAATTATTACTGCTGTCTTGTCTAGACGATCCTGCAATGCTTCTTTAACCAGTGACTCCATTATTTTCCCTGGAACAGAAGTTAAACTAACTGGTATTTAATTACTCATGTCAACCATCGATCCCCCCTCTGTGAACTGGGGATACATTTGCACATCTCCAGTCCGTGGGGACTTCCTTGAGTCCAACGATGCTCTTATAATTATGATTAAGGGTTTGATTACTTCCTTTGACGCCTCTTTTAATATAACTGGACAGATCCCATCCGTACCAGGTGCCTTTCTTATGCTGACAGGATTGCATACGTGCCAAAACGTGATGGGAGAACAGAAATGTCTGAAAGAGTCCTTTCTTGGGAAAATGAGCAATCTAATCAATCACACATTATCTGAAATTTAAACTTATTATTAACATTTCAATATGCATTGAATATATAAGATACAGATATTTTTATTTTTAATAATATTTATATATATAAGAAGCCGAAATATTTGTGTATGAGCATATATTTCAAAATTTTTATATTGAATAAGTAGATTAGTTAAGTGCAGCGAAGATTTAAAATCTGAAGATTTATAAAATTAATTTTTAATTGTATCAAATTAAACTTTTTTCCTAAAAATGCAATAAATAAATGATAGTAGTAACAATTTAGTTAATGTACACAGTGCGTTACATTTCAGGTGCGTTAGCAAATAGTAATAATTCGTCATTCAGTACAAAGGAAAAAATGAACAATCACTCTTATGCGCGAAGTTAGAAAATTCGGTTTCTGCGCATCCGCCACATTATCCATTCATTCTTCCAGCCAAAGCATGCCAACAAACGTAATATCCAGTGATGCAGCTACAGTATACAGATAGCCTAAGCGATATGAATGAAAAACATAATAATAATAATAACTAGGGGGCTTCGCCCACTGCTCGCTGCGCTCGATTCTTTTGATAAAATAAAATACTTACAGAAGCTTTCGACTCTGTTTGTGTCTCTTCCTAAACTATGAATACATAAATACGTCACTATATCTATTGTAATATCGGTGTAGATACACCATAGACAACTCTTAAAGAAAAACTATGATCGCAGTATGAAAGGCATCATTTCATCTGTATCTCATATTGTGCTCATCCTTCAGTTCGAGTTACATGTATTGCACTACCTCGAATAAGTAACCTTAACTAACACAGAAGACTGTTGTCACTTATTCTCGGTGGGCACCACAATCCAGACAGCACCGTTTCAAAGCTTGTTGGCTTTTCATCGGTGGGCGCCTTTCACACTATGATCGTAGTTTTTCTTTAAGAATTGTCTATGGTGTATCTACACCGATATTATATAGATTTAAAATATTATGCCTTGCATTTAATTTATTTAAATAAATACATTACATGTGGAAATCAAGAATGGTACCGCACAGTCATATTAGATAAACATAGTGCGTGACCACGCTTAAACAGAAGTTTGTTTTACCACAGTAAAACAAACGCAAATAACTCGCATCTCTCTTCTCCCATTTGCTGAATAAATATTATCAGGAGGAAAATTATTTTAATGTATAGAAAGATAATAATAATTGCGGACTTTTATTGAATGAAATCTGAATACCTTTGACAAATCTTTCTGAAAATATTTCATTTCGTTTCTCAACCGTCCATCTGCATGCAATAACTTAACTTCCAACCATTGGAAATTAAGTTATAAATAGTTAAAAGAAATACATTGAAAAGTTAAATTTATTGAAATGTTTCAGTATATACTTTGCATACCTTTATCCTCGTAGTCTTAAATTCTCAGAAAAGCTGTCATTTAATTGAGCATATAGTTTAATCTCCCAAATTCGACAACCTGTTTTCAGACACCACCTATTTTAAGGGCTTTGCTCGTTACAGCATATACCAATAATCGCAATTCCAGAAAAAATGTGGCCTAGAGGATTGTGATTGTTAAAAATGCAAATTTTACTTACATTAAGTAGTTACTTTATTAAGTACACCTACGTAATAGTGAACAAGTTCCTTTTAGCCTTTAGAAGGGACAGGTTCGTCATGGCATGGACTCAACGAGGTATCGAAAGCATGTCATAGGGATGCTGGTCTACCTTGACTCATCCGCTTCCCACAGTTGTTACAAATTGGATAGCTGTAGATTACTACGAAGAGTTCATTCCACCTCACCCCACAGATGCTCAACTGAACTAATATCTGGTGCCTGGGGAGGACATGCAATAGGCGCTATTCACTCTCATGTTCCCGGAACGAACTCTATAATTCTATTTCTGTGATATGGCATACTATCCTGTTGGAAGAATATATTCGCAATGGATACGCTGCCGTCATGAAGGGAAGTGCCTGATCAGAAGCGATTTCCAGATAACCTGCAGCATTCAAATTTGTTACACTGGTATCAGGAGGCCCATATGAGCATCAAGAAAACACTCACCCCATTACACCGCCAGCAATTGGCCTGCATTGTTGGCACCTGGCAGGATGAATCCAGATTCCTTCCCATCAGCGTGAAAACTACATCTGGGATTCATCAGACTAGACAGAAGTTTTATTAATCCACCACAGTCCTGTGTTAGTTAGTGTTCCTGAGCCCACAATAATCGTACCTTCTATAGCTTTTTGCTTATTGGGGCGGAACCTGGATCGAAAGCCGACTGCGATAACCTGTCCGTGACAAGATACGACAATACGTGCCTTTTCTGAAATGCCTTTTTGGTTACCACTGTTTTGCTGGGTTGTTCTTTGACTGACTGCAACATATCTGTTGCGATACACAAGTGCTGTCAACCTTCGTTGTCCCCTCGCACCAACGAACTGTTTTCGACCACAAAATCGCCGCTGGCTGGATGTTATCTGGTTATTGGACCAATATAGCAAGACTTTTGTGGATTCATTGGATGATTATTTTCTACAGCAACATGTTTGAGAGGCAACCAGAGGGAGTAATACTCTTGATCTGATTATCAGCAGTGATTATTCATGCATTAAGAATTTGCAGATAAAAGAACCACTGGGTGAGAATGACCACAATGTACTGATGTGGGAATTACTTAAAGATGTAATTACCATCAAGACTAAAGGAAGGGCTTTTGCTTTCGTAAAGGTTACTACAGGGTTCTCAGACAGTTTTTAAATTCTGTACAGTGGGATCAACTGATGATGTTAGTAACGTTTAATTCTAAATGGGAAGCCTTCAGGGACTTAATATTGGAGGCTACTAGGCTTTTCATTCCAACTAAGAAATACTGTTCAAGATTTAGGCCTAAATGGATAGCAGATGAATTAGAGGCTCGTGGCAGAGAAGAAAAATGTACGGGATGCATATAAAGTATCAGGTGACACAGAAGCCTATGACAGATAAAAGTAATCTGTAATCAACTCACAAAGGAGGTTAGGCAGGCGAAGACAGATTACGAGAAATGTTTAACAAAAGACGCAAAGAAAACTGCAAAGAGTTCTTTACTTATGTAAACTCTAGAAGGAAAGGGATGAATCAGATTGGAACACTTAACATAGATGGGTTGACTATTGATCATCATGCTCAGGTAGCTGATAAACAATGAGTATTTTGCATCTACATTCACACATGAGTTATTCAATGAGGGGAGTGCCAGAAGTTTATCAAACGCTAACAGGGAGCTAAGTGATTTTTTAATAACCGAGAGCAAAGTGGAGGAGAAATTGTTCAAGTTAAACATAAAGGAAGGCACCTGGGGTGGACGGGATCTATCCAGTTATATTAAACGAGGCAGCAAAGGAAGTAAGCAAACCCTTAGCCATTATTATTATGAGAGCTTCCTTTGGACTCAAGGGAGGTCTCTATGGACTGGAGGAGTGCAAATGTATCACCAATTCACAAAGGGGGTTCAAAAGGTGACACAAGTAACTATAGATCTGTTAGTTTAACTTTTGTTCCGGGGAAAATAATGAAATCACTGGGTAAAGAAGCATTGCAGGATCATCTAGACAAGACTGCAGTAATAGTTAAGACACAGCATGGGTTTGTTAAATGGAGATCTTGTCTGACCAATTTGATTAGACACTATGATGTGGTCACAAAGGAATTGAATGCCCAAAATAATTTTGATATCATATACTTGGATTTCATGAAAGCTTTTGATACTGTTGCAAATAGAGGACTGCTGTACAAATTGGAGAGGTGTGGCATTAATGGTAAGTTGTTACAATGGATAAAGGGACGGTTGAGTAGGAGACGACAGAGTGGTAATCAATGGACACTGCTCTTCATGGTCAAATGTTATTAGTGGAGTTCCTCAGGGTTCGGTGTTGGGCCCATTGTTGTTTTGTATATTTATCAATGATACTGATAAGGGTATATCAGGTGTAATGTCCAAGTCTGCAGACGATACTACGGTTTGCAGGGTTGTTAACGACAGTATGCTACTCCAACTGGATCTAGATAAGTTGGGCAAATGTGCTGAGAAGTGGCAACTGAAATTTAACATTGACAAATGCAAAATACTGCATATAGGTATCAATAACCCAAGAAAAACTACCAACTGTGTGGTACTACACTTAGGGAGGTGGAACGTGAAAAAGACCTGAGGGTAATTGTGAAATCATATATGAAGTTCGCTGAGCAGTGCAGACGGGCTGCCAGGGCAGGTCATTGAGTCTCTTCAATGATATATAGGAATTTTGCTAGAAGGGACAGGGAGGTGATTATCCCGTTATACAAGGCAACGGTCAGGCGACACCTAGAGTACTGTGTACAGGTCTGGAGGGCTCATTTTAGGAAGGATGTAGAGTTCTAGAACGATCTAGAACGAGTACGAAGAAGGGTAACAAGCTTGGTTAGGGGAACAAAGGGATTCTGCAAATTGACGCGCCTGGAGGGTAGGCAACTGCGAGGTGATCTGATTGAGGTGTATAAGGCCTTGAATTGGACGAGCAAGCTGAATGCTGATGGGATTCTTCCTCTTGCTCAGATCAAGAACTTGAGGGGGCATGGATTCAAATTGAGGAAAGACTGTTGTAGAAGAGGGGTGCGGAAATTTGCCTTTAGCCAGCGGGTAGTTGATTGGTGGAACAGACTTCCATCTTTTGTTGTGGAAGTTGATAGTCAAAATAAATTTAAGGCTGAGCTAGACAGGCATTTGGAACGAATGGTGTGGTGAGATGGGAGGTTTTTTTTTTTTTTTTTTTTTTTTTGGCTTATGTTGCATAAGATCGTATGCCTCTACTAATGCTGATCTCGATACACCAGAGACACAGTCATATATGAAACGCAACAGGACTGCTGTTGTTGTTGTTGTTTTTGGCGCAATGGCTGCTCAGGCCATATTGCGCCTCAACAAGACTGCAATTTCTGAGATACTCAGACTGATGTGTCTGGCACCGAACACCATGCCACCTTCAAAGTCACTTAAATGTTGCGTCTTTTTCATTTTCTCACTGCACACACAGAGAATCCGTACGTATCTGCTCAATTTCTCTATACTGCGAACATGATGGTATTACTAAAGGAACGCTCCATTTCGTGAAAAGGTTAGGTGTACCTAATAAATTGGTCTCTCAGTTCACAGCGCAAGATCATCAGTATGATTATCTTGTGCTGTGTGCTAACAAACACATGCTAGAACTTATTAATAGAGATTCTATCTTTAACAAGACATTAAATTAAATTATATACATTATTATTGTTGTTGTTTTTTTTTTTTTTTTTTCCAGGATCTTTTTAGGTCTGCGTCAAATGTTCTCTTTGACCTTACAGATAAAAGACTTACCTTTGAAGAAGTGACATTTCTGATACCGGAATCATGGGGTCCTGAGAATGATTGGGGGGCCGATTCTGTATATCCCCATGAGTTCGAACTTTTCAAGAGAGCCGCTATCCACGTTGGACAGGGTATTACTGCTTTTGGAAGAAGTCCATTTACACTTCAACATGATCGCTGTGGAGCTCAGGGATTATTTATTTATTTACCAGATGATTTTCTTTTGGAAGAGGATCCTACAAAATTTGAAAATAATGGTAATTCTTATATTTTGGATAGCATAACATATATTAATCTAGGTAATATTTAAATTTCTTAAGAAAACTAAACAAGAACTGCAGATAAATTTAGGAGTTCGTTTGCGCCTACACGTATCTCGATGACGCTGGCACATTTTCTGCGTTAAGATTTTACCTTCTGGGAATGTATCCTTTTTTGAGTCCAGATCTCCACTGTATTTACCTTTATACTTGTGATTCAATCTGGCTTGGTCTATTGCTGACATCATAACAGCGTTTTCCCGATGTAATGTACCTAAGAATTATGCATATTAGAATGTGTCTAATGTAAACCACGGTTGGGAGGATGGAACGTGGTCTCTGCCAATTAAATATCGTATTGCATACTTCCTTTTAAAATGTATTTGACACATCTTTAAAAATTCGGTTAATTTTTTAAACAACTTATGTGTCTGCCAACAGGAAAATCACAATTAAGCTTATCAGAATATATTTTTAAAATTAATCTAAGTGAGAATAATATTAATTTTCTCTTTATACGTAAATAGTTATTTCTCATATAACAACACTAATACTAGCATCAAATAATACAATACTGCAGTGGTCGGCCATCTTTTAATATCTGAACAAAATGAACTTGTATGATTATATTTTCTGATTACACTGCACTTTTGTTTTCGAAACAAACGGCTCTAATATTTATGTAATAATCTTCCTCAATATGGACCTTCACTATCTTAGCATTCCTCTTCCGTTTACTGAAAGTGCGAACAATTAAATGTTCTCCACAATGCTGACTATGAGCGAAACTGACTTTAAGAATAACTTCCAGTATACTATTTTTATATATTTTGCAGTATTCTTTTAAAAAAAAACATATATCTGAATTTAATTTTTTAGCATTTCATTACAGTCAACAAAATCATAATGGTGATTGGTCAGCGCTATAACGGTAAAGATTATCGACCACTGTTCCATCAAATGATGCTCTCAATATGAACAAATGGATCACGGATTGGTGCAAGATGGCAGATCACGTTCCTTTTCCTTTGTAACTGCATCGTAGTAACCTATCAGATTGGTTTGACAAGACCGCCCCTTAACAAATCCATGCTGTGATTGCAGTATAATTGCATGCTTCTCCAGATGGTCCTGCATTACTTTTTTAACCAGTGATTCCATTAATTATTCCCTGGAACAGACATTAAATTAATAGCCCTGTAATTACTCATGTTGCCTTTTAATCTCCCTTTATGAATTGGCGATCCATTCGCACGGCTCCAGTCCATAGGGACCTTCCCTGAATCCAATTATTCCCTGGAACAGACATTAAATTAATAGCCCTGTAATTACTCATGTTGCCTTTTAATCCCCCTTTATGAATTGGCGATCCATTCGCACGGCTCCAGTCCATAGGGCCTTCCCTGAATCCAAGGATGCTCTCATAATTATAGCTAAGGGTTTTCTTACCTCCTTTGCTGCCTCCATTAATATAATTAGCTAGATTACATATACTCTAGGTGCCTTTTTTATGTCCATCTTCAACAATTTCCCCTCCACTTTCCTTTCAGTTATCACAGAGTCATTTAGCTCCTGGTTAGAGTTTGATAAACTTCTGGCATCCTCTTCCCTAAAGAATTCTTCATGTGTGAATGTACAGTAGATACAAAATACCTATTCAATTTGTAGGCAACGATTTGTCCATAGATCTGAAAATTGCGGCAATCACGCGCTAATATAAGGAACAAAAAGACCTAATAAAATTAAACAAACAGCACAAAGAATAAGAAAATTGAGATAAGATATTGTGCGCAAAGGTTAACACTTTGAAGAAATTTGTAAACTAAATGAAAATGGAATAAAATCAGAAATGAATAACTAGAAGAAAATTCTAGATGTGAAAAACTCAAAGGGACAGTGAAACAGAATGTCTTCTTTACTAGCTTAAAGTTAACGTTTATATCTATAAGGGAGAGGGGAAGAACAGTTTGAGATGAGAACCATTACTCAAATCTCGAAACATCATATATTCTGGTATGCATCTGGCATGCAATAAAGAGTTCTTCTATATTAGGATACACGTGTTGTATAGACTACCGTGGCACAAGAAGTGTGGGTTATTGTGCCGTGTTGTTGGCAATCTGAAGGAAAGTGTCTTTCGCGATTGTCCTTCGAATATCGTTGAATTAAGAGAGGATTCCACAAGAAATAACAGCAATTGAATGAAAACTTATTAAGTCGATCATGGAAAATTTTTAGCATAGATTAGACAGCTACATAACAAAACGAGGGAGAACATTTACCCCACTGCTTTTAAGAACTAAAGTTTTATTTTATGTTATTGTGAAACAGAGTTATTTATGTCAATTTGTTCAATTGATAACCACTACTTCGAAGTTGCGCATCCTACACACACACAGTTATTACTAAAGATTGGTATTAGAACTGATGGTGAAACAATGCAAACAAAGAAAGTAAATATTGTAAAATTGCTTTTACAATTAAAAACTAATGGTTTTCACTGTTTAATTTAAGAATTTACTTGTATGTATATGCAATATGTCGTTACAGATAAAGTTTTGGTTCACGAATGGGCCCATTACAGATATGGAGTTTTTGACGAGAACGGGTTCCCCGGAGATAAACGATATCCTTTGTTCTATGGGATTCCAGGAAGAAATCAGGATGATGGAAATGGTAGTCAGGCCATCCTAGTAACGGAATGCGCAAATGCTGTTATTAATTACGAGACAAAGTAAGTTTATTACATCTTTCGTAACTGTTTAATTCTGATGGATAATTCTTTGATTGCAGTTTACAAAATGAATAGATTTGAATTTATGAGTTAGGAGTAAATTATTTCTTATTCAAAATACACTTTGAGGCTACTTATTTTCTGGAGATCGTTACGCCATTTTTAAAGATGTATCTCTTTTTGTAATGGCATAGTTTTCTTTCGTAATATTACTGAGGAAGAAAACTTATCACCAGAACAGAAAACGAATTAGTAAAGCACATTTTACTCTTAGTACATCTGTGAGTACTTACAACAGTCGATCTACAGAAGAAAGAAAAGAAAAGTCATATTAGGGTTACCCGAGAACAACTTCGTCCACCCATGTGTATTATGTCCGTAACCTGCGTGTTCTCTAGTCGAGATGCCCGTTTTATTGGACGAAAAAACCTTACTGTCCTCGCCTGAAACCGACTAACTCAGCCACAGTGTGAAAAATCCCACAGAAATTCCTCGCGTCATTGACCGGATTCGAACCCGAGCCTTTTCTACCCCGTGTGGGGAGGACGGTGATTATAAAAACTGCGCGAGGGCGCTGATCTATAGAACTTGGCCTTTCAAATTGCAGATACCAACGAGATAGATTAAATAATAGTAGAGCTGTTAAAAAGTGGTTTAAGCTTTTGTGGTTTGTCATATATAACTATTTCTGTGCCAAGCTGAGGCTACATTGTCAGCAGAAAATCAGGATTTTCTAAAGAGAAAGGAATTCAGAATTTTTTTTATAAATGTACTGTGTTTTAGAACACAGATAAAGGGTTATCCACAGTAGAAAAAAAAATGGGATATTTTGCTAGAAGGGATGAACATCAAATTGGTTCAATAACAAGTGCGAAAAGGTGTACAAATACTGCATGTGTGTGTATATGTTGTTTCAGTGCAGTTAGTATTTATACCATCCATTTTGATATTTAAGGGGATTCAATTGAATGATGAGTATGGTGTTCCATATTCATCATTCAGTGGAAAAGCAGCCACTGCAGGAAATACAACCAGTGGATTTGCTAAGACCGGGGTTTCTCCACTCGACAGAAATGTCTTTAAGGATAATAGTTTAGCTAACAAATATTAATAGGCCCAATGCTGTGCCACAATTGTCACAGGATTGCTCAGCTAATAATAATCCTAAAGGTAAAACTACAAATTTGTCTTATTAAAAAAATGATTCCCAATTTTTTTGCACCAACTTTATCACCGAGTCCTGCAGCCAGCACATATTCATAAAGAATTCATCTATCAAAAAGCTAGGCCTGTTCCTAAAAAATCTAAAACAAAAAGACATTAATAACAATTTCTCCCAATTCACGTTGACCAGAAAGAATTATTTCTTTCGTTATTTCAACTATAATTATTTCAATTATTAAAAGTAGCCTTATAATGTACATACAGAAACAATAAAGATATCAGAATAAAGACGGTGACATCATATTGTACTGGGAAGTTTGTGAACATAAAAAAAAAAAAGAAGCAGTTGGCAGGATTCAGTGCATAAAATGTTCCATGAGAATTCCGTACTCATTACTGGAATAGCTTATTAAAATTTTTGATAATATATTTATAAAATATCAATTAAATCGGCATTAATGTTTATGCAGATCAGGTTGTTTTGAAACAAGAAGCCCAATTTAGGCTAAGGGTGGAGTCCAATTTTAGGGATCCATTTCCCAAATTGAACCGATATATTTATTTATTTTTTCTAAGTAGACAAATTTAATTTCTCGAGAAAAAAAGATATGTAGTACCCTACTTTCGTTTTATTGTTGGAAGATTTTATTCTTGTAATTTTTATAGTTACATTAATATTTATACAATCTGGTCCAATATAGGGACCGTTCTCCTACATTATAATGTACATTAAAATTTTCATAATACGATATAAATGCTTCTTTGGGTTATATTTCTCTATCTTGCTGTCTTTGGGAAGCTTTGTTCCTTTCGGTGACTGCGACAGGCTTGTGCTTACACTCACTTTAGAAACGAAGAATAAAATCACCAAGGAGGAGAATCCTATTATTTCATATTATTTTAACACCACCTGCATTTAAATATAATCCCGATCCTTTACTTAATTAAGAATCTCGTCTCTGATATATGCAAATTATCTCATGCATAACTGAAATTCTGAAGATCCAAAAAAGGAGGATGTAAACCATAATTCAGGGGAAGGGGTATGATTATCCATGACAGCTGGACAGTGCTCACAACCAGACGGGGACCAAGTCAAAAGTTCTTAACGGGGAAAACTTGTAGCGGCCTCTTACTAGTGTTTAACTCCGGCCCACAGGGGTTTCCCTGGTAAGTCTTATGGCCAGTCCACCTCTTCTCACAACTGTAAGTTTGAAACTCAATTATGAGTGTTGACAGCAAGAAAGCTGTCAACAAGGATATTCAAGACTGTTGGTGTCAAAGCCTACTCTTTCAGAATCATCTGCATTTTTTCTAATGAGAAAATTTTCATTAGCTGTTTAATATATAACATTAAATTCTGATAATTTATGTTACTATTATCTTTCATTTTCAGCTCTGATGGATTTCAGGACTTGACAACAGTCATAATATCTTTAAAAGTAATATTTTACCATCCACGCTAGACTTAAGAAGTGGAAGGAATGATATAGCAAGAAAAAAATAACGAGAACTTTCCAGTAAATGAAGAGGGGAAAAAAATGACACTCATTTCGCCTTAGCGTAACGAAAAGTTTTACATATGGTCTCACAACTGGTGAGTATGGGCTTGGCAAACCCAGGGTCCTGAGCTGGATATCATCATTCTTCTCTTTTTTGGTGATTCCTTTCTACTTCTCTCTCTCTCTCTCTCTCTCTCTCTCTCTCTCTCTCTCTCTCTCTCTCTCTCTCTCAGGGAAACTCGGGAATTGTTTTTTTTTTCTTTTCTTTTTGGCTAGTGCAGCATAAGCCTCAGGCTTCCTTGCACCATATGGCTAATAATAATAATAATAACAACAACAACGCACTATTCCTGAAATAATAAATTACTCTCTTTCCCTTAACATCTAGTTGGGTAAAATCTACAGGGACGGTTTTAAGATACGGCATGGTGCCCAAAATGGTCGAGTAAGTTGCCTTACTGTTGCTAGAAAAAATAATTATTGAAAAACAAGTACAGTGCATGTTGCTTATCACTGATAATGTTATCACTTTTACGAAGTCAGACGTGTATTAATCCATAGAAAAATGTCATTTACTGTAATCAGCGCTCCAGTTTATGTTATCTCTCTCTCTCTCTCTCTCTCTCTCTCTCTCTCTCTCTCTCTCTCTTTTTTTGTTATCGCGGTTTACGCATGTGCAGTGAAAATAATCACATAATGTCCCGATTTGTTCTTGAATTCCGACATGTTGTGTGGAGCTAGTTACCAATTTTGCTTCTTTCAGTTCTTATGGTTGTTGGAGACAGTTTAATTTTTATTGATGACTTTCTCGAAGAAATAGCGGACAATAAAATTAAACTATTTTATACTGCTTGATTTTCATGTTTTCTTTCTGTCCACTTTCACCTTTTTATGTACACATTCCCGCTCTCAATCCATAAACACTGCCGAACAGCTGCACTCTTGTTCCATTAGTTATTATTACTTTAGCTGAATCTGAAGTAATCACAATAATCTGCGTCCACTGTATTGCACTCAACATTTGATGAACTGCTTGAGCCAAAAACGCGAAGATAAATGTAATTTTGATTCTTTTAGACAGTAATGATCAAATGACAGTTTCTGTTCAAGAGCGCTGCCATTTTGAAAGTGATTGTCAGCTCCAGTGTTGTTATTTTAAGACATGTAGTAACAAGAATATGTGATGATAAATATCAATAAATCTTTACTGAATGTACCGCAGCCAATAAATAAAGCAAAAGAGGTACAAGAAGTCCGTGGAAGAAAGTCTGGAAAAATGGGGGGGGAAAGAAACATTTTTGAAAATGACGTAGTTCACCTAAGAAGATTTACGAAGAACTGGTAATAAAAGAATAGGCGTAATATTTTTTCACGTCATGTGGAGCTTATTAAAAAACAGTACAAAAATGTGTTATTTCTTACTACTTTATTGTCACTGATTTTATTTTTTTAATATTTAGGTTTCCCCATGATTGCCGTCCTACAGTAAATTTGGCAGGTTTCCCGCAGAACGACTCTTGTTATTTTGTACCTACTCGAGGAGAAAACAACGCGATTCTGTCCTCTTTCATGTACCAACAAGTTATACCTAGTGTAAGTTTAAAGGAAAAAAAATAAGAATTTTTTTGTATTGTTAGGTTAAACACGAGTGTCAAAAACTATGGAAGTTTCGAATGAATGTTTTTGTCTTCTTTATTCTTATCATATATTTTATTTAATTAATAAGGATTATGAAGAATGTGTAACACAAGAATTTAGTTTAAGTTCCACTCCAACAAGAATTTTGTTGGAGTGGAGGTTTATTGACACAAGGGCTACTATGACCGAAATGTGCCTGTTCTTGTCGTTGTGGTGTAGGGTTTTAGGCGCATCAGCAGCGGAGACCATATTGCGTCGTATATATATGTCTGTAAATTGTGTCTATCCTATGGTCGGTTTGCTGGACGAAAATCCCGAGATTCCAGGAGAAAACACCATGCTACTCTCGCTTGCGACCGACTGACTCAGCAAACAGACCCATAGAAATTCCTCTCGTTATTGACGTGATTCGAACTCAGTTCTTTTCCACCCAGTGTGGGGAGGACGGTGATTATAACTGAGCTACCCACGAGGGCATGTGCCTGTTACTGTATAGTGATACAAAACAGGTTTAAAAGTGGTGTGCATTAGTTGAGGCATATGATGCAAGAAAGCAAGCTTATACAGCATCAGCCAAAAAAAAAAAAACAAAACCTTCCCATTTCGATCATTCGGTCACTCCAAATGTTTGTCTAGGTCAGCCTTAAATTTATTTAAGCTACCAACTTCATCACCTTGCAAATGCGCAGTCTCCAGATGCTGCAACTTGCAGAACTTAAGCCTTTCTTCGTAAGCGCCCTCTTTGTTCCTTTCACCAATCTTGTTGCCCTTCTCTGTATTCGTTCTAGCAACTCTACATTCTTCCTAAAATGAGGCCTATAGACCTGTACGCATTACTCAAGGTGTGGCCTGACCATTGCCTTATACAAAGGGATAATCACCTCCTTGTCTCTACTAGCAAAATTTCTATATATCATTGACAAAACTCCATGGCTTGCTTTGGCAGCCCGTCTGCACTACTACTGCACTACTTCATATCTGACTGCACAATTACCCTCAGGTCTTTTTCATTCTTTACCTCCCTGAGTGTAGTACCACACATTTGGTACGTTTCTCGTGGGTTACAGCTACCCATATGCAGTACTTTGCATTTGTCAATGGGCGCCTCCGTAGCCAGGTGGGAAGGAGCAGTAGAGCGTAGCACACGCTTCTTGATTAGACCGGGGTTCGAGCCCGTCACCACCAAATACGGAAGATGCGGAAAGGTCAGGGAATGACCACCGCATATCCCGGAGCATTATGGCCTTAGTTGCTAATGCTCCTAAAAACCAAATAACAACAACAACAACAACAATTTGTCAATGTTAAACTTCAGTTGCCACTTCTCAGCCCATCTGACTAACTTTTCTAGATCCTGTTGCAGTAGCATACTGTCTTTACTGTCATTAACAACCTTGTCAATCTTTGTATTATCTGCAAACTTGGATATTAAGCCTTCATCGATATCACTGATAAATACACAAAACAACAATGGGCCCAGCACTGAACCCTGGGGGACTCCACTAATAACATTAGTCCACGCAGAGCAGTGTCCATTTATTACCACTCTCTGCCGTCTCCCACTCAACCACCACTTCATCCATTGCAGCAACTTGCCCTTAATGCTATACCGCTCCAATATCATCTTGAGATACTTTAAATTTTAAATCGTATGAAGAACTTATGGGACTATTCTGATAGGAAGTGAAAACACAAAATAGCATACATGAAATCTGAATGATTTTTTTTTTTTTTTGTTAGTTGTTGGCGCATCGGCTTTTGTGGCCATAATGCACCTCCCAATTTTGCATTTACTCTGATCCAAGCCCGAGGCGGGATTCGAACCCGCGACTTTTGGGTTGCCAAGCAGGCACTTTACCCACACGGCTATCCCGGTCGGCGAATGAATTACAGGCTCAACTGTTTTAGACGGTCATTGATATAAACTATTTAGACGGCCTAGATGAATCCTTACCAACGAGAATTCATGAAGTGATTGTTAAAGGAGGAGTTAAACATTATTAATTGAAAAATTACATAATTACATAAAAAAATTCCTCATTTTTTATGTTTAAATTTTCTGATTTCTGAGTTGGATATCAATGGATAGCACTGCTCGGTTACGTTTCGTAGATATTTTTGCAACACAGTGAATGATGGTGCACATACAGCTGATGTTGCCAAGAATTTTCGCAGGGAAGGTCGCTAGTAATGAAATAAGAAAATAGTTACTTATACCTGAAATGAACTGAGCGATTATTTCCTTGGGAAGTCGAGTGAACTATATATCCCTCATGTCTATGTTCACAAGTGACTTGCGCTGCTCTTCTTTACTGAATGAGCTTGCAGTATGACAGAATTTTCTAAAGCAAATTTCATGTTTCGTTTTACAAACAGAGTCTATTAATACGGACGACACTATGAATGGTCTCTCTGGATATACTACAGACTTGGGAAGGCATACTAGACGGCGTACATCACAACTTTAAAGCAAATACAATCATCTCCTCACCTCCCATTATTACGAATAAAAGGCCAGTTACCCATCGATAGTGTTCGAAGTCAAATCTGATCAACCCGATTCCGAACCAGCGAGAAAACCCGAAGAATCAGCACAGCGAGAACCATTTTCCTGATTTTACTTGTCACAGTTATCGTCACTTACCTTATACAACTGTAATTTCCGCACGTGTAGCACAGTGGTTATAACCACCGTCCTCCTCACACCGGGTGAAAAAGGCCAGGGTTCAAATCCTTTAAATGAGGCGAGGAACTTTTTATGGGCGTTTTTCACTACGTGACTGAATTAGTCGGTTTCAGGCGTGGACATTAAGTCTTTCCCCCGGCATTTCGTTCAGCAAAACAGGCAAATCGACCAGAGAACACATGCAATTTATGAACATGTTACACATGAGCAAATGAGTTTTTCTACTATTATTTATTAATATTATTCTTAATACTGGAATAACCTCTACTCCAAATTAGACAAAGAGACAAGCAAAGCTATTTCCGAAGACAGCAATAGCAAAATGATGCAAAAAAGTAAGCATAAATACCACAACACGAAATGAAAGTTTTTTTCCAAAAATCAATTACTCTTTGGCTGAAAGTTAACCTTTTCGCACATCTATTTTACAAACATTCTTTTCCAAAGTAAATTTGCGTCCCCTTATGTGTGTGTGTCCAAGAAAGAATACGAATGCTATCAGCTTACTCAATCCGTTTCAAGTCCTATATGCTTCAATCAGTCTCGTCGTAGATGCTGAACTGAAGGATGCTGATTCCTGGTGGGAGTACCCTTTTGTGTCCGTGACTAATCTCGTTGCTCTTCTCTGCACCCGTCCAAAAGATCCACAGCGTTCCTAAAGTGAAGCTTCCACACCTGTAGGCAGTACTCAAGATGCGTCCTAACAACTGCGTTATACAATGGTATAATCACCTCCTCGTCCATGCTGGAAAAACCCGTGTATATCATTAACAGAATCCCATGAATTCAGCAGCCTGTCCGCACTACTCAGAGAACTTCATGTCGGACTGTACAATTACTTCTAGGTCTTTTTCATTTGTCGCTAATTTGAATGTGCTATCACTCAATTCCTATGTTATTCTGGAATTACTGCTATCCAGACTTCAGGCACATTGCATTGTTTAACAAATACGTTGTTCAACTCACAGGCGAAACAAGCCTGTCAAACTTAAGCAAAAATCCTACAGAGTCTGGAAACCAACCAAATCACTTCAAGACCACATTCTTTATAAGCAGCAAAAGGAAAATTTCCTAAAGGACAAGACTGTTCTAACTAGGGCTTGCAAACCGGTTTTATAAACCGGTTAAATCCGGTTTTCATATTGAGTTGTTAAAACCGAAACCGAGCTTCTAAAACCGGATTCAAATATTTTTTTAGTTAGCCCTCGAATATGGTTTTTTGTTACGCACATTTTCTTTTGTTTGTTCGTTTGTCTGGATCGTTCAACTGCTTTGTTTTTTATTTTATTTTATTTTAAGGTAACGGTATTCATTGACTCTAGACGAATATACGTCTATACAAAATAAAAGGTATATGAATATAAATGTGCATTCAAAAGACAATCATTGGTCGTTAGGTCTTATTGAGATTAATGGTTTACTTGACAGCAGAAGAACTGAGGAAATTGTGAATGGACACTTGAAGAAATTTGGTTTGAACTTGGATGAGGATATTGTTGCCTGCACCACCGATGGAGCAGCAATGATGATTAAGTTTGGAAAGCAAATTACGCCTAATCATCAACAATGTATAGCCCATTGTATACATCTGTCAGTTATAGATGTACTTTATGAAAAAGCAATCATTTATGGTGCCACAGTCTCTGAGTCTCCCAAAGACAATGAAGAAAATGAAAATAATGAAGAAAGTAGTGATGATGAAGAAGTTGAAGAAAGACAGCAAGGCATGCTTTATCAAACCGACTTTACCGATGAGCTCATTTATTTCTTCAATCCGATGGCCAATATTGCACAAACTATTAACAAAGTCAGAAAAATTTGCAAGCTTTTTCGAAAATCGCCTACCAAAAATGACATATTACAAAATTTTGTTAAAGCAAATTTAATGGGAAAGAATATAAACTTATATTAGATTGCAAGACTAGATGGGATAGCACATTCTATATGATTGAGAGATTTTTGAAATTGAATAATTGCATTCCGAATGCTCTATGTGCAGTATTGTCAACTGAAGCTGTGTCTGACGATGACTGGAAAACACTTGAATTGCTACGTGAAACTTTGCGACCAGTTGAAATGGTTCTGAAGGCTATAACCTCAGAAGATACAGACTTACTTAAAGCAGAATCTTCAATAGAATTTCTGCTTGCTAAGCTTGATACAGCAGAAAAACCCATTTACTTTAGTTTCACCAAAGCCTTTTTCAGCGTTACAATGCAAGACGAAATTGCCAAACTGTGGCTTTGCTGAGCTATCTAAAGAAGATTCAGATTCAAGAACTTTTGATTTTCCAGGTAAGGAAGTTTTGAAAAAGCATGCTGAAGAGATTTATCAGAGATTATTTGCAAAACATTCCGAAGGAGTCTTAGCGTTGAATGAAGAAACTGAAAATAAACGAACTGTTCTTTTAGAAGAAAACAAAGACTCGTCTAGTTCCGATGTTGGAGATACACTCATGCGAGAGTATGATAGTGTAATAAAGAGATTAACTGAAGAGCCTTCAAAATATCCGAGTGAATTGGAAATCAGCATAGAATTTAAAATTTTGGAGGCAACTAGCAGTAGAAGTGAAAAGCTGGAGAAAGTTTATAGAGCACTCCTGACCATTAAACCAACAAGTGTCCAATCTGAGAGAGTGTTTTCGATCAATGGTCTCTTTAACACAAAAATAAGGTCAAGTCTATCAGGAAAAATGCTTAATATACTGTGTTTTTTAAGGGATCATTTTCAGAAAAAAGCTGAGAAATAAATAGTAATTTCCCCAAGCTGTTTTTTTTTTCACATTATTTTTATTTATTATTATTATTATTATTATTATAGGGATTATTACTTTTTGTTTACTATACAAGAAGATAGTTTTTATTCAAAGGATTTGAATACAATTTGTAATTTTGTATAATCTCAAGCTGGTTACTTTTTTTGGAACATTTTAATTTTTTAATTTTTTTTACTATAAGAGGTGATAGATTTTGTTTAAAAGATTTGATTGCGATTTTTACAATCTACCCAAGATAAAATAAATACCTGTGTTATAAGCTTTTAATTATTTTCCCTAAGTCTGAAAAAATCGGTTTTAAAACCGGTTTTAAGAGTAAACTTCGGTTAAACTCGGTTTTATGCAAGCCCTAGTTCTAACTAAACGTGCCCTCCTGGTTGAAAGGTCCAACATCGCGCAGAGACAACTTAAGTTTCAGCCGTAACCACACTCTTCCTTTGGACGCCATTACAGTTACAATCACATTCACCTTACTCCAATCAAGACGGCAGGAATCTTTATGGACTCTCCCCCCCCCCCTATAGAGTGACCGAGCTACTCGGTCTCGGGTGGTACGGTTTTAAACCAAAAGAAATAAGTGAGCTTTAATGTGAGCTTCTAAGGACAATGTTCAAGGTTCTCGGCCACCCATGTTTGTGGTTCATATCTGGTAAGTATATCGACTCTTCTACTTCTCTTCGGTTGAATAACCCCTAATAAAGTTTGAGAGCCTAGAATTAGCTGCTTGCAAAAAAAATTGAGAATCTGGAAGAAGCGCGACTTCCAAAATCTGTTTAAAAGTCGCATTTCTTTAAACCGAACACAAAATTGCATAATGAAAACAAATTTTTGTTCGGTGTTCTCGACTGCTCTTCTTAAATTAACATTGATTCTCCTATGCACAATCTGATCCTCATTATATTTCCAGGTGAAATACTTTTGCGGTTATGAAGATTATACACATAATAGGCAATCCCCTAATAAACAGAATGTTTTGTGCATGGAAAGAAGTACATGGGATGTAGTAAAAAACAATCCTGATATGTCAAAAAGGTAAGAATGCATATATATATATAAAATAACACAAAAGTATAGGTCTATGTCTTCTAAGTAACCTTAAAGTATAGTTTCTTTAACAGGAACAGTTAAAGAGATGGTTTAGTCTGTACTAAGGAACAATAGCAAGCTGGGGTTTCTAGTTATATTAGTTGGACGAATGCCCTATTTTTAGCTTAGAACCTAAAATAGTAATAAAGTTAAATATTTTGTTTTCCCATTGCCGATTAAAAGCAGATGGTACCCATATTTAGAATAAAGGAAAACGAAACTAAAAGGAAAAAAAAAAGGAAATATATGTTTTTGAAACTTATGAGAGTCAGCTGCATTTTAAGTAATAGTTTGAGGATCTAATAAATACTGTTTTGGTTTTGTAGTAATTCAAAATTCGGCTCTGGTAGTGTTCTGTTCAATTTATTTCGAATTTTGATATAGTACAAAGAACAGAGAATGAACTATCATTGGAATTCCTATCATGTTTAAAATTTTTTTTTAAATTATGTTGTTTCATGCGACTATTCTTTGTATACGTAATTAATATATTTTTGACTTTTTCAAAACCCTAAGAAATCAGTTATAAATTTTTATAAATTTCACTTTATTTCATACGCTATTTAAAAACGTTACAAAACATTGAAGGATTAACAGTCAGCATAATTCTGGTTAATGTTCAATGCCTTCGCTGGTGCAAGTAAAAGGCCAAGTATCAAAAGTATATACATACCCTAAATTGCCAAATGAATGTAAAAATTCAGGAGTAACATTCTTAATAAAATCTCTCTCTTTCTCTCTCTGCGATTGGGATTCTTATTAGTTTAAATTTTAAACTCGATGGAAAAATTGTATGCAGAACACAATAAAGAGTAATTACTCTTTTTACTGTGTTTTATGGGTATGACCTTAATTACAATTCATGCGGTGCAGGACATACAGCAAATAAGCACACAAATAAAAATAGTACTTCTACAATATAGCATAAATAGTATAATAAAACATAAACAGTGAGAAAACTCAAAATTATGCAATTTTATCAGTAACTTCTCTCGGCTGTTGTAGCCCATTCGCGACAAAGTGCGGCTAGTGGTCCGTTGCGATATTTTGTTCTGCTCACCAAGGTTGTATTCTGACGTGATGTGCGACATTTTGGCTCGTCTGTTTGCTTGCACAATTTTAGCCACCCTCCTCTGACCTCTCTCACTAACAAGTCGCCCAACAAATGAAATACCTCGGGATCATTTTTGACAGCAAGCTCACATTCCAACCGCATCTCAGGCAACTCAGGACCAAGATTAGGAACTACTCAGGCCTGATTGCGCGAGTCTCACGCAAGGACTGGGGACTGAGTAAACAAACCACGTTGCTATACTACAAGACTACTTTTCTCCCAGCGATCACATACGGTGCACCAATATGGTACCATAGAACCAGACTGACCACCAACAAAAGAATACTGGACTCAACACAACGAACAATATTGCTCAAAACAACCCGAGCCTGCAATACTGTGAGCACGGAGGCGCTCCAGGTTCTTACTGGATCCTTACCCCTGGATCTCGAAGTGATCAGATGCGGACTAGCATACTACATATCAAAAGGAATCTCTGTGACCTACTCGGGCTTTACGATTGAACCCACACACAATATAAAAATGGAAAAGGCTCGGCTCTTAGCATACGTAAAACAGGAATGGCAAAACAGGCGGACAGACTCAACCAAAGGAGAGGTGACACGACGCTTCATACCTGATGTAGACAGGTTTTTCCCAAAACTACCTGTATGGTTCCACCCAGGCCTATATGCCACCTACTTATTGACGGGTCACGGCCCCTTCAACGAGAAACTAACATCTCTGGGCCTCCTCCGAGACCCCAACTGTTCATGTGGCGAACCGGAAAGCCGGACCCACCTCATGCACGAATGTACAAACTACGAGGACCTACGTGGAAATCTAATAACAAGATTGACCTACGTGCCGCGAGGCCAGGAGCATGATCTCTTGGACACAAGCGAAGAATATAAGAACCTCACCAGATTTGCACAGGAACTCTTTGCCAGAAAAAGAACCTGTTCTGCGATCAGGAACTAAGGGCACAGTATGCCTTGTAGCAGACATTAAACTTCCACAACACCGGACTATAAGCAGCACTAGACCACTCTTCCTGATGATGGAAACAGGATCAACGGACCAGACCCATCCGGGATGCAAAAGAGACACTCCACGAGACTACCCTGGTCGTGTATATAACCCATAAATGTGACTGACCTCAACCTACCTGGATGGACACATAGCCAATGAATGACATCGGGGAACTGGTTCCGACTGCTTCGTTGGACCCATATCTTTTTCCCCACCTTGAACAGCAGATTTGCTGCCAGTGCGCCAATTGGCGACCGAGCTGGGCACTCTTTCCTGGCTTTCTTTCCACTCCACTTCCCTGGCAGGGGGGGAGGTGCCTGTCCTCTTGTCTCCTCCCTTCCTCGCCACCCCCATTTTTCCTTCTGCCCATGCCCCACCAGAAGGAAAAATGGGGGTGGCGAGGAAGGTGTTTGTGTAAAACACACACAAACACCTTCCTCGCCACCCCCATTTTTCCTTCTGGTGGGGCATGGGCATGCCCCACTTGAAATAAAGATCCATGTTGTGTGAACTGCAAGCGCAGAGGTAGAGCTTATGATCACTCATTAAGGAGTAGTAGTTGTCCTGAGTATAAAAAGGCCCTAGAGTTCGCCAGTACGCGTACCTATGATGGATAACTGTAGTACTTTTAATGTGAATGGTAGTTTTCAACATAAAGATGAAGGTAGTGTGCTTAAGTTGGTTCAACTCAATGCCCAAAGATGTCGTGCGGTTACTGATGAAATTAGAATGGTGGCCGTGCAAGAAAGTGTTGACATTTTGTGTATGCAGGAGCCGTATGTTGCTTCCTTTGCACATGGACATAAAATTGTTGGTTTTCCTGCTGATGCCAGAGTTATAAGTGTAGTTGATGTGAAACCTAAAACAGCAATTGTGGTCTTTAATAAGTTATTGCAGGTAACTGTCCTCTCTGGGCTGTGTAGTCAGAACTCAACATGTGTGAACATTATTTCCAAGTCACGAAATCGTTAATTCTATCCATTATATGGAAACTGTTTTCAGTGAAATTGGTTGTAGTAATTTAATTATTGCATTGGATTCCAATGCAAAGTCTAACTTATGGTTTAGCGGCATGACTGATCAGAGGGGTCGCTTAATGGAGGACTTTATTTTAATGAATAATTTGTGTGTAGTCAATATATCAGGTCAGCCTTATACTTTTAATAATGTTCATGGCAGGTCGAATATTGATTTGACTATAGTTACTCAGGGGTTATCCAGACGAATCTGTCATTGGCTTGTGAAAACGGACTATACGAATAGTGATCATAGATCTTTGGTTTTTCATATTAATTTGGCTGATTTAAATACTTCTTTAGATTTTGATAATTTTGAATTAACTAGATTTACTTATAAGAAGATTAACTGGTCTAGTTTTGCACGGTCAGTGGCTTTAGATTTTTCAGGAGACAATATGGTTAATTTGAATTTTTTAAATGCTTGCGAGTATGCTGCTTTCGTTCAGTCTTCATTGCTTAGAACCCTCAGTTGTGCCTCAAGAAGACAACGAGTTAAGAGGCGAGTTGTTAATTGGTGGAATGCGGAATTATCCAGGTTAAGGAAAGAAGTATTTTTATGAATGAGGCTCAATTTTATCACGCATGTTATAGGAATAAAAAGAGAATTTATTATAAGGCTATTTATGAGAGTAAATTAAAGGCTTGGAGAAATCTAGTTACTAGTGTGGGCAATACAGATCCTTGGGGATTAATTTATAAACTAAGTATGAATAAAGTAAGACCTGGAGAGATAATGAATACCGCAATCGTCAATGGAGTGGAAACAACTGATTGGATTACAACAGTGCAGGCAATAACATCGGAGTTGTTTCCTCATGAGGAAGAAGGGGGGGGGAGACAACAGAGCAAGAAGGCATCAAGGACTCTAATCTAACATACCTTGTGTCTGTTGATATTAGCTTGTTTACTTTAGAGGAATTGAGAGCCGTTTCTAAGAAAATTAACATTTCCAAAGCCCCAGGAATCGATTTAGTAGAGAATATCGCTGTTCTTAAAATGATTGAGCTTTATCCTAACATCTTGTTAAACTTGTATAATAAATGCTTACTTCAAGGTACCTTTCCTGGGATCTGGAAAGTTGGTTTCATCAAGCTGTTAGTTAAGCCGGGTAAAAAATCAAATGACCCAAGAGGGTATAGACCAATTTCGTTATTGGCCAATCTTGGCAAAGTTTTTGAAAGATTGTTATTTTTAAGATTGAACCAAGTCATGGATAAAAATGGTTTGACCCTGCCTTATCAGTATGGTTTCAAGAGAGGGCATTCTACGGAGGATGCCATTAATGATCTCATGAATTTCACCAACCAGGCAGAGGATAAGTATGTGTTAGCCATCTTTATAGATTTTACTGGAGCTTTTGACATGGTGTGGCATGAGAGTATTCTGTCTGCATTAAGGGGTATGCAATGTCCAGACTTAATGTATAGGACGATACAGAATTATTTGTATTGTAGGAAAATTATACTGAAAGCTAAGCATCTACAGTTTAATAGGAATCTTTCGAGAGGGTGTCCTCAGGGGTCTGTATTGGGCCCACTTTTTTGGAACTTAGTACTTAATTTATGGCTAGAACAATCAGTTGAAAATCTGCATAAGATTGCTTATGCAGATGATTTGGTTTTATTTATTACTGGTAAATCCAGGGCTGTGTTTGAAATAAGAGTGGCCCAGGTATTAGAAAGTCTAGTGTCGTGGGCTGATCTGCACAAACTATTGATATCTACAACTAAAACTGTTATGATGCTTCTTAAGGGGAAACTAAATTATGCGCGACCGCCAAAAGCTTTAATTAAGGGGAGGCGGATTCCCCTAGTATCTGAGGTGAAATATCTAGGTATAAGAATTGATGATGATAGATTATCGTTTTTCCCACATTTAAATTACTTACACGAAAAAATTAAAAAATTTAGTGCAGCAATAATTCGATTAACACGGTCAGATTGGGGGTTGAAAAGGAAAGTTTTAAATTTATACTACAAGGCAGTCTTCTTACCCATAGTTGCGTACGGAGCATCAGTGTGGTACTTCAGAGTTAACAACGTTAAATTTAAACAGAAATTGTTATCGATTCAGCGCTCAATGCTTTATGTTATTTCTAATTTGTGCAGAACAGTCTCAACGAATGCTATGCAGGTTTTGGCCGGGCATTTGCCTCTAGACTTGTACATTGTGTATCGGGCCCTTTGTTATTACTTAAAAAAGGAGGCATAGTGGTTTCTTTCATGAATATTACATCTGATGTCACTATAGAGATAGCTAAAGCTAAGAAAAATGTTCTAACACAGTTGATTGGTATGTGGCAACAGAGATGGGATCTTAGTGCAACTGGGGAGGTGACTAGATTGTTTATTCCAACAGTTAAATTTACTTATGATAGTAACAACAAATGGTTTTTTCCTTCTATGGTAACATCGTTTATTTTAACTGGCCATGGCTCATTAAATTTTAAACTACATTACTTCGGTCTGGTCAGCTCTCCTTTATGCACTTGCGGTCAACCTGAGACTTGGAGTCATTTATTATATGATTGTAGTTTGTATGTTGAATATAGAGAAAGGCTAAAAGTGAAGATTGGTAATTTAGTTAGAGGCTGTGAAAGTGATCTTATTGCTAATCAGGATAAATTTCAAGCACTGCAAGAGTTCTGTGTAACTGTTTTTCAACGGAGAAGACATTGGAATAATCTAATGATTACTAATTAAGATTTGGTTATATACATTTTGATTATTTGTGGTTTTTTTTTTAGTTTGTTTATATTATGTGTGTGTATATATGTATTTTATTTTATTTTATTTTATTTTTTTTTTGCTGGCTCTCAGGTGTGGGCAGCCTGGGAGCGGGATTGCTGGCACCCACCGGTATAGCACTACTTCCGGTGGGTGCGGGATTTTTGTGCATGAGGCACTTAAAATAGAAGACCAGGCCCAGCACCAAGTGAATATGGGCGGCCATTAGGGTCTATTCGCCAACGGGGAGCGGCTGTGCAGGTGACAGCTTCTCCCTGATGGCAAAGAGACCTTCCATACAGGTCTATTTTGCAGAGGTTCTGCACAAAGTCAACGTAATCAGGTGGAGATAGACGGAAGTCTAGGTGCCACCTTAGACATAATAATAATAATAATAATTCCTCGCCACCCCCATTTTTCCTTCTGGTGGGGCATGGGCATGCCCCACTGACACCTATTGGGGTCGCCTTCCCTATTGACTCCATATTTCTGTCTCTCCACCCCAGTCTTCAGTCTCCCTCCCCTACTCTATCTGTACACAAGCGATTGCCCTACACGTCCAAATTTAATAATGTACAAATTACTGTTTGCCAATAGTTTCGGATTTTCAAATCCTAGCACTCTTATCCCCCCCACGCGAAAGATCAAATATTTTTTTTTTTTTTTTTTAGGTCCTTGCCACTGAAATCTCAGGAAATTAGGTGGCAGGACCTGCCAGAGTAATTAATTATAATGCTGATATATCTGGCCTGCCTCCACGGGGCTGAGTGTGGACAACGTTGGGCCTCAGCAGGGGTCCAGCGGCTAAATGGCCAGAAGAACAACGGTACATAACACTATACATATACAATATCCACACACTTTTAAATCTCTGGCCTTTCCAGTGAACTGGCACACCTACAATGAAAGCAACGCGGTGATGTGGGAAACCCCTGGTGCCGCTTGACACTAAATACACTCTAAAAACACACTCTCACCAACAAGCGATTTTCTTCCACAGGAGTGCTGGTGAGAGGATGTTTTCTGTTTGTTGTACCATTCTCGATACACCCTTGAAACTGGGGTGCGTGAAAAGTTCAGGAGAACTGCCGTTTCAGAGATGCTTTGTCCAGCAAGTCTTGCACCTATTACCATGCCATGTCCGAAGTCCGTTAGATCACTCCGTTTTCCCCATTCTTGCTACGGTTTGTACGCTTAACTGATACTAGAAAGGTTGTTCTGCTGCATTTATATCCACAACTGTGGTCATGTGACTTGAAACTTTGTGGGACAAACCATTTGTGTGCACAGCAGGGGTGTACCTAATAAAGTGGCAGCACAGTGTATATATTCTTCAGTCGGTTTGCTCTACGAAAAACCCCCGAGTTACCAGGAGGAAAAAAAACATGCAATCCTCGCCTAAGATCGATTATCCTAGCCACGTTGTGTAAAATGTCCATAAAAATTCCTAGCGTCATTGAGGAGATTCAATCTCAAGCCTTTTCCACCCGATGTAGGATAACTTTCCCTGTGTACAGAAGCTGCTGAGATAACTGACGCTGTTTACTGAACAGCATTTCGTTCTTAGAGAGGAGAATCGCTACCTAAGAATATGTCGCTTGTATGATGCCTTTTTCACTAAAAAAAAAAAAAAAATAAATAAATAAATGTAGTTAATTAAGATTGTCGAAAGGTAACCGCAACCAAAGCAAGATAGGGACCTCTTTTCACTTGGTGGATGACTTGAAAATAGATTCTTGGAAGTTCGAGCACAAGCTTTTTAACTTTGTTTATTAAATCGTTCTTTAGTAGTGAAAGTTTTCATCCGGAAAAGGAGGATATTGCGATGCCTGTAGTCTGCGAACTGTAAAGCAGCTGTTTCCATGGGAACCATCGAATTTCTACCAGAGATATATTTAGCAGATGGAAAGTACTTCGGTAAAAATATCCATAAGCGTCATCTGAGTTTATGCAGAAAACTGCCAGCAACTTGTTTCTCTATGTTACCACACTCCACGTTCACTGCTCAATAACAGAGTTCAACTGGTTGTTTGTGGGCACTCACAACTAGGGATTATGACTGATATTTTTGACAAATCACGACCTGTTTGCATTCGTTATAATCTCCGTCAGAAATCTGTGAGGTCATAAATGATCTTTGATTCATATAAAAAATTCACGACGAAATAATGAGAAACAAAATTTAATAATACTACAATTTATAGATACAACTAAAACTAGATATGCCTCCTCGCAAAATACAGAAGATAAAAGATATATATTTTACTCTGTTAAAATGGCTCGAAGGGGAGCAACCATTTATAGCTTTTCTTACACACCTGCTACAAAAAAACAGGGAGAAAAAATTATGTATTCATGACTTAGTGCTTACTGCATTGATTACAATGAGTGTATGATAAAAATATGTTTATTAAATGAAGTATAAATTATGATTATATATATTTATATATATATATATAATTTTTTTTTTTTTTTTTTTTCAGGAGACAACCCACTTTAACGCCTAATCTTCCGTCTATCAAATATGTACAAGAGTCAAAACTGCGAATGGTTGTGGCTTTAGACGGCATGGTAGATGTAAGTAGACTTACGACTCTTAACTCAATGAACTGAGGTTCAAAGTCTCACAGAGAAATATAACATTATTCTGAAAACATTCTTAAAAGTAATTAAAGCAACAAAAGCTTGTGATTCGATCAAGAGAATTAAATTGGGTGTGCTCTATGGTCGATTTTCTGTTTGCTGGAGAAAAACAATGCTACACCTCGCCTGAGACCGACTAACTTGGCCACGTTGTTAAAAAGGCCCATAAAAATTCCTCACGTCATTGACTGGACTGGAACTGAGGTCTTTTCCACCCGGTGTAGGGAGAATAGCGATTCTACCAACAGTGCTACTCACGCGGGCTGGAACGGCTGACCATGGATTTTGTCATCGCGTGTATGTAGCACAGTGGTTATACTCGCCGTTCTCCCCACTCTGGTTGAAATAGGCCTGGGTTCGATTTCGTCAAGAACGCGAGTAACTTTTATGGGTTTTTTCATTTCATGGCTGAGTCCCCACTCCCCCACCGGAAACTCGGGATTTTTCTTCCAGAACTTCATAAATTGTGTAGAAAACACAATTTATGAGCATAAATACACGTGGACATATACCCGCCTAAAAGTTTGGAATCACGTTTCATCTTTGTTAATTTTCAAAATTTTTATTAAAATAGGACCAACTTGTTTACTAAATTTTATTAAAATATTTTCTGTTATGAATAAAATTCAAAAAACTTAAATAATACTGTATTTAAGAAATTTCTAGAATATTCGAGAATATTCCAGAAACATGAAGAAGACTCGTGAATGTGGTAGAATACTGTAGAAGATTCTTTGTAGATGATTCCAGAATATTCTAGAGTGTGGGAGTGTTGTTTCAATATTACAGAAGATTGTACATGATTCTAAAGTGTTTTGAAATAATATGAATTGAGAAGCAAGAGCTGTAACTTATAAAATCGAACACTCGTCATTCAGAAAGAGCGTTTCTTGTAAGTTTTGTTTGTTTCATGATAAGCATGGTAAGAAATCAGGAACTGAATGTTAAAAAAAAAAGAAGTGCTATTATAACTCTGTATGAAGAAAGTTATTCCATAAGAAATACTGGGGAAAAAAAACTCGGTGTTTCATTTAAAGGAGTACAAATTAGCATTCGGCGATTCATGGAGGCTGGAAATTAAAAGGACAAACCACGGTGAGGTCGTGCGTAACAACCGAAGCACAAGACAAGACCATAGCACTGATTTCTAAAAGCAATCGACGACTTATTGCACTTGAAATTCGAGCTGAGTTCAATAGGTATAGAGAAACTCCCGTGTCTACATCCACTGTAAAATTTTGTCTTAAACGGAGGAATTCATGGTCGCGTAGAGGTCCGAAAACCCTTATTAAAACAGGAAAATCGAAAGAAATAGTTGTCTTGGGCTTAGAGCCCTCTACATTTGACAACTGAAGAGGCAAAAACTTACTTACTGTGGACGAATGAATTCAAATTTGAAATTTTTAGTTCAAGCGTACAGTTTATGCGAGACGATCAACTGTTGGAAAATGGTGCTACATGGTTTAGTGCGAACAGTGAGACACGGTGGTGGTTTTGTGGTTGATTCTGTTTTTCTGAAGTGGGTGAGTGACATCATCAGAATTGAAGGAATTTTAAGAACAGAAGCCTATACAACGTTCTTAAACATAATGCAATATCCTCTGGACTTCGACTTTGTGGAAGAAATTTTAATTACAAGACAATAATCAGAAGCACAGATGCAAGCTGTGCAGGAACTTCGTATCAACTAATCGACAGGGGTGGGTACTGCAAATTTTTTTATGGTGTGGCCGCCCCAGTCGCCTAATTTAAACCCAATAGGGCTTTACGGGATCATCCGGACCGTCAAGTCTGCCCATATTCACCAAATTTTTGGAAAACTTGAAGATTACTTGAAATAATGTAAGTCAAGACATATCATAAAAATTAATCGCTAGAATGTAAGGCAGTGATAAAATCTCGTGAAGGATATTTTGATGAAAAATCAGTACAATTGTTAATATTAATCATGTCAATATATATATATACACACACACACCGATGTGCCAAAACATTATGACCATCTACCTAATATGGTGTTGGTCCTCCACGTGCAGCGAAAAGAGCTCGTACCCGGCGAGGCATGGGCACTACAAGATTTCTAAATATGTCTTGTGGTATCTGATACCAATACGTAACCAGCAGATCCTTTAACTCCTGTAAGATCCGTGGTTGAGACGCTGCAGATCGGAGTTGCTGTTCCGACGTAAACAACAGATGCTCGATGGGATTGATGTCTGCGGAACTGGAGGCCAGGGCAATACCTGGAAATCTTCCTCGTGTTCCGTGAACTAGTCTTGAACAATCCGGGCGGTGTGACATGGTGCATTATCCTGCTGAAAGACGGAGCCGCCAGAGAGGAAGACCGTTGCCATGAAAGGGTGTATCTGGTCACCAATGATGTTTAGATAAAGTGTATTGATGTCAAGCGGCACAAGGGGTTCCCCCCCATCTCAGTGTTTCTTACATTGTGCGTGTGACAGTTTACTGGGAAGGCCAGAGATTTAAAAGTGTGCGGAGATTTAAAAGTGTCATTCGGTAGGCACTAACCAACGTTCGCCCCGTGGAGGCAGACTAGGCACCCAGTACTTCCTATTTACTCTGGCAGGTCCTGCCACCTAGTTTCCTGAGATTTCAGTGGCTAGGACCTAAAAAAAAATTATTATTTCCATTGCGTAGGGGGGAGTGTCGCTTAAATTGGAAGGGCCGAGAGTATGGGCGAAAGTTATTTTAGAAGAAATTTTAAATTTGGGTGTGCTGGGCTTATGCTTGCATAAAGACAGTTGGGGAGGAGAGTGATGTTTAGGGAGGTGGTAGATGTCAGAGTGTCTGGCACATGGATGACTGGACCCAGAGTATCCCAACAGAACATCGTCCAAAGCATAACACCGCCGCTGCCACCGGCTTGTGTTCGTCCCACAGTGCATCCAGGCGCCATCGCTTCCCCAGGTAAACGACGCACACGTACCCAGCCGTCCACATGGTGCAACAGGAAACGTGATTCTCGGACCAGACGACCTTCTTCCAATCACTCAAAGTCAAGTTTCGATGCTCGCGTGCTCATTGTAGGCGCTATCGCCGGCGGTTAGCATGGGCACTCTGAGCGGCCTGCGGCTACGGAACCCCATTTTCAGCAGGGTTCCATGTATTGTGTGTTGTGACACTACTCCCGTCACTAGCATTCCAATTACCGGCAAGTTGCGCCACAGCCGCCCTTCTGTTGCCACGTACCATCCGGGGGAGCCTTCGCTCACCTCGAGCATCGATGAGCCGTGGTCGTCCAACGCATCGCTGGCGGTTCGTGGGTCCCCATCCTAGGACCACTTTCGGTAGGCACTAACCACGGTTGTCCATGAGCAGCCCACCAGCCGTGCCGTTTCGGATATGATCTGACCCAATCGTCTGGCCATTACAATTTGGCCTTTGTCAAACTCGCTTAAATCCACTGCCTTTCACATCTGAAGAACAAAAGTAATACTGATTAACGGAGCTCAGTATCAGGTGTTTTTCATATTGTGTCCCGACTCGCGCCGTATTTCACCTGCAGTTGCTCCGATTTGCATAACGACTCGCTGGTCATAATGTTTTGGCTCATCGGTGTATATATATATATATATATATATATATATATATATATATATATATTATTTATTTTATTATTATTCTTTTTTTTGCTGTAAATTTTTTAATGCTTAGTAGAAAATCTTAAAATACTTTGTAGTGTGTTTTTTATATTAAATCTTACATTGTCATAGTCAATTAATTAATAAAAAAATCTGTACCAGGTACATAATGTGTCCTGCTGCTAGTATATTTAACGTGTTTTACATTTAAGAGTCATCGGCAGAGGTTAAAAACGTTTTAATTTTCAGTTATTAATAACATTCATGGATAATAATATAACAGTGTTTTTATTTTATTAATAATAATTACATATCGGTTACTGAAAGTATTGTTCTGTGATGACTAAAGTAGGATATATAATTTTTATGTTGAAGAGATTTTAGTTCACGACTAAATACATCGTATATAGTTGTTCCCTTACGTGTAGTATTTATCGAAAGATCTGATGACATCTCCTAGTTGAAGAATGTTTTCATAAATGCGCAGAACTCTTTTCCAGCTTCAGAGTTTAATTGTAAAGAAAAAAAATTACATTCAATCTGAAAACACCAAGTGACATGAAACCAGATGCGTTTTTGAATTAACGTATTTCCGAAAGTTTTTTGTATCTTAAAATATTAATATTTCTGTTTCTAAATTCCTCAGCTTTCCAACGATATGCTCACGTCCACATTATCCCGTTTATTACGTGAGAAAATTTCCTTGATCACACGTTCACATTTTCCACTATCCTGGAAAAACTACTGCAATTTTCAGAGGTTTCAAAGTTTTCCCTCTAGTATAGAGCTAAGGTGAAGCACCGTGCAAAATTTCATTAAATTTGGTCCAGTAGAAGATAAATTAAACTGGAATAAATTTTCGTAACGCTTTCGCATGACGGTTTTTCGTTACAAAATGTTTGGAATAACGCTAGTAAAAACGTTTTTAACCTCAATAATGATAATAAAATAAATAAATAACGAAAACCGTTGTCATACGCTGTAATTCCAAACTTTTAGGCGAAGTGTAATGTGTTACACCTTATTACAAAAAGAAAGCGAGTTTCAACGAACAACTTTATTCAAGTTGCTTTCTTTTTGAAACGTCTAAAGTTTACCTTGCCTGCAACGTCGATAAAAAGTGTGGTTTAAATGTAATATAATTTTTGTAATATAGTTCAAAATACAAGAGTTCAAACAAAAGTGAATTCCACGCAGTTCTGTTAATTGTGCTCCGAATGAATAATTTTATAATTTCGATGTAATCTCTGTTGTTGCATGCTGTGTATAAAAATAATTTTCAAAAGAATACAATTCCGTAATTTATTTATTAAGAATGTAATTATTTAGCTCAATATTCTTATTCGGATATTCTGCTGTTAGCTTTAATATTTTAAAGATAATCAAAAATGAAAGTAATTAAAACAGGCATCGTAATTGAAGATACTAATTTTTTCAACCAAATGATTGATGTTTGTGGGCTACATTTGTCTTTTTTTATCCTCAAAAAGATCGAGACGGTAGCGAGGGCGTTGACTAAAATCATTGTATTAGAGCTCCCCTTAGGCAGTAAGGTGGGAGTGGTGAACTACAGCGAAAGGAATGACAGCCTCCCGCTCACCGAATTAAAAGAGGACAGAAACCAACTTATCAAAGTTATGCGTTCAACATTTCCAACGGAAGAGGATAACGATCCTAATACTGATCCTACAAAAGCAGTAGCAAAGAGCATCGAGGTAAGAAAGTTTCTATTGCAGACAAATTTATTTAAATAGGAAGTTCAAACATTAATACTGGATTTGCCAAAAACCAATATAATATTGGCTTTTGGGTCTATCGCAGATATAAATTGGGATTTTTTCCTATTTACAAAGAAGTGTTATATATTAAATAAATTGAGATGCAAAACCTTTCTTAAATTTTTAATATTACTTAATCTAAACACAAGAATTCATGATTATTTTTTGGCCCAACCAGATCTTGAAGAATGATGGTGGAACTGCTTCTGGAGGAATCATCATCCTTCTGGTTAAGTCGCCCATTCATCCGGAAAACGTTGAACAGCTGAAAAACCAACTGAGTACAGAAAAAGTGAGGCTTTTTATTATGTTGTATCCAGCATCGTATTCATCACAGTATTTAGCCATGCAAGAATTGGCAGGAGCGAGTAACGGAATGTTTTTCACTGTATCAAGATCGAAATTGAGCGATTCAATAAATCCATTTTCTCTCATGTCGGACTTCTTTAGTTTGGCTATCAGAGGACGCTCATGGGAGAGAATTTTACCCGTAACGGTAAGTTTTATGACACTGCTTTTCATTTGGAAATTGTATTTTACCCGCATATTTTAGATTAAAGCGAATAAACAAAATGGAAATTCAATTGTGAAAGGAAATTTTAACATCAGGCGAGTTTAAATGCCAGCAGTCAGACCCAACTATGAAATCATAATAAAGTGGTTAGTCTACGACTACTAATAGACAAGTGTAGAATTTCTCTTGATAGATATCGAGTTTAAATTGTGCTTTACGCACATTATAAGTGTTGACCCTCGCAGCTTGCACACATATAAGCACCATCCCCACATAATACAGAAAAGGCTCGGGTTCAAATATCACTGACGCGAAGAATTTTTATGAGCTTTTTTCTTCAACGTGGCTGATTTAGTCGGTCTCAGGAGAGGACTGCACGGTTTTCTATCCCGGAAACTCGGGGTTTTCGCCCAGAAAACAGCAAATCGATTACAGAACAAGTACAATTCGCAGACAATATATACGTCGCAATATGGCCTAAGTTGCTGATACGCCTAAAATTATACAACAACATATCGTAGGTGTTTAGTGATTTCTCAGGTGAATCCAGGCATCGTTGCCACCAGCTAAAAATTTCCAAAACTAAATTTTGGACATCCCAGTCCAAATTATAGTCAACAGGTTGATCTGTTTTGCTGCCTCGTTAGTGTAGTATTCCCATTAAATTTTTTTTAAACCGTGACCAGTTCTTGAAAAATGAATGGAGCTTTTTTATGCGTTTGCTGTAATACAGCATGTTTCCCCATTTATTGACCACAGCAGCTACGTAATGATATCCACGAACAAATATATTTAAAAATTCTATCATCAAGCTCTTGGCTTCTAAATTCGATATAAAGAAGATATATGGTACGAGTAGTTTAGAAGAAAATATTAACTTTTATAGGTTATGAACTTGTATATGGAATGGAAATGAGAGGATAATATTACAGGAAACGACTTAATCTTCCTTATAAAACTCAACTTGAAAACTTGAGGAAAGATTTTTAAATAGGATTCAAAAACCCTGAATGTATGCAGATTCCGATTGGATTCTCTTTCCATTTGATGTTAAAAACATAATTCGCAGATGGGGGAGCTTCACCGAAAACAAGAGTTCATGGAAATGAGAGTGGACCTTGAAGCCAAAGCACTTTTTAGAAGTAAGGACTTCGGCTGGTACTGTATCAGTAACAACAGCTCGGAAATTGTTGGCATAACAGTTGCAGGACTGTTATGTATCCAAACCTTGTAGTTGTCTTGTAGGTTACTGATGGTTTCAGCAATCAATGCTCCTATGAGCAAACAGGAGAACAGTCTCAATATCGAAGAGTGCAGCAACTGAAAACTAAAGCTTGCAAGTCTACAGCGCAATGTCCTTACTGTCAAAACGATTTTCCTTCCTCAATCGTTTTGAATATTTTCGTTAGATTCTTTTAATTGCGTTTATTTGAATTGTGTTAAATTGATTATTTAATTATTTATAATTTCTCTAATGTACCGGTAAGTTGTCGATTTTTTCGTTTTTTCCGTTTTAATTTCTGGAGGGTATCATACGGAAGTGTTCTACGTACTATATTGAGGTAAACTCCTCTTATTATTTTACTAATATTATTATCAACGTAGAACATATTGAGTATTACAACTCTGATTCATACTATAAATATTGTACATATTCTCCTGGGGTTTCTTAGTCTATGCAATCATGGGGAAGACGGGTGATCTTTCCGATTATCATAAAGGTGCTATTGTAGGCACGTTTAACAGAAGCCACAATTGAGTAAACAAAGGAAATCACTGATTTGTCGAAGAAACCATTTCAAAAGTATAAATTGTGGGGAAGAAGAAATGAGAATGCAGTTCTAAAAGGATGAAATGCGGAAGAAAGTCGATACTCCAAGAATGGAATTTAACTCCGCAGGAATTTAAAGCGAATTGTGCGTCGGTAGAGGTCCAGTGGGCAGAAAATGGCTGAAAAATTCAATTTAGGCAAATAATGTTTGTTTTAATTGCGGTCGCCATGGTTTCTCCTATATGCCACTGTAGCATCTGAAAAGGCATAAGGCCAAGGCTGGCAAGTGTATGTATGTATGTGTGTTGTTGAGTGCCGGCACCTGGCGACTTTGCAGCCAGGGGTAAGGGGACCAGGCGTCCCCTGACTTCCAACCTTGGCCACGTGGAGGCGTGCCAGAGACCCCTTTCCAGCTCAGACTCTTATTGGGGCTATCAGGCAAGCCTGGGAGTGATGAAATATCAGGCAAACACTGATGAAAGTTTTCAAAAGAAAACTTTCATCAGTGTTGACAACTCCAGTGCACTACATAAGTACACAATAATCTTGATGTAAAAAAAGTAACAGTCCCTATATAACACAGCTTCCATAAATTTACATCACCAATCCATAGACAACAGTTCATAAGTGGGGGGGAACAGAATCTAAAATCAACAACTCCAACACCAAGGCTACAAAGCATTTAGGCCACTAACCATTAATTACCTTTCCGCTCCAAGTATTACCCAAAAACCGGAGACAGACAATAATATACCAAATTTTGCATTCCAAAAGAGCGTTGTCAATTCATCTACTCATTAACCATATACAAACTACCCGAGGGCCATAAACAAGCTAAATAATAATTTCAGTTCCATGCTGAACACAGCAGTCCTTACTATTTAAACATTCAAAGCATTTAGCATGTTACTGGGTTCGCATAAACCTCAAGTTCGGCAACAAATCATAACCATCTTCTTTTCTCTTGCAGTTTGTCAGTAAAAGTTCAAGTTTGGATTTACAAGGACTGAGCCACAAGTTTAAATTTGGCTATTTTTCGGTTTTTACATAAAGCAATTCTTTCTTTAAAAAAATTGAAAGATTCTTCTGGAGTGGTATCGCCAACGCCAAGAATGGTCAGTGGAACAAGATAATGTGATCTGCCGAGTCTCGATTTGCACTATTTTTGCACCAATGGTAGGGTTAAAGTGTGGCATGAACCTCACGAAGCCATTCATCCAAACTTTCGTGTTCATCAATGAAGCGGCTGGAAGTAGTATTCGTATTATAATGGTATACAGCATGTTCTGATACGGACTGGGTCTGCTCCTCCCGTTAGAAAATCGTCTTACTTCGAATTAATCTTTCTTTCGTATCGCCAACTTTACCCTGCAGTTCTTCATTTTTTACCAGGATGGCGAGATATTCTTTCAGGCGACAACGCAACCATCCATTGAGCAAAAATTGATCTGAATGGTTCGAGGAACACTCCCAAGATTTCCAACATCTACCGTGGCCACCTAATTATCCAGATCTAAATATCTGAGATATATTCGGAAAACAGTTCTGCTTTTCAATTTTCTACCACAATACAGCAACTGACATTATCTGAAGGCCGACCGGGCTAGCCGAGTGGGTAAAGTACCTGCCCGGCAACCCAAAGGTCGCGGGTTCGATTCCCGCCTCGGGCTTGGATCAAAGTGCTGCAAAAACCTTGGGAGGTGCAATATGGCCACAGAAGCCAATGCGCCAACAACTGCCAAATCAAAAAAAAAAAAAAAATTATCTGAAGATAGACTCCCTCATATACCTAATGGAATCCAAGCCACGGGCAAAAGATATTGAACGAAGGTTTCTATTTTTTGGCTAGTGAATGTAGTTAAGGTCCGCTCATCTCATTAGAAATGTTTAAAAGTATTTTAATGTTATTATTAATTTTCATATATTTATTTATTTTTTTACTTTTCCTAATAACATGAATAAATACTTTAATACTTTTAATATATATATATACATTAAAATTCTGCAACTATTTTAGTTACTGTATTATGCCATCAACAGCAGTTGCCTTTGCAGATTTAAGTATTTACTATCTTTGCTTTTTAGGTGAAGCAGGCGGTTGTTACCAGCAATGATCAAATGCCTCACGTTTCTTTCCTTTTGGACTCAACTCTAAGTGGAAGCATAGTTGCAATATTTGGTGAAAAGTTTACGTGGAATTTTCCAATTAGTGAGCGTGACACTAATTTTCGAGTAAATGGATCAATAAATGAATCTTATAGGATGCGTTCAGATAATAATCAGGGAATTTTCACATTTTATATTGAAAATACGGTAAGGTGAAATAACATTTTCTAGTTATAATGTTAACATTATCTTAATTAGTAACAACAGCGTAGTTATGGGTTTCGTGTCTGATTTTCCAATGAAAAGACAAAATCCTTAAATACAATATTTGCCTAACACAACAAACATTACAACAAAATATGCTGTGTTGGAGGTGTGTAACAAAAAATTCATTTGTAGTTTGAATATGTGCTAACTGAGAAAATACTGAAACTGTTGAAGAACAAATTGTTGAAATATAATAGGGAAATTAAGCTGTTATATATCATTTAAGCACCAAAATACATTTTATCAGTAGCTCCATAAAGAGTTCTTAATGGTGTACTCTTCCGTGCACTAAAAAAGATGGAATTATACGTGCAGAAAATGTACATTGAATGGACAGAAATCATAGGATATCTACCTAGTAACGGGTAGGCCCATCTTTTGCCCGGATAAGGGCAGTCACACGGAGGGGCATTGAGTCCACTAATTCACGAAAGTGTTCCAAAAGTATTTCCATCCATGCTTGCTGCACGACTGTCCAAATTCTGTCGCATTCCTAGGTGGAGGATCCAAAGCTCGAACGAACCTTTCCACAGCATCCGAAAGATGCTCCACAGAGTTAACATCCGGTGAATGGGGCGGCCATTCCACGGTGGTAAAATCTGTGGAATGTTTTTCGAACCATGTTCTAGTCACCACGGCTCTGTGAGAAGGCGAAGTGTCCTGCTGGAAAAGTCCATTGCCCTGTGGGTACACGATGACCATGAAGGGATGCAGATGGTCTGCAAGAATGGACACGAAACCTGGACCGTTCAGAGATGCGTCTAGACATATCAATGTGCGCCAGTTGAACACGCCCGAGACCATTACCGACCGCCCACCTGCCTGAACAGTTCCTTGGTGACATGACGGGTGCATAGCTTCGTGCGGTTTCTGCCAGATACGCAACCTACCGTCTGCTCGAAATAACTGGAAACGGGACTTAAGAGCCCAGGAAACCCGTCTCCAATCATCCAAGGTCCAGTGCCGATGTTCTTTCGCCCAGGTGAGGCGTAGAGTCCTGTGTGGTGGTGTTAGCAATGGGACTCTGGTGGGTCGGTGGCTCCCATAACCTATTGCGGCTAATGATCGCATGATGGTCTTGGTGGAGACGTTTCTGGCACCTCCCTCGTTGAAGTCGGCGGTGATTTGTGCCACTGTCACTCTTCTGTTGGCTGGAGATGGGGGGAACCCCTGGTGCCGTTTGACACAAAATACATTCTCAGGTTGGCTGAAACAATGCAAGACATACGTCGATGGCGACGTTCATCAACCACCTTTCTCTGCCCACAGCGCTGTCCACGATGAGATGTTATTCCGAAAATGGCGTACAGTATTCCCGATGCACTCTTCATACTGTCGAATAGGAATAGTGCAATTTCTGTACCACATCCGTGATAGAGTGACCCATGCGTCAAGCACCCACTATCATCCCTCTTTCAAAGTAAGTTAACTCACGATGTTTATCCATACTGACATCGAATTACCGTCTACGTGAATGCAGTTTACCTATATACCTACCAAGCGGTGGTTCGTCCACTAGCGAGAGGGGTGTATAGCGTCGCGTTGCCCATGAACCAGGTATCCCATGAATTCTGTTCTTTCAGTGTACATTATATGGTGGAAAAAATCTGCTTTGTAATCTCCACTGATCGCTCAAAGATGCGACGATGTTTTCATTACTAGTTCGTCGAACTTTGTAATTTTGAGAATTTTGTTCTTCATAATATGGAAGATATAAAAAATTATTGACATATTCAAAAACTTGCTGGTAAAAGAAAGTTTATACTAAGCGATCCATCGAATTTTAAAATTTTTCGAAATACTGAAGGCATTTCGAAAAAACTTTTTCTTGCAGAAGAAAAGTCGCCGAAATTTACTGTCAAATTTTTGAATTACCATTAAATGAATCGTATCTCCATATTGTGTACAATGTGCTTGTACAATGGGCCCTTCAATAAATTCAATAAGCAATTACTAAAACAGCTTTCCGTAAAGCACCTAAAGGTCATGAGTTAGGTGCATCAGAAGATAGAAATGGCTAAATTATGGACTGCAGAAAAAATTTGTTCTTTTAAGTGCTTGCAAAATTTTAAATGATCACAAATTCAGAGTGAAGAAATGATATCATTTAAAGATGAAATATTTTTTTATATGTATAAAACGACTTGTGAATACCTATAAAAATGGGCCCTTCAATAAATTCAAATTTATGCAATGGATGCTTTTTAAAAAGACATCAGTTTGGGAAGAAGTACAAATTAGACGCAAATATATTAATAATTTTTTAATTTCATTTTAGAAGAGTTGAAAGAGAGAGGTGACAATTCACCTAAAAAGATCTTGTTACGGCGGGTGGCAATTGATCTTTTTCCCGAAGATTGTAGGACTAGATAGATCTGAGGAAGCTGATTCCAAATGTTTTTTCGGTTTTCCTCTGTGCTACAGAAAGACTAGTTTTTGTGATGAGACCTCTTTACATGAACATGCTAAGATTGACTATACCACTCACATACTTATTCAGCCAACCTACACGAATACAATTATTAATTATTTATTATTATTATTGTGTATACATTAATATTTATGTAATCGAATATATCTATATCCTTGTTATTTCATAATGTAATTATCTTATTATAAATTGCTTCAGGTAAGATCCAAATCACATTCATCACCACGCCTTAAAAGTGTAAAGAATCACCCCAACGAATTCTATGTGTGCATTTTATTTGTTCCACTTGTTCGAATGGATTACGTGACTGGTTGAACAAAAGAAAAAGGTCGATGCCGTTTGCCATGCCCATGATATAGAGGGAGCCAAAACACCACGATGGTGATTGTTTTTTGTAATGTGACTGGATTTTTAGCGAAGAATAAGTACAATACTGTATTGTTAATCTGAACCTGGATTCAGCCATGACGTCAATCCCTCGATGACAGTATGCTAATTCCGTTCCCTCCACAGCATGGAGTAGATTTTTAGAAGGTGAAACGAGACGAAAAATTCGGCTTTATCTTTTTCAGAGGACTACATGTCACGGTTGTTGTTGTTGTTGTTCTAAGCACCTAGTTACCCTCGATTAATACCATTCAAGAATGAAGAACAATATGCGAAAATTTTCATTCTGATATAAACCCGCTGTAGCCTGTACTTCACCGTCAGAGTGAAAATTGACATGCTGGTCACATTTAAGAGACCAATAACTCTTGCTACCCTAAATATTTCCGAAAGCACTTGCTCCTATCAACATCAGCAACGAGGCGTTGTAATAGTTACTAACACTGAAATGTAAGAGTACCTTGAAGACACTTCAGTGAAGAAGTAATTACCGAGTGGAAACCAAGAAGTTAAGATAAAAGGCTGAAGCCTGCAATGATAGCAAAAACAATATAATACGGTATTTTTAACTCCCGCCTATGTCAAGGTCGAACTATCCTCAGCACTATTTATTTTTCTCTCAGAAGGAATGGTTATTACTTTTCACGCTGAATAGTAACTTATAAAACGATGGCCTTTACGCACAATTACTCTGGATTATACACACACTGGACAAACAAATACGAACTTTGTATGAAGACAGTCACACACAGAAGAAATGCAAATAAATACAAATAAATGCAATTAGATGCAAAGAAAATTGTGACGTGGGGTGATGACAAGTTGCCTCGTTCAGTATAAAGATTGCACAGGCTGTTCAACTGCAGTAATATGAAGCCAAAATGGGAAAACGCGTTATCTAGCAGATCTTGAAAAAGGTCTTATCGTGTGTGCACATTTAGCAAAACCACGATTCAAGGAACTAAAAACACTCCTTCTCAAAAGCATCCATCTCAAAGGTTTTTAATGACTGTAAAGCGAGCGGTTCTTCTACATCTCAAAGGCGTAAATGTGGCAGACAAACAATATTTCAAGAGCGAAGCCGTCGTACTCTAAAGAGGACTTCATGGAAAAATAGGGCATCCAGTGTACAGCAATGACATCTGAAATCAACCAAACCCTATTTCAACCCATACCATGCGCAAGGAATTGAAGAAATTGGGTATTGCCATTCTCCTGCCTATTCGAAAGCCACTTGTTTCAGAGAAAAACAGAAAAACCCGCTTTTAATGGTGTCGAGAACATCATGATTGGACAGTGGAACAATGGAAGAAAGACATATGATCAAAAGAATCACGATACACTTTGTTTTGCCTTAATGGTAGGCAGAGGGAACCTCACGAAGCGATGAATCCTGCTTTGCCTTGTTAAAACAACCCAAGCATCTGGAGGTGGTATCATAGTATGGGGAATGTTTTTTGGGACGGACTGGGTCCGTTGATATCCAGTGGAAGGTCGAATGTCATCCAGGAAGTACCTGAATTTTGTATCAGATCTACTGCATCCTTCAATGTTACACTTTTATCCCGAGGGTGATGGCCACTTTATGGATGAGTAATGCAACAGCGCATCGTGACAGGATCGTGCAGGAATGGTTCGAAGAACATTATACGGATTTCCACCATCTTCCCCCCCCCCCCACACACACACCTTAACATTCACCTGATATAAATCGTATGCATGGGATATGCTGGAGAGAGAGCTACTGGCAATGAAGTTACGAATATCTTGTCTTCCCTCAACTTTGTCGCAGCTGCGCGATATTTTGCTGGAAAATGGTTACAATTGGACCAAAATGTACTAAAACAAAACACCTTACAGAATCCACGCAGCGACTTGCTGTTATTCCAAACATAGGCGGCCCGATTCGATGCTGAATAAAGGTTCGTATTTTTTTGGCCAACGTGTGTATCAGTTTTTGGTGGGCTATCTACATTTTCATCAAAAAAATTCTTTATTATCTCTAACCAATTCTATTTATTTTAGCAGTCCTCCCAATATTTAAGGGTGATAAAGATATACTGGAATTACGAAAACTACTTTTTGTTTTATTTTTTCTATTTTATTTATTTTTTTTTTACCACCTCAGAAGTGTTTATATCACTTTTATTTTCTACATCTAAATACAGATCTGTATTTTTACTTTTATTTTACCTTCAGGTTTTATATTTTGTTTATATTTATATTTTAGTTAGTTTTTATTTATATAATTTAAATATAATAATTATATTATAATTGCAGTATAATTTTAATTGATATTTTAGTTTGTTCCATATATCATCCAACGAATTTTATTGATTTCAAATTCATTCCCAACCGAGAAAAGCCTCTTTCATTCTGTCTACATTTTGTTTTTAATCTCTTAAATCATTATTAGATATAAAACTATCGAATCGCATTATGGACTACGACTGTGTCATCCTATCAAAATCAAAACACAACTTGGGAATGCTCTATCTATAAAAATATGCTACTATGATAATATATATAAACAGTGATGATATTTAGCCCACCAAGATAAAAATTTAATCAGGTATTTCATCATTAGCAGCTGTATCGTGCAGCAGGTGGCTCCTTACACACACACACACACACACACACACACACACACACACACACACACACACACACACACACACACACACACACAGGATAAATGACCCCGATAACCCAATAACTATTTTCATTTAAAAATTACTTTTAAGGGACAGAAAATATTTTAAAAAATCTTAATATATATTAAGGACTATGACTGTGTCATCCTATCAAAGTTCAGTAAGTTCTATTTACTTATTTAAAATACTTTTCTTTTGATCTGTTGATTACACAAAATAAAGCGTCGAATGGCCTTAACCGTATCCATATGGGATACATAACGCCACTTTTCGGAAAGTATGCACATTGTAAGAATATAAACAAATACAGTATATCATCTTACTCTAAGTACTCTAAGAAAATTCGTGGAACCAGTTCTTGCCTCTACATACAGCTTTATTATTACGAAACTGATTCTTGTTGTTTTTGAAAACGAGTACCGAAAGTTTCACATTTTCCACACCCAACTTCCTGCATTCGCTTAATTCTTTAAACAAGCTGTGACTCTTGTTCCTCACTGAGGAATCAATTTCTTGCTTGTTTTTTAGAATGAGTTTTCTGCAACAAATGTTCACACAGCCTTCTCTTCTTAGACTGCAGCAGGGGACTCATTCCATGTTCGTTTAGTTCTTTACGAACTGATTCGATGGATTTTGTGAGCTGCTGTTCTTTCCATTTACCTCTGATCCCATAAGAATCAACAGATCACAAGTAAATGATCCCACATGAACGCTAAAAATGATGAAAAAATAATAAACAAAAATGATAGCTTATGTTATGGACGTTCGAATAATTGGATTGTAAACTCTGCGATTTTTACTTTTGCAAATTGTAAAACCGGCATGTCTGAAATGAATTTTTAACCTAGGGAATGTGAATGGTGTTACTGTATCCATGTAACGTGGTGTCATTGCATTCAACTCTACGATCAAGCAAAATATTCCAAATTATCGAAGAAAAGCCAGTTCAGAATTTTACTGCTGCATTTCAAGAAGTGTATTATATAAGAAAGCATATCATATAAGTGATAATTTTAAATCGAATTAACAATAATAACGCCGCCATTTAAAATCGGAAAGGGAGTTTACACACCATTTTTAGGTATGTGCAGAAGTGACCGTAACATCAAAATCCATTTGTAGGAACAACATAATCGACTGCCTCCACGTTCCCACACTACTAAACCATCTTGGATGTGAGGGTTTTAAGAAACACGTATAGACTGTTACTGTCATCAACAGAAATATCTATTGCGTGTAGAAAGATATGTGGCGCTATTGTAGACCCTTTACATTATACTCCAATACTGGAACACCTCGCCCCTGAGACGTAATGGTTAATTGCAGAAGACGTATGACATTAAGTGCCACGCAATGGGCTTGTCGATTCCCAAACAGCAGAAAGATGGGACATCCAAAATCAACATTTATAAAATAATGCGTTAATGAAAGACAGAAGGTAATGCGACCATTCATCCTAAATCAGGTAGAGCACCATCAATGACCACACGGGACACGTCGACATTTGAAAAGGATAATGAGATAGGAAATCGTAAAGGTGCACCTAATGAACTAACTCGAGAAACCATTGAAAAAAACTGGGATAAATGTAGGACAAAAGCCAATTAGAAAAACACTTCATAGAACGTTACCAAGGATGCACACTTGGTAGTAAGTCCAAACTATTTCCCAGCAAAGGTTCTGGCTTCCTTGCACTGTATGGTCATTACTAATAATACTTCTAATACTGATACATGACACTGCCTAGTACGTAGAACGTGAACATCCAACCAAACGGAAGCATGAATGTGGAATGAGCAATCACGCTACACAATCCAAACATCAGAATGACGCACACGGGTATGATGTATGCTGAATGAAAGGTTTCATCTAGATTTTAATTCACCAGAACTGTTCAAGTCCGGGTTCTCTCTTAGACAGGCCTTCATCGCATAGGCAGTCTCTTTACAGATTTCATAACGATTCCCAAAGAGGAATTGACAGGAGTGTTGATTAGTTGGGTTTCTTATTATCAACTTATATATTTTAATTTTTTAATATACCAAGACCTCAATAAAGCTCAACAGACCTAAAGTTTGCTCTGATATCGAATGATTTTTAAGTGTCTTTTAACATTACTTAATATTAAATTAAATAGTAAAAACTTGCTTCACTATAAATTGAGTTCTTTCACTCAATTCATAGTAAAGTAAGTTTTAAACATTGAAATCAAACAGACTTGGACTCAAACTCGGAAACTACTTCTTTGGGAGGTGGGGGGGGGGCAAGAGTAAATTCTTGCAATGGAAGTACAGCATGACACAGTGAAAAATATTTGAAGTTCCTGTCAAGAACGGAAAAATTCTTCCCCAGATATTTTACATGGGTTTGGGTACGGGGTCGTAGTTAACTGTTCTCAGCGAAGATGTGTGTTAATTTTCTTCCGATTTTCGGTTCTACCCTCTTACTACATACAAAAACCGGTCTAGAATACGTAGGCTTGAGTCGCTAACTTTAATTTCACCCCACCCGAAGAAAATGGATGTTTAATTAAAGTATAACCTCATTACTTTGGACTCTCTAAAATTCAGAGTGCTTTTTTATGTACGTATTTCATTTAAGCGGAACGTTAATTTTTCCCAAACAACAATTTAATAATACAATCCCAAACTTTTTTTCCCAGAAAGATTCGCAGTCATTTTGTAAAGAGTGATTACGTTGTACTGTTGTACTCTACAAAGTAGAGTACAACAGTAAATGTATGGAAAAAACTATTAATAGCTTGTTCCATGAAGATAACGACTTTCTGATTGATTAAGATGGAATCAAAGATGAAGAGAGTCAAAGCGTATTAAACAAAAGTGGTGAAAAGGATATTAACTTGGGGGATGTTATCCGATGGTCTCATGACTAGAAGATGAGACCGTCGGATATCATGGTGAAGGAACAAGAAATAGCAACGAAATTTCAAGGGAATACATCTGTAGGTGAAACAGGAAGCGAAGAAAGTAAAGAAGAGAAAATTTATAGCGTTTATTGTTAAAAAATTGTATTATTTGTGTTCTATCTGATTTGAATATAAACCTATTGATGAAATTTTCATTTCGTCATGTTTGTGTTCTAACATATACGCTACTGGATTGTGAATAAATTTGCTTGCTTTTATGTACTGCAACCTGAAACCAATAATATTAAATTTTGATTAAACATAATCAATGATAAATCACTGATTTATCGTTGGTGTATTCAATCGAAATTTTTTTTGATTTTTCTGATTAAAATTGTTTGTCTTGACAAAAGAAATATCAGGCCACTTGTTAACAAACTCTGTCCATGTTATCCTGCAAGAGAAATATATCTGCATGTATCACCAATATAAGTTATTTAATGTTTTAATTTGTCAAATAATTCTAACTGAGCAGCGGTGCCAAAATTAATACGGTAACAGAACAAAGAATGGCAACGGGTGAATCTGTAGGGGAAAGATCTAAGGGGGAAGAGCAGGTCACATCACAATGTGAAATACAATATTTACTAAGTGTATATATAATTTTTGGACAAGGGTAACCATCAAAACCATCATTTTGGACAAGGGTAACCATCATCATCAGCCATTTTCAATCCACTGCAGGATGAAGGCCTCTCCAGCAACTTTCCAGTTCCTTCTGTTTTGAGCACTGGCCATCCATTTACTACTCAAAAACTCATGAATTTCATCTATCCATCTCCGCCTTTGTCTTCCAGGTTTTCTTCTAGCTCCTCTTGGGTACCATTCTGTTATTTTCTTAGTCCATCTGTCATCATGTCTTCGAGCTATGTGTCCTGCCCAAGACCATTTTAGTTCTTTAGTTTTGATAAGAATGTCCTTTACTTGAGTTTGCTGCCTAATCCATGCGTTTCTCTTCTTATCTACCAGTCTGATTCCCAATATAATTCGTTCCATTCTTCGCTGTGTAGTTCTTAGCTTCTCTTCATTTCTTTTGGTGAGTGCCCAAGTTTCACTTCCATAAGTCATGGTGGGGAGTATACATTGATTCATTATTTTACGTTTCAGACAAACTGGGATATTGCTCTTCAGTATGTGACTATATTTCCTGAATGCTATCCATCCAAAATTTATTCTTCTCTTGACTTCCAGTCATTTATCATTATTACAGCTAATAACTTGTCCCAGATAAGTATATGACTCCACCTTTTCAATTACTGCTCCTTCAATCATTATTTCCCTTTCTGTGGCATACTTGTTCATCATTACTTTTGTTTTAGCCATATTCATCTTTAGTCCAAAATCCTTACTAACTGTGCATAACTGATTAAGATTTTCCTCTAATTCTTTGGGATCGTGGCTTATGACCACAATGTCATCTGCAAATCGTAAATGGTTTAGGTACTCTCCGTTCACATTGACTCCTTTCTGCGACCAGTCTAATCTTCTGAAAGCTTCCTCAAGGGCAGCAGTAAACAGCTTCGGAGATATTGTGTCTCCTTGTCAAACTCCTTTCTCGATTTTAAATTTCCTACTGTCTTTGTCTAGTCTAATAAAGGATGTAGCACTCTCATATATTTTCTTCAAAATCATAATATATGGAGTATCTATGCCTTGTCTTTCCAGTGCCCGAAACATTGCCTTATGCTGTACGGAGTCAAACGCCTTTTCATAATCCACAAATGCCAGGCATAATGGTGTTTTATATTCATTTGCTTTCTCCATTAGCTGTGATATTACGTGAAGGTGATCCATAGTTGAGAATCCTGTCCTAAAGCCAGCTTGCTCTTTCGGTTGATTCTCATCAAGTATTCTTTCTAATCTGTTAGTAATGACCCTTGTGAACAACTTGTAGATGTGGGATAACAAGCTAATTGGTCTATAATTTCCAATTTCTGATTTATCTCCTTTCTTATGCAGCAAAACTATGATTGCATTATTCCACTGCTTAGGCATCACACCTTTTCTAATGCACTTTGTGAAGAGCCTTGCCAGTTTTTGTGTTATGTCTCTTCCTCCCAATTTTAACAACTCTACAGTAACTTCATCTTCCCCCGGGGCTTTCCGATTCTTCATTTTCTTCAATGCATGTTCTACCTCATCAGGAAGAATATCGGGTATGTCGTATGTGTTGCTACTTTGCAATCCATCTTCCCCACTGCTGGTATCATTCCCTCGCTCCTTGTATAATTCTCTATAGTAGTTTTCTGCTATTTGAATTATGCCTTCTCTGCTGTTTATAAGTACACCATCGCTATTCTTCAGTTTCAGTATCATTTGTCTTTCTGTATTACTGCTCATGGCTGCTGATTTAAATCCTTTGTTTTCCCTTAATGCTTGTTCTACTTTTCTTGTGTTAAATCTTCTTATGTCCTCTCTGAGTCTCTTTCTAATGGCTTTGCATAACTCAGTATACTCAATTTTCTCCCTGTCAGTGTTTTTCTTGCTCTTCATTTGTCGTCTTTGGTTCATCATGACAAGTGTTTCTTGACTAATTTTTTATTCTTTGGATTTCTGTTTCCCTATAGGTTTCTTGGGCTTTATCACTTTCAGAAAGTTGTAATATTCCTCGTCGATATCTTGGTCCTGAGCAGTCTGCAGAAGCTCAAACTTGTTCTTATGTTCCAGTACATACTGCTTTTTCTCCTCCTCTGTTATTTCAAAGACCTTTGTATTATTTACTCGAGTCAGTTTTTCCCTTTCCTTTCCTACATCTATATCAAGTGTACATCTTACCATTCTGTGATCACTTCCAACATTTACCTTATTCAGGACGGTAACATCATTCACAATATATCTTCTGTTAGTGAGGATTAAGTCGATTTCATTAGTTGTTAATCCATTTGGACTCTTCCATGTCCACTTTCTGTTCACCCTTTTCTTGAAAAAAGTGTTCATTACTGACATTCCTTGAGATTCTGCAAATTCCACAAGTCTTTCACCTCTTTCATTTCTTTCACCAATTTCAAAATTTCCTATAGTTCCCCTTTCTGCACTGTTTTGTCTTTTTCCAACCTTAGCATTGAAGTCCCCCATAATAATAGTGTAGTGGGTTTTCTGCTCATCTAGAAGACTCTCAATTTCGGTGTACATTTCTTCAACCTCTTCATCATCATGGCTCAATGTTGGTGCATAAATCATTATAATCTTTAGCTTGTACCTCTTAGAAATCTTGAGTATTAGTCTTGACACCCTTGGTGATGTACTTTTGAATTCCAAAATGTTGTTTTTAAAATCTTTATGGACCAGAAACCCAACTCCACCTTCACTCCTTTCACTGTTTCCATTGGTGTACAGCAGATTTCCACTTGATAAACTTATAAGTGATTCATTTCTTCTTCTTGTTTCAGCCAAACCGATGATATTCCAATTCACATTTTCTAATTCCTTTTCCAGCTCTAATATCCTGTCTTCACCGATGAGTGATCGTACGTTATAACAGGCCAAGTTCAATTTCCGTGCATGGCAGCCTGGTCGTACCCAGAGATTCTTAGCACCCTCTGCTTCCACTCTGATCCTCTCGCTGCCGTAAGAGGGAGAGTGAAAGCTGCTGGGGACTGAGGGCCATTTGTATTGTTGTGCTCTCATTGCTGGAGGGTTTGGTCTTTTCCTCTTCACGCTGACCAGGCGTCTTGAAGAGAACCACTCTACACGTTCGTTGCCACCTAAGTGACGTAACAGGGCTTACCATCGAGAAGGTGTGCATGAGTGGATTTTAGGGAGGCAGGCCAACCGGACTTCTCCTAAATCTTCTGTAATAGAGAGATATTGGATCCATCAGTGTTTTAGGCTGAGTGTCTGATAACACACAGGATACCTGTTCCCCTCTAAGCCCCATGATGATGAACCATCAAAAAAGTAATATTATAACAATACATGTCAAACAGGCAACATTTGTACGCTTGTTATAAGCGTTTTACACAACTTCAAAGTGAATGTGGATATAGTCCATCATGGGAAAAGAGGCATTTGAGCCCAAGACTGATGTAAATCCGCAACTAACACAATATTATTTATGGGATGTTTAATAAGTAAACATCCCATGAAGGGGGAAGGTTGTGGAATGGTTTCTCCTGATGTTCCTTATAGCTTGACGAGAGTATAAAGCATCCGGAAGAGTGGCAGGTCTGTAGGTTTTGCCGCTGCTCAGCTTCGGCGGGTTAATTATATAACATGGAACTAAATGGAAACGTGATCCAGGGAGGTCATGCTTCGCAATTTCCATCTGATGGGGAGTAAGTTGTTATGGCTTCTATTGCATGGTCGAGGCCTTGAAATGATATTAGAGATATCTGGTGAGTCAATGTTTCCAGAAAGTAGCTAAGTAAGGATGACAAATTATATGGTGGCGCCGTGATAACAGATTGGTAAGCAGGATGATTCTGATATTTTAATTGGTATACCGGCAATCCTGTTCACCCATTTTATATATTTCAGCCTCGTATATATTTTATAGCCATAATTACGAGCGGTTTATTGAATCAAACCTTCCTTCAGAGAGAAAATATCACGCACAACGGAACTGACTAGCTCGACCACGATAATGAAAAAAAAAATGTTCTTCCCATCTCGACAAGGATCGAATGCACGCTTTTTCCACAGACTCACAGAGTATGGAAAAATAGCAAGGATAGCCGCAGGAGCTGATCAAAGCCTGCATTTGGCCATTTGGAAGCCGAATTTGAACTGGCCATTTGGAAGCCGAATTTGAGCCATTAGAATTGTTGGCAGAGTTAGGATTAGAGCCTGAGGCAGCCAACACTCCAAGTTCGAAAGTGTCAAGCGGTTTCTGAGTAAAGCAGTGGTAAATTTCTCCATGGATATTGTGTTGCACATTGCTATTTATGAATGGCCTGCTCTTTAGAATATTTGTGTAAAAGCTCATAGAGGACATTAGGCGATCATCTGTATATTGTGTTACTGATTAAAAAATAAAATACATTTTCTGTTTACACTTCGGGACGGCCAATTATATAAGCAACAAAAGGCGATATGTCAATAAAACTTTATTAATTATTCACATATAATTATCAAATATTCTATCACAATATTTTCGGAAAGACTGGATATATTAACAATGTTCATTTTATATTATTAATTTTATTTGTTTTTCTTTTTCTAGGGAGAGTTCGAATTTAGCTTCAATAAAAGTGCTCGTTATACATATGATCTTAATATACAAATACTAGGAATCACAAAAGAAGATACAATAAGAGTTAGCTGTTGGATTAGAAATGAAAATCAAATAGTAAGTCTCGTGTTAATTTTATTATTAACTATCGCTTATTTTAACCCATTATGCCAATATTTGGATAGTGGGGCGTAGTATTATTAGTCTTGTTCAACATGCCGCTTAATTAGAAATCGAGAACACTGGTAATACCACTGTTGTATCGCAATGTTGTACTGAAGATGATTCCTCAATTGCCAAACAAAATATATTGGATAAATAACGGTGTGATACGGTCGTTCAGACATATCAAACACATGTAAAAAATAGTGCGCACACCCCAAAGTTAGATAACGCAATAATCCTAATAAAATAAAATAAAACAATGAATATAAATTACGCATAAATGAAGCTCTGGAAATTTCAAAATTTAAATGAAGCCAGTTACTTAAAAAGAAGCCCTTGCTAATTTTAATATTACATTAGTAAGACACGGTAACTAGCAGCGATCGGGCTATAATGCCAGTTTTACCATTCCACACAATCCAATGCTGTTCGGGAGTCTTCATTATCTTGCTTTTCAAAGTGTCTGCAGAATCAGTATTGGCACAATTGGAGAGAGGGAATGTTAATGAATAAGAATTTCAAACATTTCTGTTATGTGCTATCAATACCAAGAGCTCAGTGTCAGAACCTAGATGAAGAAATCCCTTTCTCTTTTGATCTATAAGCTAAAACTGTGGACAATTTCTAATTGAAAACAAACACAAATAAATGCAGGAAAATGGTTTGAAGTCCTGCTATTATTCCATTAATCATCATCCCTTTACCATTCATCGTCGATGGAGTTGCTTCCGCATCTCTAATTTGCGGCAAATACATGGTCAGAGTTGTTAATATTGACATCTCGACAGTTGTTAATATTGACATCTCGACAGTTGTTAATATTGACATACAACTAAAAACTATTTGGACAGTAATGACGATCATGGACATAGGAAATTTGTAATAACAATCAATATTGACTTCAGTGCCATGTATTTCTTGCTTCTTTTTCTAGTAAGAACTCTTGCATTCGGTTTAAGGAATTATATTTTATGTGTTCAAATGTATCAAGGGCCCTAATGTAGAATCTATTTGGAAAATTGCGATACAAGGTGCACAAAGTATGTCTCTTTACAAAGGGCTCTTTTACGATTCAAAAATTTAATAGTAAGTTTTGTCAGATGCAAATAGAACTAAAATTGGAAAATAAATCTTAGGTTAATAAAAAAAAGAAGAAGCATTTTTTCCCTCACGGAGTGTTAAAATATTGAGTGATTCATGAGTACAACTTTTGGGAAGTTGCATCCAATAGCTTCTGTTAGTGCTTCCATATAAATTACGATCTCCAACGTGCTTAAACCTTGGTTTAATGAGGACATCAAGAAAGTGTTCATTGATACCTTCCAGGAAACAGCAGAGAACATGCTACCCACAGTAATTCTTCCTCCCACTCGGGTGGTTCGATTCACATCGACGGATGGAGCCATTTCCAAAGTTCTCTTCGATCGAGGCTGTAGTTAGCTGACCTCAAGCGGAGCGAAAAACCGGGAATAACTCAAGGGGTTCTTCCCCCCCAGATTTTTGGCCTATCCAAGATGCAAATCGGTCCGTGAACACGCACTTCTACAGACAAATATACAATGGTGCAAAATGGTCTAAGCCGCTGACGCACCTGAACTCAACAACAAAACAGTATGCGGGATTCCTACGCGCGCACACGGAAATACCATTGGACGTAATTCAACATGTAAGGTTGGCACAGCTATCACAATAGCTAAAAAATAACAATACGAGATCAAACTTTTTTTCTTTTTTTTTTAAATGAAAACGACAAACATGAAAGACATTAGAACCTATAGTACTTAGTACCATACGTGGATTGAAGATTAAGAATATGAAAGAAGACACCTGTTGACGTCAGGCTTGAATTTCTGTAGATGCAATTTTCGGAAATACGTGTGAAGGGAGATTGTTGTTTCAGAAAAATGAAGTTGAAGGAATAAATGAGGAAGAAAAAAAGCTAGTTTTGAGTTTGAAGATGGTCAGTAAAAGGATGCCAACTGGTTGCTTAACGTGTTCGGACTGGTTGGAGGGAAGAGAGAGAGAAAGAGAGAGAGAGAGAGAGATTTTAGAAGACAGTATCCATGGAAATATCTATAGAAAAGGCATGTAGCAAAAACAGAACGTCTATCAGAGTGGAGAGACTTGTAAGAGATAGGTCATTAATTAATATAACTGTCCTCTTTTCAATGGAGTCTAGAAGCCCGAGAGAAGTTATGGGGGCACTGCCCCGAGTGTGCGAATAACATTCCGTGGTAGGGTGGATTTTCGTTTTGTACAGAGTGAGTAGTTGTTTAGAAGAAAAGTAACGCTGAGAGCAAAAGAAAAAAACCAGCTTTTTAGAAGCAATATTTATGAGATGCTTATGCCAAGGAAGACGTCAGGGTAGTCCCTAATAGAGATATGTGATCTTGTCTAGACATCTGAGTGTCATCAAAGATAAGCATTGCAGTAGAGGAATCCTTATCAGAGACAGGACGGAGTTTTAAAAGGATTGAAATTAACTAAGCTATTTTTAACTATTTTATTACAAAAAAAAGGATTTAGGGCTGAAAGCCTCAGACTACGGGAAATTTACTAGATGAATCAATTACCGCAAAGCATCAATTTAGTTCGTAGTAAATCACCAAAGTAATAATTACATTTTTGTTTATACCGCGGGACGACCACACACGGTCAGAGGAGTTCACACGATATAGAGAATACAAGAAATAGCACCGCGTTTAGCAGTCACGGGCTTGAACCCCGGTCACTCAAGGCACGTGTACTTATGCACCCTTCCGCTTTACCACTTGGCTACGGGGCCTTAAGTAGGTGAAATGGCATCGTTTTTGTTACGTCTCATATCACTGAAGCTTTCGGTCCTAAACCATTTTCAATACTTCACTATTGCACACCGATTGTGAAGTTAAACTTCATAAGTGGGTTGTCATTTACTGTAACACTGGAGTAACTACCCACCCACTGATAAGAGGCCAATGAGCTTCGAAATGATGCAGCCTGGATGGTGGTATCCTCCAAGAATAAGTAACATCAGACTTCTCTACTGGGGATGTGTTGCTTATTCAAAGTAGTGAAATAACAGGCAACACATTGTGAATGCATTCACAATATGAGATGTAACAAGAACGATGTCATTTCACCTACTTCAGTGATTTACTAGGGACTCAAATGATGCTTTGCACTAACTTGTTCGTCTATGTCAGTGGTTTCCAAGCTACTGAGATCAGTAGATATGTAGGCACTACTAACGTCCATTGACCTCGAGCCTCCTCAAACAGGAATGCACTATAAACATCCATCGAGTCTAAGCCGGAGTTGCATCAACCTCCCATTGCATCAAGGGGGTGTTCTGGGGGAAGTTGCCTTCCCCCAGAACACTACTAACGTCCATTGACCCCGAGCCTCCTCCAACAGGAATGCACTATAAACATCCAACGAGCCCGAGCATGAACCTCCCATTGCATCAAGTGCTGATCAAAAGCGTGTGTTTTTGAGGACCTCGGATATGAATGCACTATAAACATCCAACGAGCCCGAGAATCAACCTCCCATTACATCAAGTGCTGTTCTCTGGCATCAGAAGCTGTGTTTTTAATTATGAGTTGCCTACCACCATTGACCCCAAGCAGAGTTGCAACAGCAATTGTATCAAGTGTATAGACTTCAGTGAAACTTGTGTGTTATTATCGAGTCAAACTTGTGTATAACCCTTTTTATTATTGACTGAACTTGTGTCTTCAGAGAAGCCACTGTGTAAACCATCAGAGGTCTGCAGAGAAGCTGCCGTGTGTGTTTTAGAAAAAAATCACGAATACCAAAGAAATTTTCAGTTTTTTTTAATGAACAGATTTAAAGAGGTACATTTACGAACAAAGAGCAACAGTTCCAGATGTATTGAAATAATCACGATGATGACAAATATAGGTAGTGCAATGTCTAATGAAATCGAAAAAAAAAAAACATATCGATCAGTATAACTCTTGCGTAACTCGGAATCATCCCAAGTGTTGCTTGGAGAATATTATAGAGATTGAATTCTGGTTCTTTCTGCTGCAAACCGCATATAGTCATAAAGTCTGTTACCACGTTATACAGAATCAGATTTCGAACCATATACTCGTACGCTTCATCAAATGGAACAGCTCGGTTTCCTTCTCAAGAACAGATACAAATTCGTCAACATAGAGTATTTTTTGTGAAAGAGACTCCCATTCAGTCGAGAATAAAACCACAGAACTCTCCAGTGGGAATCGTAGCACAACCAGCCTATATCTGAATCTCCAAACCACCGGTAAATGTTACAGTTTTACTTGTATGACCCCAACTAAGATTAGCACATCTGTCCATTTTTGCGTGATCTCATTCCACTGATCTTTCGTTAGTCGTAAATAATTAAATGCACATTCCAAAATGACCGAAACTTCAAAATCAAGCAGAACTCGTAGAATAATGGCCAAGCTGAGGCGATGAAAAAACACATAGCTCTTCTTTGGAGCAGCAATCATCTTAACACTTGTAGAAACAACGATTGTAGTGACAGAGCGTTTACCAGCCATATATAAAGTAGTCTGCAGTTCCTCACAGCGCAGAAGCGGCGATGGGAATTATGCGTATTGCAACCCTCAACCTTAAAAGGTAACTTTCCTATTGGCGGACAACCAAACTCAGATATGTCTAAAACAGGTAATTGTGTAAGACCCTGCATGTGTCGTTTTTTTCATCCCCCTTCACAAATATGCACCGACATTTCCTTGTTTTTCCCTCCAGCCATTTACCTATTGCGCTGTATGATAATGTCCCTGACTCCCATGAAATCTGATGATTCCACTTCTCCAACCGTTTGTTTTGTTGTTTAATTTTATTAGGCAACTGTGCCCACATGCACGGTGGCCATACTATTTCGGAACAAATTTTTAGACCATCAAAAATTGAAACTTCCTTTACAGTGAACACCTGTAGCTCTCCAAGAAAATTGCACGTCTATTACCAACATGTTGAAACAAAACCAGGTCAGACTGTAATCGGATCTATGACAGACATGTTCTCTTGAAACGGGAAGGGCGTGACGCTATTACAGAAGTGAAGAAAGTTTAAATACAGCCTCACATTGCAGAAAGAAGTACCATCAGCAAAGAATGGAAACTTGGATGAACGATGCTTCCTAAAATGCTGAAGCGGCCCATCTTGCTGATGTGATTGAAGCTGAAATATTATTTAGCAATGATGTACAGTATACTGAGGTGAGTGTTTGTCCTCCTGAAACCGTTTTGTGTTTTATTTTTTAAATAGTGATACTACATTTTTTTAATTTTTTTTTTCAGGATGTAGAATTCTTTTCATTGTCTCCTCGAGTCAAAGGGAGAACAGGAGGATCAAACAAGAGACCAGTAAGTCTTACTTTGAATTTCATACGTAGAATTACAATCAGAATTCCTAAACGTTAAGTATTTTTTTTGTTGTTGTTCTTTTTAGATTCAAATCGGTGGGGGCGAGGAAACATACAAGCGATTCTACGAAATCGGTGAGGGCACAGAGAAGTTTTCCTATAAATATAAAACCAAATATAAAACTTATACAAGCAAATACTGAGATCCTGCATTTGCTTGCAGGTGAGCAATTTTTTCAAATGTTTAGAGATATGTTTGGAGAAGTTATTGAGCATTTAAATAAGGGAGGAAAATTTAGTGATGTGCGGTTATTTCTGCCGATACTCTAAAACAATTATTAATCTACCCTTCGTGAAAATTATGGATTTAACATTATATCGAATCATGGATGCATTTTACAACGTGGATCAGTTTCTAATAAGAGACTCTCTTACAATTGATATCATACTGACCAACATTTTAAATAAAGGCAGCAGTCACAAAAATATAAAAAAAGAGCAATTGTACATTTAAATAAATTTTTAAAGAAAAAAAGAACGGTTGTCAAAATAAGAAATACCGATAATCTCTGCATGGCACGAGCAGAAACAACAGCTATCGCTGCACAACAAGATGACACTATCACAATACAGAAAAGGATGCGAACACAGGAACATGAAAAGGCAGGCATTGCTAAGACAGTTTGTGGACTTGAAGAACTGCAAAAATTCCAACTGGTCCTCACACCCAAGTTCCAGATCGTGGTATTGTCGACTGACAAGTGTGAAATCATTTTCAGGGGCCCAGAATCCGAGAAACAAATATTTTTATTCTATAATGACAACCACTACGACGTGGTGCATTCTGTGAAAGACCTCTTCAGTGCCAGTTACTGGTGCTCACTGTGTTTTAAAACTTTTACAGTGCGTGAAAGACTCTCAGAAAAATTCTCTTTGACACACATAAAGCTAACAAACAATGCTCTGCATTTCACTGCTGTCTTGAGTGTTTGCGAACATTCCGTATACTGAACAACACAAATTTAAACCTAAGGATTACTGCTACAAATGTAAGGCAATTCACCAGCCACAGCACTGCTATGTTATGAAACACAAGGACCCAAAAAACCCATATCTTTTATTTATTTTGACACAGAGACAGTGTCAAAATAAATCAATCAGGGTGAACATATACCTATGCTCTGTGTAGCAAGTTTTGGAGAAGAACTACGTTCATATGAGGGCTAGAACCGTGTCACAGAGTTCCTGGAAGAGATTTTTGAGATAGTTTGTGAATCGTCAAAACGCACTTGCGACGGGCGAAACATTCGCCACCTCGAACCCAAATACAAAGATGTGCAGATAATAGCTCACAATTTATGAGGCTTCCATGGTTACTTTGTACTGACATATCTCTATGGTAAGAACTTCGAACCTAGAGTCTTTTTCGATGGTTCTAAAATATTAGAAATTTACTATTTGAAACTGAATCTCATCTTCATAGATTCCTACTCATACATAGCTGTACCTCTTAGGAAGTTGCCTGCAATGTTCTAATTACCAGAGGTTTGAAAAGGATTCTTTCATCATGCATTCCATACTCTACAAACAGTCAACTACGTGGGTCCTCTCCCCGACGTAAATGTTTTACGTCGGGGAGAGGACCCACTATAAAGTTTAATTGTGGTCTTTCCGTCGCTGAATGGCAGGCACTTGGATTGAAACCGAATGGAAATGCTTAACTGGAAGGATAATAATCTAAATGCGAAAACTCTCCGTTATTGAAAAACGACATGACATGTAAAAGTGGTGCTTTTGTATCACCAACAATCTGGTCTTCAATCAAGTTACAACAGACAAAATAGGAACTGACACCTCTATACATATTGGCCTGGCACTTAGTGTAAACTGTCTCTTCTAAGTCTCTGCCTAATGTTTTCGAAACCTAACATCTGGCTGGGCCCTGTCTTTGGTAAATTGAAGGATCGATTTCGATAGATACTATACCTATGGAGTTCACTTTTGCATCGAGTTGGGGAGCCAGTTTCATAACGGCGTTAAGCACTTGGGATATACTTTTTTAGTTCCCTCGTGGTAGTTTACAGACCTGAACAGTTTCTGTCTTCACTCCCTGATATGTGATCATTCTATTGGATGCTTCTTTAGGCAGTGTGGTTTCCTTCTTCGAAACCCACTCGCCAACGTGATAACCTCTGAAAATACATAACCCTCCTTGATCCTCGCTAAATGTCTTATCAAGGCCCATAAACCGAGTAAAATCTTTAAGGATTTTCACTACCCCCTCGTTCTTCACCCTTAGCGTGAACTGTTCTTTCGATCCATCTGTTTACACGCTAAGTTGAATGTTACGACAGAATTATCATCGATAAGTTTTGAGGAACTGCTATACTTTTCCTTTAATATTGTCATCGCTCTGATTTCGTGTTTCTTTTTGGGGTACAGTTAGAATAAGTTCCACCCATCAGAGATATTATCCAACGAATTGGGCAAATGTACTTCGGCAAGGAATACTTCCCATTTTCTCAAGAGAGAAACAACACTAGGCAGTTCCACTGTGAATTGCGACTGGGAATTTCTGGGATGCAGATCCATACTGGCATTACTAGGTAGCGTAAGGAAAAACATCTTGTGTGCTTACCCAACTGTTGAAGCTTTGAGGGTAGATGATGTTGTCTTCTAATTGTCTTTTTTTAAGTACCTTTTCGATGGGGTAGACATCAGGGGGAAGATTATCATCGAAGTTAACTTTCTCTAACTGTGCTTCGTAAAACGTTCCTTCTATCTGTAGGCGCCTCCGTAGCCAGGTGGGAAGGAGCAGCAGTGCGTAGCACACGCTTCTTGATTAGACCGGGGCTCGAGCCCGTCACCACCAAATACGGAGGATGCGGAAAGGTCAGGGAATGACCACCGCATATTCCCGGAGCAATATGGCTTAGTTGCTAATCCTCCTAAAAACCAAAAAAAAAAAAAACAACAAAACAAACCTTCTATCTGCTCGCCATCACAGCCTGTCACACTGTACACAACAGAGTATGCTTCAACACTCGAGAAACAGTAAACACTTTTCTCGTCCTGTTCCCCCAGTAACCTTTGCGGAAAGGGTAAGACCCGCTGCTCAAAAAAACTCTATCTCTGGTTTCAAATTTCAGATTCTGGACTTTGGTTCGGTTGGAGTAGAGTCTAGTATACACCTCGTCTTCGTTAGCAAGAGTAATGTTTGCAGGGGCCATATCGATATAACGATGGGGTGTACGATTATATGTAGCCACAATATCGTCGAGTAAGTGAATATATTTCTGACTTTTGGAATAAGAAATCTAATTATAAATTTTTTTCTTTCGGTTTTCGAATGAACCGTTCAGCAATAGAAGCCTTCTTTTCTGATCTTGCTGTGTAGAAATTGATACTAAGGGATTTGAATACCGCCCGAAAAGGAGAATTAGTGAATTCTTTTCCTTGGTCTGTATTAACACAAAATGGAAGTTCTTTGAAAATAGATTTGAATGCCTGTACCACCTTGTTAGGTTTTTTTCTTTTAAGTTTTCTGACCCAGGAATATTGCGAGAAGCAATCTACACAAACAAGAAGGTAACGATATCCATCATTTGAGTCGGTGAGAGCCGACAGGTCACCCAAGTCACATTGGAAAGAAATGATTAAGTCCAGGTACTATAATTTTGTTCCTCCGGGAATTAATTCTTTGTGGTCGATGTCTTGTGTAAGTAGGTTGACTAGCTAGGAATTCGCTCACGATATGTCTTGGCAATTTAGTATGTTGTTGAAGATCATCAATAGAACGAAATTACCTATTACTTTAGGATTATAATAGTCTGCTAACATTTCTCTCTCTCCACAGGTAGAATGGAGACTGCCGAAGACGTTGCACTAATATTTGTCATCATCGTGATAGTGCTTATTATTACTTTGGAGCAGCCGCATGAAGACTGGAGGATGGAGTGATTCAATACATCTGGAAATGCTACTCTTTGTTCGTAAATGTACCTTTTTAAATCAGTTCATTAAAAAAAGCTGTAATTTTCTTTGGTGTTTGTGATTTTTTTCTAAGACACACATGGCAGCTTCTCTGCATACCTCTGATGATTTACACAGAGGCTTCTCTCAAGACACATACAAGTTGAGTCAATAATAAAAAGGGTTACACACAAGTTTGACTCGATAATAACACACAAGTTTCACTGAAGTCTACACACTTGATGTTGGATGTTTATAGTGCATTCCTGTTGGAGGAGTTTTGGAGTCAATAGACGAAGTAGTGCCTACATATCTACTGAGATCTACACACCCCTTCAAAAACCTAAAAAGGTTTGCAGACCCATATATATATCATATGCATATATTATATATCTGTATATGGTGGTCGACTATATACATGTGTATGGCCGAGTATCGTTTTGCGGAACCCCTGGAACTGGTCTATGGACCCTAGTTTGCGAAACACTGGTCTATATTATTGCGTGTGCCATGTTGGCGTGTTGTACAGTGTAGGGGTAAATAATATTTTACCTTTTACTGAACCTTTTCTTACAGTGTGAGAGTAAACAATACTGCTTTATAGTAGAATACCTAGTAATTAAAATAATTTATAATTATATACTAATTGATTTTGATAAAAAAAAACCAAAAAAAACTGGCAGTTGTGCAAACCTGCAACCTGACCATGAGCCATCATCATTGGTAAAGTGTATTACATGTCTTAAAGAGATTAGAATGATATGCTGTCTACTTCACCTCGTGGTACGATACAATTTTTTTATTTTTAATAGGTAAATGCTTCTCGACCTGTGGTGGTGTATGCTCTGGTTGTAAGTGGAAGTCGCCCAGTAATCAATGCCAACGTAACAGCTACTATTTATCATCCCAGATCTAATCGTGTAACTCAGCTACCTTTATATGATAACGGACTCGGAGGTAGGTAATAATTATACTATGCGGACATTAGTGACTATATTATTCTTCATTGCCGACCGGGCTAGCCGGGTGGGTAAAGTGCCTACCTAGCAACCCAAAGGTCGCGTGTTCGAATCCCGCCTCTGGCTTGGATCAGAGTAGTGCATAAACCTTGGGAGATGCATTATGGCCACAGCTGATGCGCCAACAACTAAAAAAAATACTTCATATTGGATGACGTCTAGATGGATTGCCAACCAGCATTTAATGTTTAAAAGTTTCACACACACTTTAAAACAGTTTCAAGCACAAATAAAATTTGAGTAGCAGCGATTGAAAAGTTACTTGTTCCCCTTCTTATTTATGAATCCAGCTTGTGAGTACAGTCATGATCCAAAGAGAAGTAGATGCGTTGTCTAGTCCTTTCATGACGTGTGAGGTGTAATAGTTGAAAGTTTCTTCAAAGGCCGCATATAATTCGCCGTTAGTGAAATAAATAAAATTTTTGTTTATACTCCAAAAAAGCCACATGGCGTAAGGGGGGGGGGATTCATAAGATAGAGCTACGGCAATATTAACTTATTTTATGGTATCACGCAGATTTGACGTGAGTGACTCGGTACTTGTAACTTAACCATTTGTTAAATTACAAACGTTAAGTTACAAGCATGGCAGTATTATACAAAAGTGCAGCAACTTTTTACTTTTTTTAACGTATCTCCACAAGGCGTTGTTAGGTGTAGTAATGTCATGTCCATATAGGAGTCAAGGAAATGATAACGGGAGATGCTGAAGAACCGCAACCAGTCCATCAGTCCAAGAACTTATTTATGTAGTCACTGCCAGAGAAAGAGAATGTGTGCTATCTTACTACATGTATGTAAGTTGTTACATCAACCACAGTTACTTTAGCTCAGCGCTCAGTTGAAAATCAGATCAGCCACGCCACATGAAGAGAATTCAACATATCCTTGATGTCGCTGCGTTGTTTGCCTAAAACACAACGTGTGTAGTATACGGCATGTTAGGAGAAAAGGTCCCTCTCCTCGGATAATATAATCAGGAAGTTTTCCCAACAACAACAAAGCAAACGTGATAGGTGAACTCATTGAAGAACCATGGTAAAACCTGTTTAACTTTCAAGCTCTTCTTTATATGATCTCGCAAATGTGTAGGAATTCTCACAGAGTATTTTAGATCTGTATATGAAAATACTAGAAATATACATAAAATGTAAATAGCGGCACGGCGACTTTTCTCCCACTCTGTTGCAACGTGAATGGCACCAGACTCAACTATTGATTAATTGCTGTTTTTCACTTTCTCCTACTCAGGAAATGATACCAGGAACTTTTATACTTTTTTTTCACTCCGTGGCTGAATTATTCAGTCTTAGATGAGGATAGGTTGATATGGAGGTTTGATGGCGCATAAGCTACTTTGGCTATAATGCGAATGAGGATAGGTTTTTCAGCCAAACAACCAGAGAACGCATGCAATTTATGGACATATACATGGGTGGATGAAACTGTTCTCGGCTAACCCATATATGGCATTTTTTAAAAATTTTTTTTCTATTTAGGATGGTGCAAAACATGAATGGGCACACTCATTTAGCGCATCTTAGTAACTATATGGATTTATTAGCACACGCCAAAAAGCTATGTGCAGTTTGCAGCGATCACTAAATAACTGTCTAATGAAGACATTACCTAATTTAATGGCCGATTTTCCTATACTTTATATAACAAAGATATCATCGATAAAACCACTCTTTTTAATGCCATGTTTACTTCGCACCATTCATAGCATTTTCATCTACAAAACAAATACATAAAAAGAAAAGGCAATTTCAGTATCTGTAAAACAAGATGGACTAGTCGTTTGTCTGACGAGGAAGCCATATTCAGATCGTTGCATCAAAGGATGTGTTTCTATTAATTTCAATGTACAATAAGGGACTTGTTAATGTCAAAGGTTTTCAGATGATACAGAGATCTGAAAACTGGTAAATAGAGAAATCTGTATATGTTACTTCAACAAGACCCAGAGAAATTAGTCAAATGGGCTGAGAACTAGCAGTTGAAGTTAATATTGATAAATGCAAAGAAATGCATATGGGCAGCAGTAATCCTAGAATAGAATGCCAACTGGGTATTCAAAGTAGTAGAAAACGGAAAAAAAAACCAAGAAGTAATTGTACAGTCCGACATGAAGTTTTTTGAGCAGTGTATAAAGCCTCCTAGGACAACTCATGGGGTTTTATCAATGATATAGAGGAAATTTGCCAGCAGAGACAGGAAGATGATTATCCCATTCTAAACAGCAATGGCTAGGTCGTAGTTTGAGTATTGCGCCCAGGTTTGGAAGCCTCGTTTTATAAAGGATGTGGATCGGGTGCAGAAAAGAACAAGAATATCGGTCAACGACACAGAAGGGTACTCTTAACAAGAAAGACCTCACCGAAATGTTTAAAGGCTTTAAATGGTTTATGTAAACTATATGTTCGTGACATTCTTATCCTTTCTCGGATGACACAAAACGGACATCAATTTAAATTGAAAAAGAATGATTGCAAGATAGATATGCGAAATTTTCTTTCAGCCAGAGAGAGTGTAGGGGGGGGGGGTGTATTTTACTTTATATTTATCTCACACAGATTTCTTCCCTTATTTATATTTATTTCACAGAAGATTTTTCTTAGGTGCCCTCACACCTATCAAGGGCCCACCTTTTGCCACCTGACTGCTATACTCTATATATATATTCAGAACATTCTCAAGATCTTGAGAGTAATTTCTTTTGATCCCCTTAATCAGAGACCAGGATTCTCTCACTAAATTGTGGGAGAGCAAACTCTTAACTAGGCAAGCAAGGCGTGTGTTATTTAGAATAACAGGACTCAAAGTGAAAACAAAACATGAAATTTATTACATACATAATATACAATTAAATTAAAAAGCATACAGTCCTAATATACAAAGTCGACCTAACATACAAAGATACTTCGCATATATCATTCTAATTATAGTTTCCATTCACTAGCTAATCTGAGTTTACCATTATATGAAAACACCTGATTCATTCTTCTTGCCCTAACTAACTCCTAACACTTGTACATTCACTATACTTATTTCATTTACTCCTGGATACAATTACGTTTCATATATTAACAATCAACTATGCTACTTTCATCATTATGCTCTGTGTTCTCACCACTCTGTTACAATATACTTGTAGACCAATCTTAACTTTGCTAAAGTTTCTACCTTGTTACTAGTCATTCAGATAAACCAACAAATCTTCATCAATTAAAACACTATATTCAGAGTTTCTCATGTAACGTAATTATCTATAACTTTAAAACATATTCAGAATCCTTCTTTATAAGCTTTACTACCCTTCTAACACATTATATCTATTTATATCAATTTCATCTTTTACTCATTCCTTCGTTTTCTTTGCATTATACACTAACCTTTTTAGCGTAATAAACTCTGTTAGTATATCTCCCTCAGAGATAATTTTTATCTTTCACTTTACTCTCTAGTGCTACCACCTTTTCATTAATTATTATACTATTTCACTAACAGTCCTTCTTGTTAACTTACAGTACTTCATATATCGCTAACCTACTTCTATCTTTTTCTTTTCTTTTCCAGGGAGATTTCAGGCTTCCATCTTAGGCTCTACCTTCTAAGGCTTTCCTTCATCTGCTTTCTCCTGAATCTGCTTCAGATAATTTTCCGGAAATCCTGGCTGCATGGGTCTGGCGTCCTTTCTTCTGCTTTGAATACACAACTACTCCTTTACTACGGATCATTCAGATGTATCTTTCTTCAAGGGGTCGTTACCTTTCCTGGTTCACTTAACTGTCTTTCATAACCTTTTTGCTTATCATCCTTAGCCTTCCCGTTACTTTTCTACTCTTCAACTATTTTCCCCCTTACTGTCTAGGGCCCTTTTTGCACTCCCTACATTTCTGCACTGCCCAACTTACTCTTCTCACTCTGCGTCTCCACGACCACCCCTTTAGCCACACTCCCTCTCACTCTTGCCAATTCTGTCTTCCTCCCACTCTGTCTCCCATCACCCTCACGACCCCAACTTTTTCTCCACCGTTTGAACCTCCTTCCCCCATCTTCTCTACCAATCCCAGGAATTCACCTAAGCATCCGACTTTTCTCTTCGTTAAAAAAATTATCATAACTATTTGCGCCGTGTGCAAACCAAGCCTTGTTTCGTAATTTTCTTGTCTAGTTCTCAGGGTAGCACAATCCTTTCATGTCTGCCGTCCGTCGTCTCCCAAGATAGCTATTTTCGTCTTTTCCCATTTGCGAAAATGTTGACAACTTAACAAAAAGCCGCCACAGTGACCTGGTCTTTTTCGACCCAACGCTAGTCCATCGGGACTTATGTCCAGATGCCGCATAGATCAAACGCGTCTTAATCACCTGCATTTCACCGATCCATTGTCCTGCTTCCAGTAACCCTTTTCCGCTCGTTCACTAATGACATCTCCTTCCCTAGTACGGGCAGTTGCCTTTGTTTACTGTTATTCACCCCTTTTTCTCTCACGCATATACATTTGTGCGTTACTTTCTCTTCCATTTGACTGCTATTCAGTTTGCACATCTGTAATCGTTTATCTATAAATCTAGTATTCATCCCATACATGCTTCTCTTAAATGTCAAAATTCCTTTCCATATCAAAGATTAAATTATTCCCAAATTACAAATTTTCCCACAACCTCTAAATCCCTATATTTGCAAGACTGACATCTTACAAGAGTAACTGATTGTTCGAAGAAACTCCCATCCAGTGTTGTGGAGGTGGGTAGTTTGGCTAAATTTAATGGGGGAAAAAAATATTTATTAGGGTCACTTGGAAAGTTATTTCATCTACCCATGTGTACTGTGTCTGTAAATGGCGTGTGTTCTCAGGTCGATTTGTCTGCTCTGCTGGACGAAAAACCCCGGGTTCCGGGGAAAAACCTTGCTATCTACGCCTGAGACTGACAAACTCAGCTACGGAGTGAAACAAGCTCATAAAAGTTCCTCGCGTCATCGACGGGATTCAAACCCGGGCCTTTTCCACCCGGTGTGGGGATGACGGTAACGATACCACTGTGCTACCGCGCAGACTAAATTTAAGGAAAGATTAGACAATTATTAGAAGAATGTAAGAAACATATCGCTTCCCTACCGAGGTATTCATTTAACATTGGTGTCCTAAGCGAATCAAAATAATCTGTATTATATTTCGTAGATAAAGTTTACAAAAAAGTCTTTAAAAATATATAATACTCAATTTCGAATAATTTTGAGGTTTAAGAGGTTTTGAATAATTTAGAGTTTAAAAAATAAGTTAATTAGTAAGGATACGGAATTAAAAATTAAAACGGAATTAAAATATGCTCAAGAAAGTAGAAGTGCGCAAATTCATTCCTGGTTGTTATTGAAGAATTAATTAAAAACTTTAAAATATGAAACCGGTGAAGCCAAAAGTCATAAACGACTGAATTTCGTTTTTTAACGTCATCAGTTGGCAATACATCCAAACTTGGATAGAATTTACTACTTTCAATGACACACACACACATTAATGCTGCCCTCGATGTCGTGGAACAAAGGCATATTAAAAAAATGGGATATACTCACGCAAAAATTACAAACTCCCCACAGAGTTCCACCATTAATATTTCATCACAAACCTTCACTACCACTGAGCTTTCAGGACTGGAATATGGTTTTAACTTCGCTATAAGGGACCACCATTATCCCATAAAAGATTGCATCATAGAGTTACAAACTAAACTCGAAAACCACCCCGATAAATGGCGAATCATGCACCAAACCAACGCCATTATTAATTCAAAACTCACCCTCCCAACTGAACACGAAAAAACAACTATTAGACATACAAAAAGTACGGAATATTGCTAACATTATTATACAAAAAGCTGACAAAGGTGACATAATTGTAATTTTAGGAAAAAGCGCCTATATCGACAAAATGAACAAATCCTCTCCGACCAAAACACATATAAAATTGATAACGCATATAACATCTCCAAACTAAAAAATAAGCTTAATGTTATCTTAAGGAGACTAAGATCTAATAAAGAAATTAATTTACACACACTACAGCAAATCGGTATACGCAATAACATCCTCCCACATATGTTTGGCATCACCAAACTACACAAACCTGGCCATCCCCAAAGACCAATGACGAATTCCTTTAGCAAATCTGCCTTTGCCAACCTATCCTACTTTTTAGTAAAAATTATATCCCCCCTCACAAGATTCTTAAAATTTAAAGTTAGTAACACAAATCAAGCATTCGAACAAATAAATACTGCCATAATTTCCAGCGAAGACATCTTAGCGTCTTTCGATGTTGTTTCTTTATATACAAACGTACACTTGCCTTTTACACTACAAGCTTTACGAGAATTCCTAATGATGGACAATACTTTAATCAATCGCACCTCTCTCTCTCTCTCCATCAATAATATCTTAGAACTTACTTCGTTCTTACTGGATGCTAGACACTTCCGGTTTAATAACCAAATATTTCAACAAATATTCGACCTCCCCATGGGTCTAGGAATTTCTGCCCCCTTATCTGAGATTTATTTAGCAACCATAGAAAACCAAAAACTACAGCCTTACCCTTCAGGGATTAAACTTATATACGTTATGCAGACGACATACTCTTAATAGGAAATAGAACTACAATTGACAATCTTTTTATTAAATTAAACTCAATACATGATAGACAAAAATATACACTTGAAACAGAAGTTAACAATCAAATCAATTTCCTTAACCTCACAATATACAAAACATGCACCAAACTGGGAACCAAGATTTTTAGGAAAAATACACACACAGGTAAATGTCTACACATTGAATCACACCACCCACTTAGTACAAAAAAACAGCCGTTCTTTATAACCAAATTCATAACGCTATAAAATACAGTTCTTCATAATTACAATATCTTACAAAAAAGTTCATGTCCAAGAAATATCCGTTCCAATTAATCCAACACATAATTTCCGTCGCCAAGAATAACACCAACAATCTATCCAAACACAACACAAAAGGGAGCACGCGTATCATTCTCACTTACCACAGTAGTCTCGCTAGACAATTCCGTCAAGTGTTCGCAGGCACTGACATCACACTTATATTTTCTTCGTATAATAAATTAGGATCACTATTTAATACATACAAAGAAACATATAAATACCCAATAAATGATACGAATAATATTGTATATTTAATTAAATGTCAGCAAAATTGCAATGCCTGCTACATCGGAAGCACCACTACTAAATACGGTTCCACAAAAACTTCTAACACACGGGCTTATTACTATTATAACAGTTTTAGAACAAGGCAATCCAGTACCGAGCTTACACTACACGTACATTCCCACAACCACACCCCTATAGTTGATTCTGCCATTACCATCACAAAATTAAAATATAGTTACAAAATTTTTCAATACGAAGATTATTATAGAATGGTGCCGCCATCACACCACACTAAATGTCATAAATGCGAAACTACCCTCCAACCTTTCCCCGGTCTGTAATCTCACGCACTTAAGATTCCCGCATGTCACAAAGAGCATCACGGGAACATAGAAGTCTTTAAAACACGCGTTCTCTTCTCACTTTAGTATTGCCAACTGATGACGTTAAAAAACGAAAGTCAGTCGTTTATGACTTTTGGCTTCATCGGTTTCATATTTTAAAGTTTTTAATTAATTCTTCAATAACAACCAGGAACGAATTTGCGCACTTCTACTTCCTTGAGCATATTTTAATTCCGTATCCTTACTAATTAACTTATTTTTTAAACTCTAAATTATTCAAAACCTCTTAAACCTCAAAAGTATTCATCCATCCTACTTCTTGTAATAACAGCAGATTATCTAAGGTGAGTACCATTTTTGCTATCCTAAATTGAATCCAATCATATCGGCACTTTAAGAAATTCTATAACTTATCTAATTGTTAAATACATAATACTTATAATACAAAACTTGGATTATGCCTGAACTTCTCGATAATTGGATATTTTGCCTGTGTAGAACTATTAAAAGCATCTCGTATCTGAGAGGATGTGCAAGAAACCGGTGGTAATTTCTGTGGTTCTTGTACTCAGAGAAGGCACATTAGTATTAATCTCTGCTCGGTGTCTAGAAATTTCGATTTGAAAAACCTTTTTTCTAATATTCAGAAATTGTGCAGTAAATAAACTGTTATATTTTGTTCTTTCAGATCCAGATATAACGAAGTACGATGGCATCTACTCCAGACATTTTACAGATTTCAGTTACGAAGGATATTATTTACTCACTGTGTTTGTTGCACATACGCCAGAAACCATGGTCATTGGAAAAAATGAAAGAAACAGAGCAACACCACTTACTCCAGGTAAAGTACTTTATATTAACAAAGGAAAGTCTAGTTCTGATCCTTGTATTTTACAACGCATTTACTTAAATTTGCCTACACACACACACACACACACACTTTATTAGGTTAAAAAGAACAGAAAGTACTCATCATGAGTTCTTGTTGGCTGTCAGGAGAAATGGGCCACTTTTTTGGTAGCTTCCACACCCATTTTTTTATGAGATGCAGCATTATATCGAGAGAGGAGAGAGAGAGAGAGAGAGAGATCTTCTACTCTTCCAGAAAAGACAGAAAACAAAGAATATATTAATTATACACGTCACACGGACAATGAGTAGATCCTACGAAGAAAGGATGATCCACATTTGCACCCCGTTTACAAAAAAAGAAACTGTAATTTCTATTATTTTTATTATTATTTTTTTTTAATGAAAACCCCAAATACGAAATATATGTATATAAGAATCTATAATACTTAGTACCGTGCGCAGTTGAAGGTTGAGAAGACAGAAGAAAATACTTGTTGACACTAAACTTGAATTTCTTTAGATTGTAATTTTCAGGAAATACATGATGTGAAGGAAGGTTGTTCCTGAAAACGGACTGAAGGGATAAACAAGGAAGACGAAAAGAAAAGTTGCTTTTGTGAGTTTCAAGGTGGGCAGTAAATGGATATTGACTGGTTGCCGCACGTGTTCGGACTGGTTTGGGGCAGAGCCCCATATTACTAATAATTAAAATCAATTATTATTACGTAGCAACTTCAAAAATGCTTTTCTATAAAATTCAAATAAAAATCTCCAAAATTTAACTGTTTTTCGGTGCACAGAATACCACAAAGATTATCTTTAATTTTTTTTTTTTTTAATATTTTGTTTTATACATACTTTTTCTTTAATTCAACAGTTTTTTTTCTCCAGAAGAATTATAATAATGAAAGATATTCATGTTCCAGAAAAAAAATTCTGCTGTGGTAGTTCTGTGCCGAACGAAGATGCAACAGAAGTGCCACCTTTCACTCGAATGGCCACTTATGGAACTTTCTTTGTGACTGATATTCCTGGAAAAGATAGCTTCCCGCCCAGCCGGATATGTGATCTCAAGGCTTCTTTACGTGACACCCGCTCATTTACACTTGAATGGTCTACTCCCGGTGGCGATTATGATGTGAATGAAGGTGGGTACCTAAATATTCGTTTGCATTTTGTTACTTGATTCAGGGAGCGTAATTTTCATTAAGAAATATTATTTTAATTATGAGAATTGTAATGGGAAAATTCTAACTGGCTGATAATGAACACCATTTCTTAAGCTCAGGTTATTCTTAAAATATTTTGTTAACTAAGAAACGAATAATGCAGGAAAAATCAGTAGAAATGTTTTGCCAGGTAACAATCGGGGAGAGGAGGGTTGCCAAAGTCATAAGGAGGCATCTACATTTATTTATTTATTTATTTAAACGCACAATTCTCACCCACATGGCGAGTAAATTCTTTAGAAAACTTAGGCAAGAAAAGTTACAGGATACATTTAAATTTACAATAAGATTTGACACGCTTAAAGGTACAGAATAAAGAGAAATGTTTTAAGCATCGAAGTTGGGAGTGTAGTCAATTTAATATATTTATTACCTGAAGGAAACGTAACACAGCAGCGAGTATGCAGGAGAAATAAGCTTCATGACAAGAATTTAGGGGTGGAGTATTGGCGAAAGGGATTAGTTCGAAAGAAATGGAGAATCAATAATGGAGTTTACATATTGTATACTAGAAGTGACCCATGGAGTTTACATCTGTATCGGACAGCGATGGTTCTCAATGAGAACATACACCTATCTGCATGTCACTGGTATACACTGACTAGCCAAAAAATTAGATACCTTTTGCAATTGGTGTTAGCACATAATTAAACATACGGTATGCAAATATAAATCATCACAGAGTATGTTCATAAGTTCCTTGGTATCAAATAAATACTGTATTTGTTCCTGGGGTTTATTAGTCGATTCAGTCATGAGGAAGAAAGGTGCTATCCTTGGAGGAGCACGTTTAGCAGGAGCCACAATAAAAGAAAAAAAATGAACAATGGGAAAAGATTATCTGGTCGACGAGTCTCAATTTACACTTTTGTTTTGTACAACTGTAGCCTGAAGGATGCTTTCGATCCATCACAACTGGTTGGTCGAAAGCAACCATCTCAAAAGTATACAATGAGAGGAAGATGAAACGACAATTCAGCTTTAAAAGGGGGAAATGTGGCAGAAAGTCGGCACTCCAAGAATGAGACCGCGGGAATTTAAAGCGGAATTTGACTGGAACAAAATCAATTTAGGCAAAGAGAGACCCATTTCAAAATGAATTATATATATATATATATTATACTAAGCAGTCCCAGCCAGCTTTCCTAGCATCCCCGCCACTAATCACAATACTGTACAGATAATTACAGATTTACTAATTCTCGCTCCATTACAAGATATTGAAGAATTAGGGATTTGATAATCGTATACCTATACAAAAGCTACATCTTTCTGCAAAAAATCAAAAGATTCGATTGGACTGGTGCCACCAAAGCCAAGGCTTGACTGGATTGTAGAACAGTAGAAAAAAATTGTGGTCTGGCGAGTCTCGATGTACTTTTTTTGTACCAATGGTAGGATGAAAGTGTGCGGTGAACTCATGAAGCTATGCATTCAGACTGCTGTCTGTGTCCATCACTTGAGTTGCTGAAGTATCATGGCATGGTGTACGTTCTGTTGGCACAAAGTGGATCTGCTCATGCCGTCAGAAGGTCGTGTTACCTCCAATAAATATATTTCCTTCATATTAGGCTAACTTAACCCAGCAGTGCTTAATTTTTACGGGGATTGCGATCGATTCCTTCAAGACGAAAACGCATCTATCCACCGTACAAAGATTGTACGGTGGATAGTTGCATGAATGTTCCTTGGGAATGTTCCTCGAACCTGAATGGTTCGAGGAACATTCCCAAGATTTCCAGAGTCCATCCTGGTCGCATAATTCTCCAGATCTGAGTCCAACTGAGAATGTAAGGGATATGTTCGAAAGGGCAGTTCTGCTTCACAGTTCTCTACCGACCATAACACAGCAGTTCCTGATGGAAGAATGGTCAAATCTGGAGCCAGATTTCCTCAGACACACCTAGTGGAATTCATGCCACGACGTGTACGGGCAAAAGGCGGCCCTACTAGATATTGAATAAAGGTTTCTGATTTTTTTGACCAATGAGTGTAGTCAACGTTGTTACATGTAAATTATCACTTCAGTGCATTGATTCACGAGATTTCTTTTCTTATGTGTGAGATTATTACACAATGAAATCTCGTACACATCCATAACATTTCTATTAAATCACATGAACTTTAAATTGGCCGATAATGAAGCGATCAGGATGAGAAGTATCACTGCAATTCGCTGTTCCATGTTGGAGGAGGGAGCAAAACAGTCATGCAAAGGACTACCATTTTTCCATAAGTCAAGTTCAAGAACAGAAAGGGACAAACAGAGAAAAAATAATTAGCATACGAATAGCCCATAACCAGTCAGTGACAGTGACGAACTACTTGTTCCTGTTCCTCCAGAAAGAAGATTATTAGAAGAGGAAACACTGATGCCTAAATGGAAACAGTGTGTCCTAACCGAAGTAAGTTTCATCTTATAATTTAAAATGAATTGAACGATCTTGTGCGTGTTGAAAATCTAAGGCACGAGCACAGCTTTTGTGATGTGGGGAGAAGGAATGGAATTTACTGCAAAAAGATACAATTACATCTGTATTTTGTAACCGAAAAAATGAGTGTCCTTCATATTTTGCTATGAAAGATTCACTTTGATACTGAAATGATGTTATCCAACTAGTTGGTACCCTTGAAAAAGAACATAAACCAAAAGAATGAAGACTTTTCATTAACTCCAATAAAATAACTAAATACGTGGCTCCACTTATTTATTTCTAATTTTTCGGCTACTGGATGTTGCCACATAAAGCTAACTATTTGGGTGGGATTTGAATTAAGAGCCACATACTTTATGGATATCTTTTTAAACCATTGGGCTACTGAGACATTTACTTTCAATGATAAAAATCGTGGATCTAACGACATTTTTTTTTAAATTTGAATTTTATATCCTAAACTGCAATATTCTGTGAAATTATTAAGTTCAAAAATAAACATGCTTTCCGTAAGATGAATTTTTAAATTACAAGAAGTTATAGAGTTAAATGAACAAAATAATATGAGATTTCAATTTCCTGACCGTGGTTAAAGTTTGAAAATAAATATTCATTTTTTAAACAGTGAGAAAAATTTAATTAATATTTTTATTTATTTACTTGCATATTGTTCTTTTTAAATATTCTCTAAACTAATTTTTCATCAAAGACAGTTTTCAATGAATGAAAGTCTTATTTAAAACTATTTACAAAGACATTATCAATAACAAAAATGTGCACGAGTCTTTTTCGAATAATAAAGTTCTCATTCTTATAACATACCATTAGCAACACTGAATATTTCATGAGGACGTCTTTTCATTTTCATTTCCCGTTCGAATTCGCGAACCACGTTGCACAAAGGCAGAGTCTTCAAGTATAGTTCGCGGTGTGAAAAACCTTTCGTCGGAGAAACACCTCACGCCACTGAAGTAAATGTGATGCTTGATGTTGCCCAGACACTTCCTCTAGTAAAAGCTGCAGCCGCCTTTCTATGGATGCTGTTGTAATTGATAAAGTTTGGACTTCAAAATCTTCTAATTCAACTTCGTATATACAGTTATTATCTGCACAGTATAATAAGAAATGGTCATTAATAACGAGTATAGTAAGAAATCCATTCTGGCACACTATTACCAGGTTTTCACCAATCGATTGTTTGTTAAGTCGTCTTAACAGCAAATATTCTGTTAATTCTGTAAGTTTTTTCTGCAGTCGGATCCACTGTTAACCCTTAAAGACCAGCACGCATTTGCATGCAGGGTGGGATTTCACAATGCTAACACGAACAATCCACTTTGAACTTACAAAAAGAAAGAAATTGTAATAACACATAGGTTTAGACTCCACTGCTGAGGGATAGACTGTACTGCACCCTACCCTGACCGAATGTCACTTTATCCAGCCCGCAGCCGACCATAACACAGCTGTATTAGCAATTATGACGTTATATCAACCTGTATTTTGTGAACCGATAAATATTTTCAAAGGAATGATTTTTTTAATCTATTGATTTAACACGAATAATATGTTTACCATTTAAATATCTTAAATTACAAATCTGCTGGCAGCATATTCAGAGAAAACCATTGGAGATTATCAGTGTGGTTTCAGACCCAATCGCTCAACAACGGACCGGATTTTCATTTTGAGGCAGATACAGGAAAAAGAATTTGAGTATAGTATACACTTATTTAAAACAAGTTTTTGATTCAATCAACAGAGAGGAAATGATAAATGATCTCCTTCTCCTGGGCATACCTGCAAAGATTGTTATGCTCATAAAAGCAACCCTGGCTGGCTCTAAAGCAGTGGTGAGAATTGACAATGAGTTGACGACTCCCTTTGACATTAACGCTGGTGTTAGACAGGGCAATCCACTCTCTACTGTGTTATTTTACTTGGTTTTAGAGGCGGCTGTCAAAATTAGAAGTGACTGGACACATAAGTACAAAGACAGTGCAGGTCTGCGCATATGCTGATGTCGCTATTATCAATAGGACTAAAGGAGCACTGGAGGAAACAGTGGCCAGGCTGGATAATGAAGCACAAAGAAGAGGACTTAGGATAAATGAAGCGAAGACAAAATATATGGAAGTGCGGAGAATGGCAGATAACACGGAAAGTTTAAGAACTAACAGCTTCTCGTTTGAGCATGTTCAAAATTTCGCCTATCTAGGTTCGCAGATAAACCAGTCCAACCTATTACTAATGAAATTAAGTCCCGTATCCTGAGTGGAAACAGATGCTTCTATGCACATGAAAAACTAATGAAGTCCAGAGTATTGAACAGACATTTAAAATTAAGGATATACAAAAGTCTCATTAGACCAGTTCAAACATACAGTTGTGAAGCTTGGACATTAACGAGTAAAGATGAGCGGCTATTGAGAGTGTTCGAGCGTAGAATTTTGCGAAAAGTCTTTGGGCCCGTACAAGAAATTGATGGATCCTAGAGGATCAGAATGAGCCATGAACTTGACAATCTTATTCAGATTGCGGACATCGACAGATTTGTGAAGAGCCAGAGAGTTGCCTGGTTGGAACATGTTATGAGAATGGATGCCAGCAGGACAACTAAGAGGATAATGGAACGGAAACCTATCGGGAGGAAGACCGCGAAAAAGATGGATGAATGACGTAGAAGAGTACTTAAAGACCAGGAGAATAAGAAGTTAGAGAAGTTTGACTTCTGAGAAGGCTTACTGGTGGGACATCGTTGAGAAGGCTAAGACCCACCATGGGTTATAACGCCAGAAGAAGAAGAAGAAAAAGAAGAAGAAATTACAAATCACCAGCACTTTCCGTTTTTATAATCTAAACCAACCCAGCAAGATATGAATAAAGGCATGATGGCCACAGCTTTTGAACAAGGGAATTCACAACGTATTTTTAATCCCTAGGGACAGATTAATTTCACCTCTCAATTGAAAATTTTTTCCATTTTTTTTTATTCTCAACCTCAACAATAGCTCTTTGTGCGAGAATAACTATATTTTTAATCCTTTTTATTTTATTATTATTAGTGTGTGTGTGTGTGTGTGTGTGTGTGTGTGTGTGTGTGTGTGTGTGTGTGTGTGTGTGTGTGTGTTCTTTTTTGGGGGGGGGGTGTTCCGGGTTTGGGCAGCCTGAGAGCGGGAGTGCTGGCACCCACCAGTCTTGCACACCACTGGTGGGTGCAGGATGATTGTGTTTAACTACACAGAATGAGACAGTGAACCCAGGACCATCTCCTTGTGCCAGGGATGGGAGCCGAGTTGCGTCTGTCTATTTGATGGCTGTTCCCTCGTGGTAGAAAGGCCTGATACCCTTACAGGCCAGGCCAATACGGTTGAGAATTTTCTTTTGTTTTTGTATATAGTGAACACAGGCGGAGATAGGTGTAAGCCTGGGTGCCACCGACGACAAGATTATCTTCTTCCAGTCACATAGTTCCCTGAGGAGCTGTTGTGGCCACCAAAAAATTCCTCCAACTGCATCGCTCATGTGCTATATGAGCGGCATCGCAAAGATTATACATATTTTTATTTTTAATCCTTAAGGATTAACCTCAACTTAAATTAAGCTGTCTTCCTAAAAATTAAACGTGTAAAAATTTTAAATCACAGGTTTAAAAGAAAAAGACATGAAAAAAAATAAAATCAGTCTTTCTTTCCTTCAACCCAATTGCGGAGTGTCATATGATTTCATTAGTTAGAGGTCGTAGGTCTTTCAATGGAGCCATGCATCGATACATATCACATGACCGTGTGTTCACTTCTGCATTTCCACATGAGATTGCGCTGTCTGTTGTTAGGTTCAGTTTCTGAGGTGTCCATAGTTGACACTCGCAAATAACCTTAGATGTATTCAAAAGCTCTGAAGCTCTCGAAATACAAACTGCTTCATCTCAACGTCAAATGAACAACGTCCCACTCAATTCTTCAAAACTTTCATGTCATTTAAATTTAAAAAAGAGTGTGTCATTCATATTTATCTGTTTGTGCAGGATAAACTGATTAACCCATCTTCTGACACTTATCCTTATCGTGCCTTTTTAGAAACTCTTCTTAACAAGACAGCAGCTCTGAACACTATTAAAAAACCCATGTCTGCCCTCCACTAGGTTATTGCAGTCCTTACTTTTCTGCACCTTAAAATGGAAACAATTTGCATGACAATTGTCATGCGACGGATTCACTTTAAAATTCGGTGGAAAAGAAATATTTTGATGCAGGGATCTAGAACAGATTATCAGCACGGATTTTAAAAGTAAGCTGTGCAGTTAAAGGTTTAAAATAAATTTTAAATAATGAAAAGTCATCCAATGCTACTGCTGCATACGTCGTAGGTGAAATCGGTCATACACGGACTAACGTTTAAACCCATGAATAAGGAATCAGTAGAAGACTGCATAATATATGGAGAACTAAACATAAATTTTCGGCTGCATATAAAGGAGGCAGCATAGAAAAAGAGCACTTGGAAAGTTTAAGAGTACTGCACATTAATTTAGAAAAAATAATGATGTTCAAAATTCACCAGCCCTCAGCATTCCAGCAATAAATGCAAAGATCGTGCTTTCCATGGACTACTACATAACGACAACAACAACAAAACTAATTTCGCAATGTTTTAAATATTAGCTTTTAATTTGTGGACGCTTAAAACGTTAACAACTTTTTATTTTTGATGCTAAATATTATTCATGTCTTTTGTACACTCTTCTTTTAAACAAATGTATCCATTTTTGTTTATTGTAGAATACACGTTATTATGTTTATAAATTATAAACATTCTGTGTTGTGTTATTTATTATTTTTTGAATAAAATACAGACTTTTTTCAGTCTTTGTGTACATTTTTTTTATGGGTCTTCAAAACATGGTTGAATCACTCTAAGGAGAGGCTCGCGTGGTTTTTATTCACAGAACCTCAGGTTTTTCGTCCAGCAAACAGCAAATCAACGAGAAAACACACTCAATTTGCATACATATGAGTAATGTGGCCTAAGTTGCTGATGCACCTAAAACTCTACAACAACGACAGCAGCACGTAGAAACACACGAAGCAGTGGATACAACCTAACAAAATTTAAAAATTTGCATTACGTTGGTCATTAGGAGCTAAAGAAAAACAGGAACAGCTGATATAAAAAGCTATGCTGTGAAGTGCAAACATGAGGTGACAAAGCTTTGTCACCTCATGTTGATTTAGACAACAGTTAAAACAGTACCAAACAACTATATTTTAAAGATTCTGTTAGAGAAAATGGAAAATTTTTGAAAATTATGTAATTTTCAAAAAACCATGCTACCCTCGCCCGAAACTGATTAACTCAGCCATGTTTTGAAAAAGACCCATAAAAATTCTTCACGTCCTAGCCGGGATTCAAACTGAGGTCTTCAAAAACTCTCAAGCCACGGGAGTATGCATCTATACCAATATTTACCCATATTAGAACCACACTCTCCTTGATACATAAACTGGTGCAAACATATTTTATGTTTAGAAGTTAGCAGACTCTGTTATAAGTTCATAAGATAACAGAGTTTACTTCTGGTAGTTGAAAAACATCTGGCCATCAAACATAAAATGTGCTCAATTTGTATATTTATTGCATAGTTGAAAGGCAGTTCACAGTTAACCAATTTATTTCTAAAGCCAGTAACAATATTATAAGGGATGAAGTATTTTATTTCTAAATAAATTAACAGAACCAATTTAACACCTAGGGATTAAAAATACATTGTGAATTCCTTTGTTCAAAAGCTGACGTCACTGCTGCCTCTGAGAATCTACTTCCAGAATTTCAGAGGCAGATTGTCAAATATTTCCAGAATTAACAAAGAATTTGCTGGAAAGGCAACATAATGAACAGTCGTTGGTTAAAACATGGCAATGGTGTGCGAGAATGGATTTTCTTACTATACACTGTGCAGATAATAACTGCATATGTGAATTTGTATTAGAAGATTTTGAAGTCCAAACTTTATCAAGCAACACAATATCGACTGAAAGGCAACTGCAGCTTTTACTGGAGGAGGTGCCTGTCAGATGGGAAATATCGAACATCACATTTACTTTAGTGCTGTCAGGTGTTTTTCAGGCGAAAAATTTTTCACACCTCGACTTTTTTGAGCAGTGCTGACGATGAACATTTTCTCGATGTCTACGAACTATACTCGAAGACTGCCTTTGTACGATGTGGTTCGCGAATTCCAACGGGAAATGAAAAAGAAAGGACTGTCCTCACAATTTGCATCCTATGAAATATTCAGTGTTTTAATGGTATGTTATCAGAATTGAGAACTTTATTATTAAAAAACACTCGTGCACATTTTTATTATTGATGTCTTCTTTGTAAATAGTTTTTAATAAGACTTGCATTCACTAAAAACTGCGTCTTTAATGAAAAAATCTGTTTAGATAATATTTAACCAGAATAATATGCATGCAAATTAAAACATTTTAATAAAATTTTTCTCACTGTTTAAAAAAATTTACTTTTACCTAGCAATTAAAGAAAAAAAATAATATTTATTTTCAAACTTTAACCACAGTCCGAAATTAAAATCTCACATTTCTTTATTATTTTGTTTATTTAACGTTATAATTTCTCCTTAGAATTAAAAATTCGTCTCACTAAAAACATGTTTATTTTCGAACTTTATAATTTCACAGAATATTGCATTTTAGAATAAAAATATAAATTAAAAATAAACCATATCAAGTTAGTTGCTAATATACGCTTTTGTATTGAGCTATACCATAACTATTGAGTTATCCATAGAGTATGGAGATCTCAATTCGAATCGTACCCAAAAGTTATTTTATGTGGTGCCATCCGGTAGCAGAAAAGTTTAAACACAAATCAGTGTGCCCCTTAGCGGTTAGAAAAATTATTTCTATCAGTGTCGGGACCCAAAACCATGCCCCAACTATAATACGAACTACAGTCATGTGATTGCTGACGTGCTTCGCACAAAGGATCCTTGAAAACAAAATGTGTTGCTACGATCTGTACATCTACTGACCAACATTTGTAACAAGAAAAAGGTTACATTGTCCTTAATGCTGCTTGTTGTAAAGGAGGGAGTTGCAGAGTTCAACTGCACAGATAAACACTATTGTCTTAAAACAGAACAACTGTATCAAATTTTTCGTTACTGGCTTGGGCGTTACATTACTACAAACAAATTACATAATCAAGACTGCTTTGTTTAAAACAGCAAGACACTGATACACTCACTGTCCAAAAAATTAGAAATCTTTTGCAATTGCTGTCAACAGAAACGCACGGTATGCAAATATAAATTGTCAAATAGTATGAGCAAACGTTCTTTGGTATCAGATAAATGCTGTATGTTTTCGTGGAGCTTCTTAGTTTATCAGGTCATGGGGAAGACAGGCGGTCTTTCAAATTTTCGGAAAGGTCTTATTTTTTGAAGCACGTTTAACAGGAGCCACAATTTGAGAAACAAAAGAAATCACTGGTGTGTCAAAAGAAACCATCTCAAAAGTATAAAACGAGTGGAAGATGAAATGCGAATGCAGTTCTAAAAATCAGAAATGCGGTAGAAAGTCGGTATTTCAAGTACGAGACAGAAGGAATTTTAAAAAAAGAATTGCAGGAAAAGACTCTGGTCTGACGAGTCTCGATTTTACTCTTTTAGCACCAATAATAGGATGATAGCGTGAACTTATGAAGCCATGAATCCACTGTCTCCTGTCCACCACACGAGCGGCTGGAGGTGACACCATAGTATGTTCTGTTGGTAAGAACTGGGTTCGCTCACCGCCAGAAGGTCGTATTGAATATCCTCTAGTGAATATCCTTCTGTTGTATTGGATCAACTGCAACCTGCGATGCTTCATTTTTATTCGAATTGCGATGGATTCTTTCAAGACAACAACGCAACTGTCTACCAATGCAAAAACTGTAAAAACCATGTAAAAACTGTATCTGAATGGTTCGAGGAACATTCTCAAGATTTCCAACATTTACTCTGTTCGCCTAATTCTCCAGGTCTTAATCAATTGAGAATGTCTGGGATATATTCAAAAGGACAGTTCATCTTAGCAGTTCTCTACAGACCACAATATAGCAGTTGACAAATATCCTGATGGACGAATGGTTAAACCTGGAGCTAGACATCCTCAATATCTAGAAGAATCCATGCCACGATGTGCATGGTCTGTAATTCAGGAAAAAGGTGACCCTACTAAATAGTGAATAAATATTTCTAATTTTTTATATTGGTTAATACTGAGGTTAGTAATTAGTAATGAATTATAGTGAGTTGTCATTAACTATATTATTACTATATATTTATTAACGAAAATTTAATTTTTATTTTTCTAAATAGTTTCATATTACGACGTACGGATGTTTGAAGATCGAAAGAACGCGCTGGAAAATTTTGATAATGGTGTGAGGGTTGACCATATACAGTGGCCTGACCCACTGCCAATGGAAGTTGGTTCTCCCACGAAGATAACAGTGAAGTTCAACGAAAAAGAAAGAGAAAATGAGACAATTTACTTCGCTGTTCGAGCCGTGGATAGTAAGTCGAATAAAGGCACACCTTCCAATGTTATTGAGGTTTTCAATGCTGTTCCGTCCCCTGTCCCAAAGGACGACCTGACAACATCCGCTCCTACAGACGATGGACCTCAGACTAAAGATGGTAGTAAAAGTGGGGGTTTAAATCACAACGAAATAGGAATGATCGTAGGCATTGTCCTTGGAGTTTTCGTCCTATCGGTTATCATTATGATTGTGTTGTGGTTCGTGCTGAGACAAAGAAAGAAAAGCTCCCAAGAAAATCCTAAAGATGGCGACACAAAATCTGTGAACTCTAAACTAAGCAATAGCCAGTTATCTGTAGTAAAATCATTATCACCGGAGGGTTCTACAATTAGTCCAGTTCTGTCTTACTCTGCTAGCGAACTTCTGAACCATTACGATAAACAGCAAGCCCGGCGCCTTCAAGAAAGAGACGATCTCGAAAATCTCTCTGATGCTGCAGATGACAACGAAAAAGTCAACTCCATCTATAGTTCGCCATCTAGCTATCAGAACTGGGATTTAAATCATGGTAGAGACGAAGATTCTCATCCCAACAGATATATGGACGATTATTCCAACAGAAATGTGGATTTCAATCCTCAGTTACATTCCTCACAGAAGTCGTTGAACACTTCGGTGAGTCGCCACGTCACTCAAGTATGACAGACAACGCGTGATTCAACGTTCTCAAATGCGCAAGCTACAGTTACCTATCATTTGTTCATCTCGAGTGCCAAGTTGAGTGCTTTGATCCTTGACCGGAATGCTGTATATTTGTACACCACTCGTCTCGTCACATTTTAGATCCATTTGCAACATGGACACAATGCAGTCGGCTAGATCAGGTCAAAAACCTAAGGAAGAAGGCCAGTGCGTCAATGGGCGACCTGCAGTTACACACCAAAAATTCTTCAAATGAAGTTTAAAAAATTAGATAACCGTAAAATATAAAAATAATTAAACTATTCTAAAAGAACTCACGTTGAACATCTTCTAAAGGAAAGATGCCATTACTTGAAATTCTTCATAAACAGCTGAGAATGCTGAGACCATGATTTTTCTACAAAGATAAACGAGGTATACTACTGTGCTATACATCTGTATTAGCACAGAAGTATACCATGTGGGCTGCGCAGATGCATAAACATGGAAGTAATCACTAGATCGAGCTTCGATTGGAAATCGAATTTTCCTTTTCACATAAAATTTTGAATTGATCCATCACATGTCACAGAAGCCACATATTGACCTGCGACCAGAAAACGGTTGCCTACCATTGGGCTGAATAATGATATATTCCCCCATATTTAGTTTAGATTTTTATTGAATATTTTCCCCACAACAGCAACACAGGTACATATAAGACAGAATGAAACTAACGTCGCTACAAAATATCGAAATTATTGATCAAAGCCCATACATACTATATAATCACGGTTGTAGAATTATAAAATGGAGAGATGGATCCAATAGTATCCAATAATCAGACTACGATGTGTCACTGACTTTTCGTCTTCCTTGTTTAAAATGAAGAATAAATGCTTAACTTGAAAGTTTTAGGTCACGACCTCGACGGTTCAAGTATAGTAATATAGTTCACTGCTTGTCATTAAGTTGTGGTCCAGCTGGTAACAGCCAAACCAATTTTGTACCTCTCGCCTACTTACGACTGTCGAGGATTTTTGTCTTCTTACATAATGGATATTCGTTTTATTTTTGTTCTGTGTGTGTACATCTAGTCGAGACACCTTATCACATCACGCTAGATTAGCTTTGTCTTTACATGAATTTAAAGTTACTTTTTTTATCAATGCTATGTTTATAATGCGCCCCCCACTATACATATTACTAAATATTGTGGTATTCACATGTATGTAAGAGCATTGTATTATATTACATTTTCAGTGAGCAAACTATCGCACTGCACAATTTACAGGCACAATTTGCAGGCCACCACATAAACCGATCAGCAAGTCACTTTCATAAACTTATTTTAGACATACCTTTATTTAGTTTGAACAGTGAACGAACGTGGCAACATAAACCAGGTGGACGGAGGTTCATATGGAGGGTGATGTTAGTTTTGCTGATTAAGAAAAACAACAACAACATCTGATTCAAAATAGCTCTACCATTGAAGGAGTGGTCCTTTATAGAGGTTCAATCAGTGATTACGGTAGTTTTTTTGCTTGCAAAAAAACGAATGGACCTAAGCAGAAATTCCACGCCATACATGGCAGAATTTCTAAGCAGAAATTCTGCCATGTAAGGCGTGAATGCGATTAACATTCCGATAGCAACATTGATTTAATAAAAATAAGAATAAAATTTTTGAATTTTATTTTATCGAAGAGCACTGGCACTAGACGGTTTACAATGTACACTGAATGGACAATTTATTAGGTATACCACCTAATAGCAAGCAGGCCTCCCTGTAGCCCTTAACAAGGTGTCATGCCACAGGGATTTTGCTCGTGATGACTCAACTATTTCCTACAGTTATTGCAAATTCATGCTCGTGAACCCCTACTCCGAAGAGCTCATTCCACTTCATTCCACAGGCACTCAAGTGGACTGAGATCTGATTAATAGGCAGGCCACCGCAGTACGCTAAATTCACGTTCATGTTCCTCAGCCAGTTCTGTATAATTCTGGCCATGTGACATGGCCCATTATCCTATTTGAAGCACCCATATTCTCATGGATACTGCAACCAGGACGTGATGCGATTTGTTGGAAGCAATTTATAGATAATCTGCGGCGCCCAAAGGTTGCTCCGCTGGCATCAAAGGGTCCCGATATGAATCATGAAAATACTCCCAACATCAACACTACCACCATAAGCCTGCATTCTTTGACACCCAGAAAGATGAGTCCACTGTTTCATTCTAGTTTCGCTATATTCTTGATCTTCCGTCAGCATGAAACAGCAGGAACGCGATTCGTCAGCCCAGGTAACATTTTTCCAATCCTCTACTATTCAGCGTTGGTATTTCTGAGCTCACTATAGCAATACCGCCGTATTTTTATTTTTTTTTTTTTTGTTCGTATGAGTGAATCCAGGTTGGCCATTGGCTACAATACCAAATGCAGGCAAGGTGCGGCGAGCGTCAGGCGTCAATTCCATGGATTAAATATTTCTTGTCCATTTTCACACTGAACTGCACACATGTGGCATCCTTAAGTAACTGCCCACCTGCTTTATATCGCATGGTACGATTTCGTGATGCTTACCCCATTTCCTGAAAAGGGTAGGTTTACCTTAATAAAGTGGCACTTACTGTATATACACTATACTCTCTAAAGTAATCAGACATCAGTTTTTGAGAAAAATGAATGCTTATGCTGAAACTTCCGTCGCTCACCTTTCATTCATCAATAATAAAAACATTTCAATATTTATTTTTTATACATGTTTACTTTCGGCTTCGATTATTTCATAAAAGAATTTTGTCATGGCTAAACCTATATTTTTCTATATTTTATTATTGCACTGTAGCACAATAATAAACTGCCAACTTTAATATTGACACCTAGTTCTAATTCAACAACTGATGATGGGCAGCTTATCCTTTCGCATTTCTTTGCACTTAATCTTGTTTCTTGTTTAATTTGCATTTAATCTTGTTTCTTTTTTCTCTGGCACGACCACCAGGTCAGTGAAGTTTACAATAAATCATCAATACAAACGTTAATCGTATTTAGCAGTCACAGGTTTGAATCCCAGTCCACTCAAAGAGCGCGTGCTACTGCACTCACGCCCATGACCACTCGATACATCATTCGTAGGCACACGATGCGCATTTCTTAACTGCATGTAGAGAATAATAACCACAACCTTTTTGACAGATGTAACGTTCAACCATCACACGCTCTGTGTTTGCCGTTTACAGCTTCTGTACCAGATACCAGAATTTTCAGAAGATAATTGTATCTTGCAGGGAAGCCTTAAAGGGAAAAGGAGAAATTTTCTGTTCGAATTATAAATAACTAAATCGAGAGTTTTTAATCTTTCCACTGATCTTCTCTTGTTTATGGTTCAGCGAATAACCTCTTCCAATTCATTCATTCACAAATTAAGTAACGCTCTTTTTTTTTTTAACTTTTTTACTCTTCCCTAATAACATTTTGCAAAACTGTTTTGAAATTCCTCCCCATCATTTTCTAACAACACACTCACATTTTATTTTTTTTACGAAAAAATAACTTGTTAAACAACATTCGTGCAACTACGTACCCCTCTTCTCACCGGCAAAGCATCACAATATTGTACTTAAACCTCTCCTTGAATTACATCTGTCATAAGAGTTGACGCGCACGTTTCTTTTGATTTTCTGTTTCTTGCTTCAGCTTTTTGCTACCACTTCCGTTTTCTGTAATGCACGACCAAATCAATACTCTTGACGATAACGCATTTCTACAGTGTCAGCTTAAAAAACAAACATGCTTTGCTTTTTCACCATTTCTCTATCTAAAAATATACCGAGTGGCCTCCTTTTCATTCTACAGCGATTTGTAACCTTCTACGTATCGTTTTATTTCATGTATCATCATGCCATTTGTTGTTAATACAGTTTTACTAAGTTTGTTTTAAAAAATGAAATTGTAACTATATGATTGTTTACAGAGAATCAGATTTTACTTATGTTCATCATCACTATTGATCCATTTTTTTTAAATATATATATATCACGCCTTTTGTTGGAGAAACCTGTAATATTTGTTATGAAATAAATATCGTCCACGTGAGCACCATGCTGTTTTTCAGATCAAGCAAGCACTAGAATATCAAAAAATATCACTCAATTTGTAGAATATCAAGCTAGATACGTTTCTGAGCAGATATGAATGTTCATCAAGAGAAAATAAAAACAAATGATAACTATATTACAAATACATTTTCACACATTTTAAAACATAACAATTAAGGAACTTCTTCGAATTTAACTTAAAATAGCCTATAACACCCTGAGGAAATAAAAGAAGTTGCATAAAACACGTCGGTAAAACAGGAATAATTCTAAGTACTTCAGCTAACATCGGTAGTACTTCACTTGCATCATTTTAATATTAGAACACACCTGGACGTATCTTACCATAAAAATATTCTTAGAGATGTTATCGTAGACGCCAGGTCCTGATAATGGTGCTTTATTGTCAGAACCTGGCGCATATACTAATCACTACGATGATTCAGCTCCCTTCTGAAAACAGGGACGGTGAATGAATTCCCATTATATTCATTCACCGTCCCTGTTTTCAGGGACGGTGAATGAATGAATTTCAGGGACAGTGAATTGATTGGTGCCAGTGTTGTTTTTCTGGATGTGCAAGTTATATGTTGATTCCCAAAGCTAACTGGGGAAAAAAATAACAATTTCAACAGTAGGGAAGATTTCACAATACAACAACGGTAAAATCTTACTTTGCTTGTGAGCTGTGCAATACTTGCAGCAAGAGAACTGTGCAAGGAGTTATCAACGTTCTGGTATAATGCCAAAACGGTTTTCGAGAAGATTGCTCGTCACTTTAACCAATCGCAAACAGATAACGTCTAGAGCAGAGGTGCTCAAAATATGGTCAGCGGGAAGGGGAGAATCCAACCATCGAAAGGTTTTACCCCGTTTGCGAAAGAATTTCAAAATTATCGCTAGTCAAATTAAGCATCCAAGTGGCAAAATATAGGGCTACAGTTTCACACATCAGTCTGCTTCAAGGCTGTTCAGAAATCAGGACGCACCTTTGATATTACAGCGGCTAAATTATGCAAGGAAGCGGACTTTTTTCTGCATTTTTTCTGCAAAAACGAAAAGAAAAGGGGGAAAATCGCAATCGTTCATAACTTGTCCGTTGTCAGAAAGTGGCTATCCAATTCCTCTCTGAATTTTATCAGAGGATCAACCACCGTGGCAGACACTTTATTCGAATGATTTACAACACGCTTCCCGAAGGTAAATTGCATGAAATCCAATCCAATTTTCATGGAATAACTCACGGTGGAAGCCCTACTACCTCCAATCTCAGGTGGAAGTAGTAGAGCTGTCATCGTGAGTTATTACATGTTATTTATTTAATTTTTTTCCCAGCTCCCATAACATTTTGAAATTCATACTACACTAGAAATTAAATTTCACTGACAAAAAAATAGAGATTTCATATTGAAATACAGCCATAAGATCGTTTACCAGAACAGTATGCTTTTAAATATAAGCATACCTAACATTTTTTTCTGTGTATTTCTATTTGGATTGTCCTTTAAACATCAACTGATTATGACTGTTTCAAGAAAGACACTTTTGTAGACATTGCTCTCTTCGGAAATGTTGAGTCAAATATTTGTTTATAATAGTGGCACTGCTGCTTAGACTTAGCTACCAAGCATTTCCAAATCAGTTTTTTTTTCACCTGGCTAAATATTCTCTCACATTCAGAGTTGCCATGAGGAACTATTAAAATGCTAAGAATGCTTTAAATTAACTTGATACAGTTCATGCTTCGTTGTGCACTTGCCTGTTCTCCAACCAAGGACCACTTTACATCAATTTTCTTCTTTCATAATAGTGTCTGGTAGCTTCTCCCACTGAAATTGACAGAACTGATTGGCAAACCATCTATTTCTCTACCTTCAATGATATTAAGAAGTAATGAACACTTTTCCAATACTTCTCAATTTGGTTAAAAAACTTGTTTTTCGAATAGTGGCATTAGAGAACGAATTTATTTTCCTAATACGATTATATTTTAATATTTATCTTAAGGTTAAGCTTCCTCCAATGATCCAGTTGGGCAACTTGCTATCTATGAATTCTGTTTGGGGGTAGCAGACTTTTACCTGTTGTAAGGAAACAAGCTTTGACTTTAGCAGTTCACAACAGAAAGTTCGGCTGGATGCAAAAGTCCGCAGTTTACCAAATTTATTCATAAATCATCAGCTTATACTATGAGTATATTAAATATTTGGAGTTGTAACATTTCACTGGAATCGTATCAGCATACAAATCATCTCGACGGTACAAAGACAAAGACTAACTTGTTTATTTATTTATTTTTTTTAACTGCATGAATAAAACAGTTTAAAATTTTACCGTGTCAACTTGTTTTGGCATTCATGACATATTATCTCCGTACGTGTCTCTCATTTGTCTTTTTTAAATTGGGATTGACAAGAGAGGCGGCCTTTACTAATTTGTTGATTGGGAGGAAGAGGGTGTTTTGGCTTGTATTTCTAGACTTCTATCAACAACGTGAGTTAGGATTGAAAACGTGTAGTTAAAAAAAAAAATTCTTGTTTATACTCCGGCACGACCAGCAAAGTTCACAATAAATCATCAATACAGACGTTAATCGAATTTAGCAGTTATGGGCTTGAACCTTGGTCCATTCAAAGAGCGCACTCACGCTCCCGACCACTCGGCTATGAAATAGTTATATTGATATTTAAATTTCATTGGTCGATTTGAATTAAAGTGTGTGTGCAGATGTAGCTCTACAGAATTATGATCAAACATTCTTAAAGAGATGGTAATCTAGGCTAGAGTGACTAGGCGCCTTTGTTTAATGGGATATATATATTTTTTAATATCCAGGACCCATAAATATCCATTGTTTCTGAAATTTTAAACGTAAAATGATTTACTCAGCTGATGTTTAGCATTTCATTTTCATTCTCAAAACTAGATCGACCAAATACAACTTTCTAAAAGCATAGCTGGACTTACGACGGAGAATCCGTCTTTTTTAGCAGATTTGACTCCTCCATCTCACTGTCTTACTAGGATTGATACCATACAGTTTCTTCGTCTTTTTGCCGTTTTCCTTCGTATTTTTCTTTTCACAAAAATAGTAAAATGCGTTAAAGTCGGAATTTAAAAAAAAAAAAAAAATGTTTGATATTTTTCTTAATTTTGTTAAAGGGGGAAAAAAAAAACGAACCAGTACAACTCATACGTTAGGGTATACATGATACCATTTTTTCAATTTAGACAGCAATAAAGTTTATTAAGGAAAAACCAAATGCTGTAGAATAATAATAACGGATCTGGGAATTGTGGCTGAACAGTGTTACTGATTTCTGAATTTTTAGCACTTGCATGTAAAAAAGATGAGGTGAAATCATTTTGAAGAATCAACGTATGATAACTGAATCCTGTTCTTCTACTAGAGTTTATTTTTAAATCATGGAAACGTTCAACCGTAAAAAAGGTTCTAATATTGGTCATAAAACATATCACAAACACGAAAGAACGTACACAAATCAGGAATCATCTTAAACATCACGCAAAAAATATTAAACCGTATTTATTAATATTTTAATAAATATTAAATATGAAAATATTATTAAAATATAATAAATATCATCCAATCTTTGCGATAAAGATGCATTAATATTTGGATAGTCTAAATGTACAGGGGGGGAAAAGTGACCAAGTAATTTCACAGTGAAGTTAATTGCAATTGCCACTGATTTTGAACCGCAAGTTCAACGAAAGAACTGGCTGAACTTTCAGTTCATCACAGAGCTGGAATAGCTAGGGTGAAAAACAAACAAAAAGAAAATAAAATGTCTTTCGCTGCATTTCCTGTGAAAATTTCGCAACATATAGTAATATCATTCTTCTAGTCAGTCAGTATTTAAAATTTATTAGCTATGCTCCAAACATTCTGATGTGCTGGACGTATATATTGTCCTACCATTAACATCTGGACACCCCTACGTTGATAGTTACTTCCCACCAAGGGTCAGAAACAACTATAAATATGGTCATAGGCCTTCGAAGAGTCAGTTGTACGGTTGTGAATGAAAGGTGCCGCGATCAACAGAGTTGCCAGACGTCCAGCACGGAATGATAACAGGGTGCCACAAAAGCAATCCTATATCAACGATTGGTAATGCAAACGGAAGCGGACTGGTACTGAAACCGTCAAGAACCACGATATGAATGGTATTAAATGCAAGTTAAATGATTTTATGACAAGGAACTATAGGTGAAACAAATACAATTAAAAGCGAACACCAGAAGCTAATAAAATCTAACGAATTATACTGAAGGAAGCAGGAAGGCAAGTCAGAAAAGAGAGTACCTTTAAGTTCAGGTGAAGTTCCAATAGACTAGAAATATGCAAATGTCACCTCTATTTATAAAAGTAGCTCAAAAGGTGAAACAAATAGCTACAGACCTAAAAGATGGAATCCTCTGCTGGGAAGCCATCTATTAATCTGTGTAGCCCCCCCCCCCAAGCTAGCAGTTTTCCGACAAACCCAATACTGCCTCGATAGCATTAGCAAATATTCTTGCACTCTCTTTCTATTTTAGTGTATCCCATACCTGTAGAAGCAGTCTCTCCTGTTAACAAGCACAGACCACGATGAGAAAAATTCTATTCCATGAGTCATGCACATTCTTTCCAGAAATGAATTGATTAAACAAGGCTCTCATCATATACTTCCCCCTATCGTGTTTGGGCAGAATTGCTGACACTTTCAAATTTAACCCAACTCGTAACTTTGCCCTGTACTTGTTAAGTAAAACAAGTACAGGGCAATTTTCTGTCCATGACATACAGGAACTTTAGAAGTAACGAAAAGGGATGATTATTCGTCTGTATAAAACAGTGATTAGTCTCCAAAACTTGAATATTTCAAACAGGCCTCCCATTTCATGAAAAGAATAGAGACAAGAGAGATAACATTAGTTAAGAGCGCAAAAAGAAGCATTCTTATCAAGTGGGACTTGAGTTCTGCATGTCAGTGTTTGTATGCCCAAGCATCAAGATGACCTTCATAAGAAAGCAAAAATCATACAAAAAATCATGCTGAAGTCAAGAACCTTAGCCAACCAGAAAACCTACAAAACGAACTGTGCTCATATCCTGAAATTAAGAAAGCAGCTAGCTACCATCCCATCCTCTTCCAGATAAAACAGTCAAAAAGAATATATGTGCGATGAGAAAGCAAGTGTGATATGCACGAACAGCTCTTTAGAAATTGAGCTGACCTGTCTATCAAAGATCAGTAATTACCACTAACCGTTATATTAATACTTGAAGTGGACCAAAGTCTCTCTCTCTCTCTCACACACACATTTTTTCAGTCATACGCTGCTTCTTTGGAGGATTTACTATATCAAATGGTTCCAACAACAAATTCTCAAGGTTACCGACAGATTTCCGTCCTACATTGGATGTTCTCTGCTGAAAATCCCTGAAAAACTAATACTCTCTGCAATAATTGACCACTGCTTCAGCAACAGACCATTAGATTTCCGCACATCATTGCATCAAAGATCTACCATAACAAACCTCCGTGTTAAACTATTTCGGATTCGGCATGCCATCAGCAAAATATCCCAAACAAATATAATTTTCATGACATAAAATAAGCTGTCGACAACGCAATGTATTAATTCAAATTCTGCTTCATTTATTAAAAAAATATATTTCAAGGCAACCGACTCATTATTCTCAGCCTCCTTAATTAAAAGATGCTCATGATATCGCATGGCCACTACCAGACTACGACTAGAGTACAAGAGGTGTAACACACGGCACTGCATAAGAAATAATAATAACGTATATATCCAGTAAAAATATAACTTTAATTAAATAGTTTGGAGCTTTCAAGGCTGAACGTGCCTCTTTGTCAACAAATTCTAACAGAATGGAAACTTTAGAGGCACGTTCAGCCTTGAAAGCTCCAAACTATTTAATTAAAGTTATATTTTACTGGATATATACGTTACTATTATTTCTTATGTACAATGGATTCCAGTAAAACAGGCCCATTTACTCTCACATGGCAGTGCGTTATCAGCTACTCTCTTTACACTAATCCTAGAACCATTTCTGGCTAAGGTTACAAACTGAACACCGACGACTTGCTGTACCTCTGATGATCCAAAAATTAATGAATAAATTAATGAATAAATTAATCAAACTAGCAGAATTCAACCTACTTCTAGAATATTTAGAGATGGTATCAGGTGCCCCGATAAGTGGCAACAAAGTTAAAAAGATTTCATCTCACACGAATCTTGGTGTTAATTGGTACGAAAACATTTCAAGACCACACTAAAAAGAAAACCTATGCAGCTTTCAGGGTACTCTGCCAGGAACTTGTTCCACGCCAAAATTCATCACTGATCAGCAATTATACATTGAAAGATGCCTCATGCCTATCCCTTTTATATGCCTCTGAGATACGGTCCTCAGCCCCATCAAGTATTCAACAAGTTCTTTTGAAAGAAGTGACCTTTTGTGACAGTGATATTGCAAAGACAGCTGTTACCGAAGAAGTGGTAAGAAAATACCACGAAACCTTTGACTCCATTATGTACATATTTCAAATTCGGAAATAAACATAATTATACCAAAGTAGGTTTTAGTGCTTTATTATCTTCAAACAACACAGTTTACCTAAATGTCATTCCGCTCAAGAAATACCTTAGATCAGTGCTTTTCAAACTATCAGTGGTGAAGGACCAGTTTATTTTATTTCCAATCCGTCGCAGACCGGTAATTTTGTAAATACAAATCTCACGGACAGGTAACAAACAGTTCGCGGACTGGCACTGGTTCGCGGACCACATTCTGAGTGGCACTGCTTTAGATTATTCAAAAGAAGTTCTTCCCGGGAAGTGAGCAATGCATTCTGAAATGGCTGAAAAGGATGAACATGGCCTTACGGAAAATCAAAATTCTTGGGAAAACCTTATCATCACTCTTGTCAAACTATTAACGAATACGATGAATTCTTCCAAAAAGAAATAGCTGCAGCCTTTATTTTTTTAAGTGTTCCTCTAGAGCACAATATAAACAATGCTATAGATTGACACTTACCAACCACCAATTTTGTTTGCCTCAGAGACACGTTTCGAGGACACACGACTGAATACTTCAACACTGCAAAGTGACCACAACAAACTAGTCAATGACAAGCTAGTTAAGTACATGAAGCAAATCCAGGAAAACTTGCATCGTATCTACGACCTGCAGTGTCTTGCTAACAGTATCAAGTCAACTCATTCGCAAGTACATCAGATACCGTTTCAAAGACGAAAAAGATCCTCAACTGTTTAATAGAGTACTAAGGAAATAATAATGTAAACTGTTTTCAAGCTGACAGCCATTTGAAAAGAACCTATGTTAAATCAAACTTTGCAGTGCAGAATTATTTAAAATCCAGCATATTTTATAAAAAGCAACATTTTTTACAATCCGGAAATATTAAGAAAACAATCCGCCAATCGTTCTTATAGACAAATGCGATCATATCAATGAATGCGATCATATCAATGATTGCGATCATATCAATGATTGCGATCATATCAATGATCACATTTGTCTTTAAGAATCAATGCAAAAAAAAGGGTAATAATTCTCACTTTACAAGGTGCTTGCAGTACTATTTTGTCCTTTAAAACAGTTTAAACTGCACAGACAATGAAATGATCTTAATTATCACAATAGAACAAACATGACTGTGCAACGACTCTGGTACTACACTACGTTTAGGCAGAAGGCCTAACTGGTATGATAGCTATTTCAGGACTAACTGGTCCATCTGATGGACCATTAGTCCTGAAATATAATGACACAGTATGATGCGGTGGCGGAAGCACAGAAATCGAATAAATTCAACTTTAACTGGTTCGAGTGTAATGTAGTCACCATACCAAAAATATCTCATGCTGGCAAGATATTTCTAGGATGTGACTGCATTTACGTTGTTGTATTCAAAAATGGACAGAGCCACGATTATTACATCAGGACCGTGTTAACATGGGAGGTCTGGAAGTGGCTGCACACCCCGCACCAGATCTTGGGGGGTTCTTAGGGACACCCTTTCCATGTTTGAGAAAGGCGATAATATGAAGACTTGTTTAGAGGGAGGGGACCCGCTGGAAAAGTCTTGACACGGCCCTGGTAGTAACTGCTTAGAGAGTTTGGTTAAAACCTCAGATTTAAAAGTGCGCAAGAATCTTTTAATTATGCCAAGAGACTGCATTGCTCGAAGAGAAATTTAATAAATTAGATTGAGAAACCGGTATCAGTGGAGAAATGTACGCCAAGTTCCTTGTGACCGTTCATAGAGGAGCCAAAGGAGTCAGCAGTAAGCATCATCAAACGTCTGGGACTACTAGAAAGGAAGCTGCAGAGACACTTTTGTTAACATTAATGAACATATAGTTGAGGACAGACCATTTCGAAATAAATGTTAAGAGCTCTCCAAATACAAATTTTAATTACAGGATATCTAAAGGAATACTAATACGTATTAATACTATTAATACGTATTTCGTAATCTTTTGTGTCGTCAGTGAACAGCTGCGATCAAAAACCATAGTTTAAACATTTTTATAAGTACACATTATATTTGAGATTGTTTTGTTATTTGGAAGCAGAAGAAAAAAACAATAATGAATAAAATTCACTGTTCAATGTTTAATACCGAATTCTAGCTGCTTCTCAGTGTGAATAAAGAATTGTGTGTTGGATACGTACTCAAAAATGTTGCAGTATAAAGAAAAAAAAACAACTCGAGAATTACCTGGAGATCGGCATTTAAGGAATTGGTAGCAGATATTCCAGATGTTGAAGCTGATTGAGCAGAGCGAGGTTTCTCAAACTGGAATGCAATGTGCTATCATCAGCAAAACTATGGAGAGGATTTCCGGTCAATGGAAGAAGGTCATTAATATACAAGCGGAAAAGAGTGGGGGAAAGAACTGAACCTTGGGAGACACCAGCATTAGTGGAGAAGTTAGAAGACAGAGAGCCATCTTCCATAACCCTCAGTGAGCGGTCAGAGAGAAAACTGGATAACCAATTACTAAAAACAGTTGGCAAACCATAAGATGGAAGCTTGTTTAGAAGACCTTTATGCCAAACACGATCAAAGCATGCGATGTCAAGAGCAACTGCTTGTTTTTCACCGAACTTTTCCATTGAATTTGTCCATAAATGGGTAACATACGCCAGAATATCACCAGTGAATCGACGCTGACGGAATCCATACTGGCGATCATTGATCAGACGGAAGATTTCTAAATAGTTTAAGAGTTGGCAGTTAATTGATTTCTCCATTATTTTAGAAAGAGTATAAGTAATTGCAATGGGACGATAACTGGATGGAGGGATTTGTCACCCTTTTTAGGAACTGGCTGGATATGAGCAAATTTCCAAGCAGAAGGAAAAACACCTTTGGAATAAGAAAGTGAAAAAAAAAGGCGGCAAAGAACAGGAGTAAGTTGAGGAGCGCGCGTTTAGAGAACAAGCGGAGAAATACTATCAGGACCTGAAGCTTTCTTAGCATCAAGTTTCGTCAAAATCCTTCTGACATCCTTTTGACGGAAGACCACAGGAGGCATTGAATGGAGCGTACTGGGAATGGTGGGAGATGTTTTACCAAGATCATTAATACATGAGTTGGAAGAAAAATTGGATGCTAGCAGGTCAGCTTTATCCTTGGCTGAAGTGACAATAGAACCATCTGGACAGAGGATGAGCTGGGCAAAAGTTGCAATAGCGTTGGCAAGAGACCAGAATGCTCGGCTATCATTAGGGCAAGAAGCAAGTTTTCTACTCTTAGACTGTTCAAAATCTAATTTGGACTGATTAATAACTGATTTACCATCGTTGCCAGCTTTGGTGTAGGCAGAAAATGAAACTGAAGAATTGAAAACAAGCTAATTGCGATATGAAACATTCTTTTCTTGAACAGCCTTAGCACATTTATTGGAAAACCAAGGTTTAGATAAAGGACGAGATTTTAAAATGGAGTATAAAGGATTCCATTCCTACAAGAATAATTTCACTGACACGATCTGAGCAGAAGTTGACATCAGAAATTTTGAAACAGCAATCCCACCAAGGAAAAGAAGAAAAGAAATCTGGCAGCTCGTCCCATTTTGCATTCTTGTAATGCCAAACAACATGAGGTTGGGAATATCCATGAGATAAGGGCTCCATTGGAGAAGAGACAATCACCAAGTTGTGATCTGAAGTGCCTAAAGGACCACTCACTTCGACAGTGTATTTAGAAGGGTTGTTTGTGAGAAAAAGATCATGTTGGCTGTGGTTAGGATTGTCCGGTATTCTGGTAGGTAAATGAATAGACTGTGCAAGGTCATTAGTAATAGCAAAAGCCTCAGCATCTTGACCAGTTGGGTCTGTGTGACTAGAAAACGGAAGCCAGCTGGAGTTGTGAACATTAAAATCACTAAGGAAAATTACCTCACTGTTAGGAAAGTTGGACTGGAGAAAGTCAAGTTGCAGAGAGAGCAAGTTAAAAAGTTTCAAGTGATTAGTGAAGTTGGGAGAATGGAAGAGACACAGATGAATTTGACAAAATGAGGTAGAGAGATTTTAAGCCAGAGAAGATCGAAAAGCAAAGATTCATTACCAAGTCTCTGACAAAGAATATCGGAACGGACATACCTTTGAAGCTGAAGGAATCATAGAGCGAATAATTTGAGCAACTGAGATGAGCAGTGGTGAATCGACCGATAACTGAGATTCTGTCAGAAAAAGTATGTGGGGTTTGGCAGACTGTAAGTGCAAATGGACATCATTGAGATTAGAATTGAGACCACGTATATTTGTGAAATGAACTACGAAGTGAGTTTATATACTAAAATATTATCAGAGAGATAGCCTTTGTTTAAAAATAAAATAATCACGAGATCATGCGCATGTAATTGAGTAAAACGGAATTTTAGTTTTACACAACAGACGTTTCATGCGTAAAAGTAAATACATAATACTCATATGTATGCATTTTAATAGTATATATTACATTTCGGTGAAAGGAAATTTATTACTTTGTACTAGAAATTTATCAAAAATCATGATCATTGCAAAAGTATCCAAGAAAGCCTTGGGTGAATATGGAAAAGTTTTCAAAACTCATTAGGGTAATGGCGAGTAAGGTTTAAAATACGTCTACATATATCTAATAACAATTTAATATATTATAGTTGCTTCTCTTAATGAAAATTTTCAGTATTCATTCTGCAATACAAAAAAATAAATGAACTTCAAGGAGATATGATGAAACTAAAGGTGCAAATTTCACCTAAGTTGTTTGTTGGAGGTGATAAGTTATCGGTTGCCAGGTTACCTGGTTGACAAGTAAACTGTAAAAAATACAACTGCAATTTTAACACGTACGATAATATTTTCTGCTTTAATACATCGCTTTCATTAAATTTTAACGTGTGTAATCATGAAGTGTCTTTTAATTTTGGCGTGTACATTCTTGTACAAATTTGAAGCCACAATGGTGACTCTGAATAACAACGGTTATGAAGGTGTTGTAGTTACATTCGACAAGACTATCAGCGTTCTTCAGAGGAATGAAGTGCTCAAAGGGGCTGCGGTAAGTACTTCCGGTAGATTTGACAAGATGGCGTCTGACAGTGAAATCATTTTTTCGAGAATATTGACCAAAAGCAACTAGCCGTCCAAATATTACGTTACTGCCCTTATTTTGAAGTATAAGTAACGTTCTTAGTAATTAAATAACTATCACCCAGACTGGTATCGAATCGAAGATGCAAGAATGCACCGATTTCGACACTTTCTGTTGCAATCAGATGATTAAGTTTAAAATAATGAGATATCAAGCCATTTAACTGAAAAATTACCTGAAATGATATTACCCAACAGCGGTAATATCATTTCAGCGGTAGATTTATTTGTTTCATTTTTCGTTCAAAAATTAATGCGAATTTTCAAGATTCAATACACTTTCATTTATTTAGAAATACATAAATAAAGCAGAAAAAAATCAGTTATCTATTAAATATTTTACGTTTTAGTTTCTAAATGCTCCACCCTTTTGTGATGTCTCACGTAAAAATTCATTCGGGTAAGGATTCTACAGATGATAAAGTTCAGACTGAGGAAATACCGTTCCATCTTACCTCGTGGTATGGTAAAAATCACAGTGATTTATTGCCACTGTATTGAACTTTCCTTAAGTTTTGAAATATTCCTTAACATGATCAGAGCAATGTCCAGGACAGGGATTGTTAACCTATGGCACTGATGACAAAGACAGTGTCAGAGACTACCACGAATGGCAGCGCGAGATGATTTTATCGTAACAAGCTCAGATAAGCAAACCGTGTTCTAAGTTAAATTATCTAAATCTATTTCCAATTCCCTCCCACCCCATGTGTATCCGTATTTGACCTGCAACCTCCGAAAGGTTGTCGACCTGTCCCATCCTCCTCAGGACTAATGCGTCCCTTCCAGTCGATTACACTGGATAAACTCTTTTGTTTGCTATTGAAACTGCTTTACATAATTAAACAGTTCGATATAGCAAGTATTATGAGGACAATTTTTTTTTTACTTCATCGTTCTCTTTAAAGTAAAATCAAGATCAACATAATATTGAATAATATCCAATGATCATTTCCCATCCACCGAAGAATCCTTCGGTTTAGATCCTTTTACATGAATATTTCAATTCTACATTGTCCTGGTTGGTTGCCCGGTTGTTGTAGGGTTTTAGGCGTATCAGCATCTTAGGCCATGTTGCGCCGTATAATAACATATCTATATGACTTGGGCATTCAACCTGAGTGCGAATTTGGGATATATTCTACGTTTTTCACAAATACGAATTGCTGTCGATTTCTATTCTGATAGGCGATAACTATTATATATAATCCAAAATGTTATTTTGTTAATCGCAGTCTGAAGTTGTCTCTCAATGGTTGACATGTTTTGCGAATGGCATGAGATGGACAGATCATCTGCATACAGATATAATAAAAAACTCTGTATAAAGACCTCACAAGGTAATTTTCCACGGAGTCCAGTGGCATGAAGGTGTTGAAAAATTCCAAATCTCCACGTAGTATCAGAAGCTTTTTCCACATCACAAATCACCATGACTAGATTATCCTTTCTAATGTCTGCTTTTATGAGGTCGCATATGTCTGATTCTCTAATATTTTGGTGGGGATAGTGCAGTGTACTTTTCACCTGTTGGACAGTAATGGCTATGTTTCTTAATATTTATCTAGGATCTATTTCTTCGGTCATCTCCGAAGTGGTATGTAGCCACAAGATTACGATCATACTTTCGTAACGTCACCTTTTTGATACCAAAATCATGGGACATGCTGGACAGTGATCTTCAAGTAGTGCCGGCGACCTGGGAATTGCACGACTGGGCAGATGTGCTAGTTGGTGCACAGAATGATGCTTTTCGAGATGGACCATTCACCTTCAGAGAAGGAAGGTGCGGTGAGCGTGGTATCCAGATATATCTTCCTCTCGAATTTTTGTCGAGCAGCTTCGAAAATAAAGGTAATTTCTTGTTGCAAATAATTTAATAATACTTTAGTTTTGTATAATGTTTTTATTAAATTTGCAATATGCTTCATTATCTAGAGCGAGAAGGGTAAGCCCTCCGACTAATTTAAACTCGACAAAACTTTTCCATTCAGTCCGTCCTACATGGAATTCAATATAAACTAAATAAACTGTTTCAAAAGTCCACAAAATTAAAAAAAAATTCAATCTCGACAGTTCAGTCCCATTTGCATTTGATATTGGCTTGCAGATAATCACCTGCAACCAACAGACTTGCGAGGTGATGACATTCCGAAAGCAAATTTCAAAAATAATCTTTTAGCAGTTTCACGTATCACTAAATAATGAAAGCTGAAACACATGGCTCAAACATTTTTGTCATATTTGGGTTAATGTATATTTGTGACACACGCTTTTCAATTATGAAATTTAAGTCCAGTTATGTGGACGACAATTTACATTCCATTCTGGGCATTAATTTAGGTGACCAACACCTAATTTATCCCATAAGCGATGGTATCTGGGGGAAAACCAGATACCATCGCTTCATTAAATTCATTTTAAGTCAAGATTATTAACTTTTTGAATTCCTTCGTTATTTTACACACTGTTACTTACATCACATAAAGTATTAGCATCACGTTGTTCAAGCGCTTAATGATTGTATTCACTGTTGAGATGACCAGTTATAAACTCCTCTGACTTAGTTAGTGATCGTACCGGAGTATAAACAGAACATTTTGTTTTCCCATTTTTAATTAACAACGTTACTGTTCAGCGAAATTATGTCACGACAGTCAATAAGGTGTATTGGAGGCCAGTCTCGTGTAGTAGAAGAAATCTTCAGCTTCGTGAATAAGGAAATCCTACACCAGTTTGAAATATTCAACTCAGTCATACACAAATATTTTCTTTACAGAATTCCTTCGGTTTGTGATGTTATTCTTTCAGACCTTTTCCAATCGCAGGCAGGGTTGTATCCATTACACTCTAAAGTCACTGAACCATTCAATGGGTGCTAGCCGATTGATAAACGTTTCTTTAGTTTAGAAAATACTAAAGTGTTTTAGAATTTATTAGAAAATACTAGAGTGGGTTAGAAAATACTAAATGAATTACAGACTTTTATTTGGAAGTATCTGTAGAAAAGGTAAGTAACAGAAATTAATTTGGAAGAGTCGATGAAAATCCTCCATTCGTTTGGTTTATGTTCTCTTCCAAGAGCATCAAGCAGTCCCGAAACTTCATTAGAGTAGCGAAGTTTTTTTTGTGTGTGTGTGCTCTGCCTGTCGTTAGATTTAAATCTCACACAAAATCGTTCAAATTCACTTTGAGCTATAAGATTGAGGTTTATTAGGCTCTGAGCATTCGTATTCTGTATCAGAGTTCATATGGACTGTTTCCACTGGGTTATATGTGCTTTCCTTTTCTAATGACTACAATTTCTGGATTAAAAAGAACAAGTAGTTCATCATTGACTAACTGGTCTAATGGCTGAAGGATAAAATCTGAGTTTGGATACTCAGTTTTTACTGTCTTTCCCTTTCAGTCTCTTTCAAGATGAGATCTGCAAAAATGCAGTCGTTTATACGATGGTTGGTTCCCTCCACACCATGGTAATAGGAAATGGCATGGATACTATAAGTTCAATGGTTAACCGGCTTCTGAGACTCGAAGCACAATTAATTCAGCCTATATGTGGAGCCTATTTCTTGTCCTGATTACCTAATTTGCAGCCAAAATAAAGCTCATATGCTTTCTCATATGTTTCATAAATTTAATTATGTAATCTGGGCACACATAAAAGCATAAAAGCTGTTTGATGAATTAATGCACTGAACGTGACATTTTAAAAGCAAGTTAAACTGCAGTTGACACAAAAATCTATAAAAAGAGCACAAGTTTCATAATATGTAACAATGTTGACTAAAAACTGATAACTGCGACAAATTTATCTGTGTGGCTTGATTTATATATCCATGTGACATGCAGGGAGCAGGAGCAGAACAGTCTCAGAACTTCCAGAACCTGACCACATCAGAAAGGTCTAGAAAACTCCTGACTCCAGAACTTCTCAATCAGCAGTCAAACTAATATAAACAGACAGACCAAAATGCGAAAGCTAAAATATGAAATACCTTGCGAACTGAGAGTACTGTACTAAGAAAAAACAGCTACACGTTCGAAATCAGCGTTAAAAATAGACCAAGCACATTATATTTCTACTGAAAAACTTTTCACTGTCGTTCAGTATATTATGTTAAACAGATTAGAAAGGACAGAGTAATGCACAGAGAATACGGAAAAAATGTAACTGCTATTATTAACTCATTATCAGTTGCTGTTGTTTTTCATTTGTGTTAAGGCAACTATAAGCAATCAGGCATCGGTATATCCTGCCCATAAATTGCGTGTATGTATGGTCGGTTTGCTGGATGAATAAACCTGAGTTTTCCGAAGAAAAACCAACCTATTAACTACTATTGCCCTACTAACTCATTCAAGGTATAAAAAATCCTGTTCGGTGGTAGAACCCATATCTTTTTCAAACAGTGTGGAAGGACAGCGATCGTATCCAATGTGCTAATCGCTTAGACGTTAAGGTAAGGACAACAGAATGATAGTAAAGTTGGATGGCAAAGGGCAGGATAGAAATGTTTTAAAATATTTTGGCTCGCTTATGTGTGGCTCCTTTTTGTAAGGGCAAATAAACATGTGGGCACTGTGCTGAGAAAGGTCATTTATTTAAGGATTGTGATAAGAGAGGTGAGCGTGCATTATGTGTCAATTGTATGAAAAGGGTTAACGATTCTAACCATTCTATAAGAAGTAAGGATTGTGTTGAATACAGGAAAAATTATGAATTTCTTAAGAACAAATATGAGTACAGTGAGTAATGAGGGAAATAAGGCATTAAAAGTAATCCAAGCAAATGGTCAGAAATCTTATGGGGTTGCTTTTCAAATCTCAAAAATTATGCAAGAAAAAGATTGTGACCTTCTCTTGGTACAGCAACCATATGCGTTTAAAGACGAGTTCAGAGGTTATCTAATGGCTATTAGAGTGGCATGTGATGGCTTAGTACTGTCAAGTTACTGTCATTGTGAGGAACTCTGATGTTGTGGTAACAATGACAGGTGAGTTGAATTTTACTCACGGTGTTTGTGTAGGTACAATTGAAGAAATATATTTTATAAAATTGTATTGCCAATTTCGTGATGAACTGCATTCTTATTAACAATATATTATAGACAAAGTATGCGAGATATTAAAGAGAAAAGATGTGGCTATTTGTATTGACTAATAACGCAAGCTCAGCGACATGGGACAGTAGCTGTACCGATAATAGGGGCGAAATGACAGAGGTGATACTGGAGGATCATTTGGTTACAATAAATGATTCTAATCAGTCTGCAACATTTTCATTTACATCATTTGGGAGAATGCCAGATAGATTTAACAATAAGTTTTAACATTCCTGGTGTGATTAAGAAGGGGAAGGTACAAATGAATTGGAGCACTAGTGAACACAGATGTATGTCGTTTGAAATACATGGTATAACACAAGGAAAATATCTTAGACTATCTAAAGAAAGAATTTTTGGACAGGTTTGTAATTTGGACCGTTAATTGGCATAAGTTTGATGATATTAAAAAAAAGATTTAAAAGAGTAGTCTGAATTGGGATGGCAGCCTGGCTGGTGAAAAAGTAGACTTTGTACAAGATCTGCTGTTGTCGACTTCACAGGGTTCCATGAAGAGGACGCGTAAGGTGCCCGTTCTGTTCCTTGGTGGTCTGGTGCCCTATAAATTGCTAGAATAGGAGTGAATAGAGAAAGAAGCTTGTTCCGGAGGACAATGAGATTTAGACAAGAAGATGAGGTACAAGAGATGACGGAAAGGTATACGAATTTGAAAAGAGAGTACTATATTTGTGTTTGATTTAAAAGGCCAAGAGGAGATCTTGCCAAAATTTTGTGTAGATAAAAGGTATTGAGAATCCCTAGGGGGGGGGATTCCATATCAAATAATGTTTGACAAATTAAAATTAGAGAAGGTTACTTATACAATTAAAAGGTCTAACGCTCTTGGAACGCCAAGTTAGATGGAAACAATGGAGGAGATCCTGAATTCGCTGTTTCAGGTAGATGGGAAAGGAGCTAGATACCTTGGATCAGGTGAATATTAGGCAGGAAAATAAAGAGTATGATGGTACGGAATGCGAGTTCTCGATTGCTGAGATGAAAGATGCTGTAAGCCAAGCAAAGAGTAAAAAGGCTCCAGGAGAGGATCTAATAGAAGTAGAGATGGTTAAAAGATTTGTATAGAAAAAATGGAGCGATTTTATTAGATATTTACAATTCTTGTTTAAAGGAGGGCATTTCTCCAGTTGTGTGGGCCTTGATAAAAGTTTTATTAAAAAATTCTGATAAAGACAAGGAGGATCCATGTTCATTCAGTCCTGTGGGCCCTTTTTTGCCAGTGCTTGGTAAAGGGGTCGAAAGAATGTTAAATAAAGGAATTGATGATGTTTATCCGGATAATAAGATGAGTTCAAAATAGCAATATGGTTATAAATGGGGCTGTTCGACTGAGGAAGCTTCAATGGTGGATAATGTACAGATAATACAAATACGTCTTTGGCGTTTTTGTTGACTTTATGGGGGAATTTGACGGACTGTGGTAGGACAGTGTTTTGAGACGTCTTAGACTATCTAAATGTCCTAGAAAGTTATACAATGTGGTTAGAAGCTACTTTAGTGACAGAAGGATGCTGTAACTAAAGTAGTTATTATACGAACAAATATCAGCAGATCATTAAGGAGTTATCTAGAGGAGACTAGCACAGGGATCTATAATTGATCCTTACGCGTGGGTTTATGTTATCGAAAGTAATAGCTAATGCTGATGATATCCTAATGTCGATTTTTGGGAATGCTGGGATTCAAGTAGAAGAAAATGCACCAAGTGAAAGAGAAAATAGAAATTTATACAGGGTGTTTCAGTTAAACGTTTCAGAACTTCTAAGAGAGGTAGGGTACATCCTGACAACTCGAAATCATATAGCAATGTGGGGTCGGAAATACTTTCCTGAAGCGGTGTTGTACACAGAAGCACCATAAAGAAAAGAGACCGTAAGTGAGAAATCGTTTTAATAATACATGAAAAGAAGCAAAAGGTACATGGATTACCGTAGGTACATGGATTATCAAGTAGATAGGTCTAACCGGACCTATCTACTTGGTCTTTCTGCAGCAAGTATTGCCACAACTTTTGAGAGATGAACAGATTTCTGCATCGACGCAACAGACAATGTGGTTCCAACACGATGGAGCCCCTGCCCATTATAGCGGAGATGTTCGTAACTACCTGGATGTCACATTTGGTCAACAGTGGATCGGACGTGGTGGTCCCGTGCGTTGGCCTGCTCGGTCACCCGACCTATCATGTCTTGATTTTTATTTCTGGGGTCATATGAAATCGCTAGTTTATGACACCCCTGTTGACAATGCTGAGGAGCTGGTTGCAAGAATCGCAGTAGCTGCCGAAGAAATTCGAAATTCGCCTGGAGTATTCCAGAATGTTCGGATGTCCATGCGTCGGAGATGTGAGGCGTGCATTGTAGCCCGTGGAAGAAACTTCGAACACTTACTTTAATCCATGTACCTTTTGCTTCTTTTCATGTATTATTAAAACGATTTCTCACTTACGGTCTCTTTTCTTTTTATGGTGCTTCTGTGTACAACACCGCTTCAGGAAAGCATTTCCGACCCCACATTGCTATATGATTTCGAGTTGTCAGGATGTACCCTACCCCTCTTAGAAGTTCTGAAACGTTTAACTGAAACACCCTGTATAGAATAAAACAAAGATGATGATGTTGAAAGGTGCATCAAATGTAGGACGACATCTCACAGTCCGGGTTTTTGGAAGTCCAGTGTCGTATGCCCCTGGGCGTTATTGTAAATGAAAAGCTAGTGAGAGAACAATAGATCGTTAAGGGGGGAGGGCTTCGGATGTACTGTATAAGTGTCTATGTCCATTGCAACCTATGCTCACGGAGCATGGGGGCATCGATTACAGCAATCCTTGGTGAGGAGGTGTATGGTATCAGCACAGAGGTATGCCCTTTTAGGGGTGACTCGGGCCTGCAGGATCATATCCAATGATCCCCTGCAGGTTGTGGCAAGACGAGAGCCCATAGCCCTATGAATTATGAAAGGGGTGTTAGAATATGTGACAAAAACAAATAAGTCTGTTAAAACATACGGGGTCATCGAAAAAGGTGTCCGTGATTTCCCTTTTAATTAACTTCGGAAATATTTGATCGATTGCTGTGATCGTAGCAGTAAACAGTGTGGTAACTCACTAAGTTTTATTTGACACCTCAACAATGCCCTTGGCTGCGCCGTGAGTGTGCGCAGATTGACTCCTACGCGCAACGCCTCGGTCAGTGTCAGTAAGATGGCGACCGTGCAACAGAAAGCGCAATGTGTGTTATGATACACTGAATTTAAATCTGTCATAACAGTGCAACGGCAATACCGTCATACTTAAGACAAGATGCGCCAACAGACCAGACTATAATACGTTGGTTTAATCAGTTTAAGGAAACTGGCAGTGGCCATCTTACTGACACGGATAGGTGTGCGCGTAGGAGTTATTCTGCGCACACTCACAGCGCAGCCAAGGGCATTGTTGAGGTGTCAAATAAAACTTAGTGAGTTACTACACTGTTTACTGCTACGATCACAGCAATCGATCAAATATTTCCGAAGTTAATTGAAAGGGAAATCACGGACACCTTTTTCGATGACCCTGTATAATAAGACAGACTTAAAACGGGAGAAAGAAAGATTTCAAAATGAGGTTTTAAGATTGTGGTAGGCTCCTTGGGCTGGTTCTGTTATTGGTCAGGGTCACTTTTTAATTTCTGCCTAATGTTACAATGGCCATGAAGAACAGAGACTGGCTAGCACTGGTATTATATCCATGAATGAGTGAAACAGCAAGGGGTAAAGAAAAAACTCCATGATTTAGGATTAGTTGAAGGTCCTTATTGTGTAAGTGTGGCAATTGAGCGCTCGCATCACATTCGTGGGAGTGTGATGGGTATGTAGATCTACGGGTTGAGAACTTTGCATGGTTTTTATAGTTATGAGCCTTGTGAGGTTTTTAGTTGTAAAGAGAAGTTTTTCAGATTTGTAAACTTTGTAATCATGGTCTTCTGTAGAAGATGAAGTTGTATGAAGTGTGTATTATTTACTGGAATGTATACAGTGGAAATAGTAATTTACTGATGTAAAATAGAGTCCCAGTGGGATTTTATGTTTATAAAGTTTTATGTATTTGGAGTTTAAAGGAATTTAGAGTTATCGTCATTATCGTATTAATGAGTTAGCTGAGATAGTCGATTTCGGACGCCTCAGGGCAGGGGCGGAAACCCATGTTATGATACCTGTCTGGTGGTGGCATGGTGCTAAGCTAACGTGCCATGCGGACAGGAAAGCAGGTGCCTTGCGGTAGCACAGTTGGTATAATCACTGTCCTCGCCACACCAGGTGGAAAAGACCCTAGTTCGAATGCCGTCAATGATGGGAGGAATTTTTTTGGACCTTTTTCACAATGTGGCGGAGTTAGCCGGTCTCAAGTGAGGGTAGCATGGTTTTTCTTCCGGAAACTCGGGTTTTTCGGACGGCAAACAGCAAATAGATCACAGAACACACGAAATTTACAGACATATAATATACGCAGCGCAATATAATCTAAGTCTCTAATGCATTAAAACTCTACAACAACAACAACAACAACAACAACATTTCTCTTCTTTGTAGGAAGGCGCCTCCGTAGCCAGGTGGGAAGGAGCAGCAGTGCGTAGCACACGCTTCTTGATTAGACCGAGGTTCGAGCCCGTCACCACCAAATACGGAGGATGCGGAAAGGTCAGGGAATGACCACCGCACCGGAGCAATATGGCCTTAGTTGCTAATGCTCCTAAAAACCAAATAACAACAACAACAACTTCTTTGTAGGGGAAAATCTTTGGTTATGGGCGAATTTCTAAGCATCAGAAAAATTTGCCTTAGTGTGAGAACCAGTGGAAAGTTGACTCTTGGTAGTATTACTCTCTTGCTAGAAACCTTATAAATAGTGTTATTTGCAGTTTCACTGTAATATTAAGAAAATACAGTAATAATGTGGAGATTTTATCTTTGGATTGTGTCTTGAGCCGTTTCCATAAGTTAAACGCGATACATTTATTGCCAAGATTTATCTGGTTCTTTAACAGAAACTCCCACCCTCCTTCCAGTCATAAGGGAATGAGAGTTTTTGGCGGAGCAATACTTTAATCATCATATGAATCAAATCGAGGGGTAAAATACCAAAAATGTTCCTTTCACAATTAGAAGGAAAAAAAAACCACGTTGTTGCACAGAGATAAAACATCTAATGGCCTTCCTGTATAATTGAAAAAATATTAATATTTTTCAACTGTAGAAGGCCATTAAATGTTTTGTCATTGGTAAAGGGTTTGAAAGGACGGAATTGCCAAACCGCGTTAATCATGAAGTTCGCATTAGCCAACCACATTAGAAATTTTCTGTTTACGTAAAATAAACGTTTATCCGTTTATTTATTGAGTATTTTTGTACATCCTCGCTATTGCTTATGACAAGGATGTTTGTAAAGTGTTTGATCATTATGGTATTTTTATAATAAGTAATTTAGTGGTAGCTGTTCTTTTGATCCTTACTGTATCCTTTTGAACTGATGGTTTATTTTTATGTATTTAGAGAATATTTTTTTGCACGAATGGGCCCAATATCGTTACGGAGTGTTTAGTGAAGGTGGATTCTACAACGATAGCCGATATCCCCTCTATTACAGTATTCCTGGATCGGACGCTGTTAATATCACCGAATGTGTCAACATGCCTCTCGGTTACACTGCCAGGTACGAGTGAATTTGTAAATGATTTAAGTAAGATACAAATCGGAAATTATTTGAGTCAAAAGATCTAAATATTCAATATCTTGGATTCTAAATAACCAAGTAGCACTGAAGTTGAAAAGCTGCATTTCGTATTAATGTGGTATTTGTAATACGAATTCATTACATATTTATGAAGGCATTCCATAAATTCTGCCTTCATAAATATTAAATTATGAACAAATATGCTTTTGTTGTTCTATTCTTACTACCATCTTACGTGCCAATTTATATATAAGTAGATCCATATTTTCTAGATTACTTTACTAGTGATATTTCGTTTTTCCTTCAGAGATCGCTTTGGAGATCCTTGCAGTTTGGAAGTGGATCGGGATACAAGTAGACCAAAAGGAGAATGTGAACCAGAATACAACCTAAATATCAGTGCAACTGACTTGTCTTCCCTCATGCATCAATACATTTTGCCCAAGGTAAGTGTCCACAGATGTTAATTTTGCGTCTGTAATTCATAAAAAAATCACACTATATTATAATAATTATATAGAGATAATGTTTCTTTCTTCATCTGAACTTCCTAAGGGCTGAATGTCAGATCACGTATCATTGACCACAAGGCATATAGCCATCGTCTAATACACAGGTTCTTAAACTTTTTTTTATCCGCGACCCCTTCTCATAAGACGAAATTATTAGTGACCCCAGGTTCTTTTTCGCGAACTCCGGAGGGGTCGCTATCCACAGTTTAAGAATCCCTGGTCTAATAGGCCAAGTTGTGCTTGTTAGAACTACAAGTAATATATTAAAACAAGTTGACCTAATCCGGCCTACCACCGGGTAAGATTAAAAATACTGTTTTACCTATGGATTTTTTTTTTTTCCCAAAAAGAATACCAAACATACTAACTCCAAACATCTGCGAGCACGCCATCTCAAATATCTATCGATAAAGTCAAATTTTCAAAAATGTTTTTTTACCAAATATAAGTAATTATTTTTAACCAATAAAAGAAAAAAGCCAGTTATTAAAAATAATAATTATCAGTACGTTCATGTGCAGTGCTTGAATTTTAGTTAAGTTTGGTTATTAACAATAGTTTACATTGTAGACGAGTTGTCAAGCGCCCGGGTGCATAAATACACGTGCCTTGCGTGACCGGGGTTCAAGCCCGTGACTGCTAAATACGGCGTTGTTTCTTGTATTCTGTCTATTTTGTGAACTCCTCTGACCGATTGGTCGTCCCGGAGTATAAACAGAATTTATTTTTTTATTACTATATAAAACCTCTTAAGTACTTTCAAGGTAAACTTTCCTTGATGGAAGTTGGGTTCGCCTTGTCTGTAATATTTACAATCCAAGGTTCCAGTTTGACGTTGGGTAGTTTGTTTATTTAATCAGTTAATTACCTTCCCCGGTAATATACTTTTTTATTTATATCACTTCGTTCAATTTTTCTGTCATAAGAATCACGGAAAGTTAGGGGGGAAAAAAGCATACCTGGATTTGATAACGTACTCTCAAAGTAATAAAAATACACATGAAACGTTCTTATCCATTATATTACTGATTCAATATTATCACTGCGTTTTATAATGCCAATTAGTCCTTTGCGCAAACAGGTCAATTACTTAATTTCGTATTTAAGAATTAATTCATTAAATTCTGGTTAATATCATAAACTTGATTCCTTGAAACTTTTCGAATGATATATGATTTATCTTTGTAGCTGCAAAACTCGAGGCTAATATCGTGAAAAAACATATATTCAGGACTGGTTTTGATAATGTGTAATGAATTAGCAAGTCAGCCTTGCAATTATATCGACTACAAGTAAAAAGCTTCTAATTTTCGTGGCTTTTTTTGCAGGCATCAAGTTTCTGCGATGGAGATTATTCTGGTTACCCCCACAATGAAAGGAGTCCCTCCAAACAAAATGTTTTGTGCGGTGAACAAGGAGTTTGGTTTGTGATGCTCAACAGCTCAGACTTTCATAGTGGCAGGTAAGAAAAACGAACGATCAAAGCTATTAACTCAGAAATAGCCGCTTAAATTTTTATACATATGATAATTAAAATCTATTTTTCACGAATGTAAGCATATATGTGGAAGAAAAGAGTGTGACTAAGTCATCCGCACTTTAACAGCTATTGCCTGTAATCCTTATTACACAATTTTTCAAGAATTTTTATTCCTTGCAAAAGGTCTTTCTTTACATGTCTAGTCAAGAGTGAACCGCTACCATTACTTGATAATTGCTAGGATATCAGAAGTATTGAAAAAAAAAAAGAGGGGGAAGGTTCTGTGGGAGAAGTTTTAGTATTTATTGACAGAGTATAACGGTATACAAATTTTGTATGATAATCAATACTGCTTCATTTCTTTTTACAAGCTCATAGCCTAGTCAAAAATTAATAAAATTAGTACTATGGTAAAAATTTCAAATCCTGTCTTTTCAAACCGAAATTCAAACTTTTTTTTCTTTTTTTACCATCATCCTTAGAAACCAAGCTCCACGTGGAAAAGATCAACCTGTAACTATCCGCTATGTTCAAGAAGTATCTCAGAGGATTGTTTTGACCATTGACACATCATCTTACCTGGGCAAAAAGGTGAGTTCTTTAAAAGGGTCATTTATTCATTTCTTCTTAAAAAGAGAGTGTACAGAATATAATAGAGTTTAGATATTGAATCTGTTATTATATTATACGAATGATAAACAGTATGAAATTTATTTTATTAGAACAGAAAGATTCAAATTAAAAGCAAACCTTTTTCTCTAAAGTGTGCCAAATTGTTGGGTACAACATTATGTGTGCGTGTGTTAAGAGCCAAAGCAACTAAGGCTACAAGGAGTCAATATATTCTCTGTCATTCCGTGTATTCTTCGGTCGCTTTGCTGTTTTCTGGACGAGGAGCCCAAATTCCCGTAAGAAAAACGATGAAACCCTTGCCTCAGCCCGATTAACCCAACTACTATTTCCAACGTTTATTAATTTTCAATTTTTATACATAAAAAAATTGCGAACAGCTCTTGCAGTGTTTGTAAATAATAACGAAAACTAAATGCACCTAACAAAATGTATTTTGAAATGCAATTCTTTTGTACAAACACAATAAAGTAAAATAATAATATGTTTAATTAAAATTATTGAAAGTTAACTTTTCTAAGTACGATACCATTTTACACTCATTTAAAGAAGTTGCGAATTTTTAGAAATAAAAAAAGTACGAGGAGCGTTTGAAAAGTTTTTGGCCTGAATATAAAAGGGTAATAGTGTTAAAAATTTCTGTACATAATGCATCACACTTCAAATAGTAATTCACTAAATCTCATGCAGTTTTAATAACATCTTTTTTAATTACAGATCCTGAAGCCAAAAAAAAAATGAATGAAGAAAGATGAACAAAATCAGTCACCACGCAGTCATCTAATATTTGGGGAGAAAAAGCGACTAACGCAAAGGCAATTCATGAGAATATGGTTAAAAAACTAGGGGGGGGGGTGGATGCACCTTCCTATTCCATGGTTAAGAAGTGGGGAGCACAATTTAAACGAGGAAAGAAAAGCCAGGAAGATGACCGACGCTGTGGAAGATTTACAACGTCTATCACACCAGAGGTTGTTGACAGTGTGCATGATTTGGTGACGAGAATGACCGATTAGTAACAGTTCAGTACATTTCCACCGATGTGGACGTCTCATTTGAATGTGTGTGCCACATAATCACAAAGGTTCTTGCTATGAAAAAGGAGTCAGCACGATGGATACCAAAGTTGTTGACGGAAGGTCAAAACTGCACACGATTTATCAAGTCAAGTAAATATTTGTATTGTTTTCAAGCAGATCCACAAAATTTACTAGAAGATTGCGATCATGGATAAGACTCGGGTCCATCCCTTTCAGCAAGAGACAAAGGAGCAATCAAAACAATGGAAACGCAGATCTTCTCCCCCCTTCAAAGAAAGCCAAGTCGATTCCTTCTGCTGACAAGATGATATCAGCGGTTTTTTGGAATGTTGATGCAGTGTTTTTTTATATGAAACCCCCAAACACGAAAGGTATCAAAACCTATAGTACTTAGTACCGTGCATTGGTTGAAGGAGAAGGGGAGGGAGGGGATACCGGAAACTTTGCTCTGGTGACTAAACATGGGTTTCATCATTTCAAGTCTCCAATAAGCAAAGTGGTGGTATTGCTCTGGTTGATGAGAGTCATCTACCACCTAATGTTAGAACACATTAGTATTGTGTTATTAGTGCTATTTTATATTAGTATTGTGTTATTAGTGCTATTTTATATTAGTATTAGCACTAGTAGTAGTACCGTGCATGGGTTGAGAGAAAAGGGGGATGCCGGAAACTTTGCTGTAGAGACTAAACATGTGTTTAACCACTTCAAGCCTCCAATAAGCAAAGTGGTGGTATTGCACCGGAACTGAGGGTCATCTGCCACCTACAGATAGTATTAGTACTAGTAAGTATTGGCATTATATTATATATAGTATTGTGCAGCGTATTATTAGTGTTATTTTATATTAGTAATAGTCACTGCATATATATAAAATTTTCTAAACATGTAGTTCTCGGAGTTGACAATCAACTGTTCCTTGCAGGAAAACTGGTAAAACTTACTGAAGTTTTCTCTTGTAATTATAAATATTTCATTTAATATTATTTATATTTTTCACTGTTTAAGTTTTCAGGTTTTCACAGCTAATTTTCATACAGGAATGCTATCTTGCTAGGATGTTCTGAAATGTAGTCAACAGCTTTCTTTAATAATAATAGTATTTGAATATCATCCAACCGTATAACCAGTTGGCTGGCGGCGATATATCATGGCTTGGGGGATATTTTCATGGACATCACTGGACCCCTCTCATCTTCACTGAACACACCCTCACCTCCAGTTCCTACCTCCGCATTGTTTCGGACCAAGTTTTTCCCTATGTGATGACCATGTATCGAGACGGTATTGGACGCTTTAAACAAACCAACGTATCACAAGACCCGCATTGTACAAGAATGGTTCTAGGATCATGTCCAAGCATTTTTTTGTGCTCCTTGGCCGCCAAATTCCCACAAGATCAACCCCATCGAACATTTGTGGGATGCGATGGAACACAACATTCGCCAGTCTATGCCAATGCCTCGCTCCGTTGCCGACCTTCTGTCCAGCTGGTCCAGGATAAATACGTAAGGGAAGAAATAACACAAATATTTTTGTATTTTAGAAAATGTTTCGCATTAACGATTCGTCCACTTTTCCGACTTTTAAACAAGGACATACTGGGAATACATCCCCTACCCTTTAAAAAGTGTGATGATATTTTTTTTCAGCTTGAGAAGTAATGATATTTTTATTTTCAGTATGTTTTCCCCTCAAATTACTTATTATAATGAGTTTTAAGATTATTATCTCTCCCTGAAATACGTAAGAAAATATTTCAGCTGAACCTGTATACGGTATTTAAAGTCCGGTGTGTAACCTTTCAGAAATCTATAATAATGCAACAATTTAATATAAAAAGTATCAAGGACATTCATGAACAATCCGTTTGTCTCATTTTGATAATCATATGTAATTCGCCCAAAACCACACCATTAGTAACACTATATATCTCCGCATGCAGAGCAGTGGCTGTAAGGTCACACGTTGACAAAATCATCCAAAATCGCACAAATAAAAATGCGAACATCAAAGCGGAATTAACAGTAAATATCAAGATTCATTGGAACCAAACAAATCAACAATTTCATGATTATAAACTCGTTTTCGTTAAATAGATTAGAGTTCGTGAGACACACGAAAAAAAAAAAAAAAAAAAACACATACAAAAGATATTGAACATAAAACATGATGAAAAGATGTGGATGTTTACAATATTTATTATTACAATTACTATCGTAGTTGTTTTAATTATATAATCATATTAAACGAATTAAGGCATTTTAATTACTGATATTCGGGTTATGCGAATTTTGAATTTTATTATTATTACCGAATTAGTCTAGTTTTTCGCAAAAGATTTAAATTAGTGACCTGTTTTTCTGTAGCTGATTGATAGTCATTGTAATTATATTTGAATTAAGTTACAAGTAGAATTCTCGTGAAGACTATTTCGCCAGAACTGTTTGCTAGGGGATTACCATCATTACAGTAACAAGACTATAATGAAGACCTTGGAGGCGTTTGCGTGAAAACATTAAAGACAAATACTCAGTAAAGGAGTCTCGTTCACCCAGGACAACGCGCCTGCTCAAACTCCTCTCATTGCTGCACTGCATGAGTGCGGCTATGAAATCTTGGAGCATCCCCTCATTCATGCATTAAGAATCTGCAAATAAAAGACTAGATGGCAGTGATCGCAGTGTGTATTGATGTAGGATTTATTTAAAGATGTAACAACCATCAAAATTAAAGGGAAGGGTGTTACCTTTTGTAAAGGTGATCATAAACAGCATTTGAATTCTATACAATTGAACCAAATGATGAAGTTACCATCAGCAAATTCTAAATGGGACACATTCAAGGAAATAATCATAGAACTACTAGTCTTTTCATACCAACTAAGAAATACTCTTCAAGACTTAGACCTTTCATACCAACTAAGATATACTGTTCAAGACCTAGACTTACGAGTCTCATTACTTCATCTAACATCCATTTAGGGATGTCAGATGAACTAATGAGACTCGTAGCAGAGAAGAAAAAAATGCATGGGATGCATGTAAATTATCTGGTGATACAGAGGCTTATGATAGATCCAAACTAGTCTGTAATTAAGTCACAGAGGATGTTAGGCAAGCCAAGACAGATTATGAGAAATCTTTCAAGAAGGATGCAAAGAAAAACAGCAAAGGCTTTTTTACTTATATTAACAGTAGAAGAAAAGGATTAAATCACATTGCTCCACTTGATGTCGATGGTTTCACTGTTAAATATTCTGCTGAGGTTGCTGACAGGCTGAATAGGTATTTTGCATCTAAATTCACACGTGAGGAATTCTTTTAGGGAAGGGGATGACAGAAGCTCATCAAACTCTAACAGGGAGCTAAATGATTTTGTGATAATTGATAGGAGGCACCTCCGTAGCCACGTGGGCAGGAGCGGCAGTGCGTAGCACACGCTTCTTGATTAGACCGGGATTCGAGCCCGTGACCACCAAATACGGAGGATGCGGAAAGGTCAGTGAATGACCACCGCATATCCCAGGAGCAATATGGCCTTAGTTGCTAATTCTCCTAAAAACCAAACAACAATAACAACAAACAACGATAATTGATAGGAAATTGGATTTTTTTTTTTTTTTTTTTGATTTGGTAGTTGTTGGCGCATCGGCTTCTGTGGCCATATTGCACCTCCCAAGGTTTTTGCAGTACTTTGATCCAAGCCCGAGGCGCGAATCGAACCCGCGACCTTTGGGTTGCCGGGCAGGTACTTTACCCACTCGGCTAGCCCGGTCGGCCCAGGAAATTGGAAGGGAAATTGTTGAAGTTAAACAAAAAGAATGCACATGGGGTGGATGGATCTATCCAATTATATTAAAGGAGGTTAGCAAACCCTTAGTCATTATTATCAGAGCATCCTCTGACCGTTTGGTCGTCCCGGAGTATAAGCAGAAAATGTATTTATTTATTTATCTCTGGATTCAGGGGAAGTCCCTGTGGACTGAATATATGAGAGTGTATCCCCAATTTACACAAGGGTTTAAAGGGTGACATGAGTAATTACAGACCTGTTGTGATTGAAGTATAACTGCACTCCTGTGCAGTTACACTTCAGTCACAACACGGGTTTGTTAAGGGGAGATATTGTCTGACCAATTTGATTGGATACTACGATATGGTCACAAAGGAACTAGATGCAAAAAATAATTTCTACATAATAAACTTGGACTTCAGGAAAGCTTTTGATACTGTTTCACATAAAAAGAATACTGTAGAAATTGGAACAGTGTGGCATTCAGGGCAAGTTGCTGCTATGGATAAAACGATGGTTGAGTGGGAGAAGACAGAGAGTGGTTATCAATGGACACTGCACTTCAGTGTCCATTAATAACCACTAATGTTATGTTATTAGTGGAGTCGCCCAAGGTTCGGTGCTGAGTCATTGTTATTTCCTGTATTTATTAATGATATTGGTGAAGATATATCAGGCTTAATATCTAAGTTTGCAGATGATGCAAAGGTTGGTAGGGTGAGTAATCATAATAATTACGGTATGCTGCTGCAACAAGATCTAGAAAAATTAGGCAGATGGGCTGAGAAATAGCAATAGAAGTTTAACATTGAAAAACGAAAGTACTGCTTATGGGTAGCAGTAATCCCAGAGTTACGTACGAACTGCGTTGTAATACACTCACGGTAGTGGAGAATGAAAAAGACTGGGGGTAATTGTGTAGTCAGATATGAAGTTCTATGAGCAGTTGAGACAGGCTTCCAGGACAGCTAGGGTTTTGTCTATGCTATACAGGAATTTTGCTAGAAGGGGGAATAAGGAGGTGATTAAGAGATTGTACAAGGCAATGGTCAGGGCATATCTTGAGTACTGTATACAGGTCTGGAGGCATCATTTGAGAAAGAATGTAGATCTGCTGGAACGAGTACAGAGAAGGGCAAATAAATTGTTGAGGAGAACAAAGGGGTGCTCTTACTAAGAAAGGCTTTCATTCTGCAAATTGCAACGTCTGGAGCCTCGTAGCGAGTGATCTGATTGAGGTGTTTATGGCTTAGAATGGATTGAGAAAGTAAATGATAATGGCACTCTTTCTCTTTTTCTTGCTCAGAATACACACATGAGGGGACATAAATTCATATTGAAGAAGGATGTTGCAGGATAAATGTGCGGGAGGTTTCCTTCAGCCAGTGGGTGCGTGACTATTAGAACAAACTTCCAACTGTATTTATGGAAGTGGATAGCTTGAAATTCAAAGAACTACACAAATTATTGGAAGGAACGAACAGGTGAAATGGGAATTGTTTTTTTTTGTTTTTTTTTTTTTTTTTTTTTGCTGATGCCGTATAAGCTTGATTTCTTGAATAAATTTCCACTAGTAATACTGATACTTATCAGATTAAACAGCACTGGCCTTACGCCTATATCTTACTTTGAAAAAAAATACCTAGCTGGCATCCATTTTCACAACAAAAGTGAAGTCACTTCTGCAGGGACGAAATCCTGGAGGCCTAAGAGAAAACTGTCTTCGCAGCTGGAATCAACGCATTTCAGCATCGATGGCAAAAGCATATCGACTCCAAATATTCAGGCTGCGAACTTTTCAAATGCCCTCGTATGTCATCATCATCACTTGCAGATATTTCAATAAAATTTTGAGTGGATATCAATAAGTGAACAATTCATAAATCAAAAGCGCCGTGAGCGTTTATATCATATCACGGAAGAATAATTATGAAAATATGAAACGCATGAAAATACTCCTCTTATGAAATTTTCTATATACCGTATGCCAGGATATAAGCCTTTTTGTAGATCCAGCAAACTCTGAAGCATGTTGCCGTGAGGCCTCTAAGAAGACAAATATGGTCACGTTTAGTAGAAGTGACACAAGGGCATACCTGGACAGGCCTTTGTGTTTTGGGACTAGTTTAACTAGTTTCATAATTAGCTTATAACGTTACGTCACATTCAACCACCTGGCCACTTACGCTTCACGTTGTTCTGTCTTCATGCTTTATTTTTCTCTACATCTCAAAGAATCATTTGGACAGTGTCTCTGTAACATTTTTACAGACACGGCCATATAGAAATCTGATTGTCGGATATACATATTGTAATAGGTCATGCATTACTTTGTTTTGTTTAATAAAATGACGAATATTTAATTCTAATGTATTTGCGTGCGTTTTTGTGTTTGTTTTTACCTTTTGAGTACCAGTATAGAAGTAAAGTGAAGAAAACAATTTCTTTATTAAAATATTTTTTATAAAAATTATAAGTGAGCTTCGAATATGAAGACTATTTTTTAACTTTTTTTTTTTTTTTTTTTGCATAGTAATTTGTTCTAATGAAGTGAATTAATGATCTTATTTTCAGAACAGACTACTGATGCTGAACAGAGCTATTGCCAAGTTTATTTTGTATGATTTGCCAATAGACACTGAGTTGGGTCTAGTTATCACGGATGAAGAAGGAATGGAAATTTCCCCTTTAGAGGCACTCCACAATAGCATTGTTAGATCAAAGTTAGTCCAAAGGCTTTCTGGTCTTTATCAGAACACCGTACACTGCACAGGCTGTGCAGTGGAGGAGGCTGTGAAGGTGGGTTTGTCAGCTGAGATCAAAGTTGTGTCAGTCATTGTTCTCTTGAAGATCATAATGATCAATTCCTTACGTTATTATTTTATTTTTTCCTGTTTTTCCAGCTTCTCTCTGGTAACTCTTCTGAATTGACGTCCGGTGGAACAATTATTCTTGTGACTTCCGAAAATATATCGATGCACTGTGCAAAGAAAATAACATCCCTTTTAAGTGAGAAAAACATTCGCCTTTTTTTGATAATATTTGCGGACGACGAATCAACTGCATTGCATGGGCTCACCTTAGCCACAGAAACGGCTAAGAAGGTATTTTATATAGCGGAAGACTTTGACATAAGAGAGTCGTTTGTACACTCCACTAGTCTATTAGGAGATGCGTTCAGGCAGGTGGCAGCAGGTTATTCGTGGTCAAGGGAAACAGATCCAATTTTGGTAAGTATTATTGAATTAGCAGGCTTGTATTAACAATTAAAATATATTATTGCACAAAACTGCATTTAAATTCGTTGAGGAGAAGACTCTTCTTATAACAGTGTTATAGTATAGCCTTACCTGCCGCCCTTGTGGAAAATTATGGAGTAACCCCATAACAATGTGTAATAGTTAAAACAGTCTTCACTGTTTGAGTATTGAGTTGGTAATTCTAGAATCTTCTTTGTGGAGAAATTCCCAACACCATGCGCAATAGTCAAACAGCAGCATTCAAAACATTTAGCATTTTCCTGAACTAATTAGGAATCGTGTCCCAAATTTGTTTGTTATTGTCCTTTTATCTTTTCAGGTGATCCAGAAGGTGGTTCCGCCAAACAAAAGGAATATCTCTCTCGAGTTTTTTGTGGATCGAGGCGTGGCGCGTTTAGAGATATTTCTTATTGCCCCTGACGGTAGTGCATCATGCCAGTTGCCTTTAAAAAAGACACTGATGAAGTTGGAACATGAAAATTCGCCTATTTCTCCCGAAGTCCTTATGGAAAGCGATATATGTGCGTTCCTGCTACGAGTACAAGATCCTCCAGTAAGTCTCACTGATGACACTTTTAGAGGAATTTTTATTTTTAGCTTTTGATAGTGCCAATATTAAAAATGAGTGATAGGCCAAAATATCTGAAACGTCAGCAGTCATAAAGTATGCATATAAAAATAAAAAATCGTCCACCTCACCTAATTCTGAATCATGTTCTTCAAAGCACTCCCCTCAAGACTTAAATACTTAGCACTACGACTCTACCTTTATTAGAAACACGTCCGAAATTAATTTTTCGTAACACTGTCATGAATCTCCTGCGATTTATGCAGGAGATTCATGACACACCAAGACATTATTAATTCTTTTTCTAGATCCTCCCGTAGGTTTCATCTTTCGAAAAAAGGAATGTTTGAGGGAGAAAGGTTTTGAGAGTAAGTGGGGTGGCAGGCCACATTCTTGACCAGAAACTGTCGGATGGACAGGGCAGTGTGAGTGGCACTTGAATCTTGGAGACCACACAAACATTTGCGCTTTTGACAGACCCTCATTAAGAGGGCATAATATTTGTGTTTCTGGTGCAGGAAACAAAATTCTATGCAAACTTGACTGACGCAATACAGAATAGCGTAAGATGATTACCGCAAAAACATACACCATCACTACCTATCCAAGAAAAATTATTATAATTATCGACAGCGGTGTTACGTGAAAGGCTTTCCTTTCAGTTTGTGATGTCATCACTATAATTAATAATAGATAAAATGGATAGGAGTGAACAGAAGCTATTAAAATTGACCTGTGACTGTAGGCCAGTGATCAGTATATAACAGCCGAGCGGATAAAATAAGGCCACAACTTTTGTCCGTGAATGCACGTTCTTGAGAAATTCGCGAATACACGAATTATGTGACGGCAATGTTTTGGGCCAGATTTGCAACCAAGTCATCTCGTTCTGGCCACTGCTATGGCTTTCTGTGCCATGTGAGTTATTAATATGTTTCTCAAAAAGCGCTTCTCCTAGTTGCGTCTCATATATGAACGTGTCCATTTTATGATTAAAAGATCAATGTCTATAAATCTTTTGCCAGTCCTCCGTGAAACCGACTAACTCAGCCACGGATCATAAAAAGCTCATTAAAGTTCCTCGCGTCATTGACGGGATTCGAACCCGGGCCTTTACCACCTGGTGTGAGGAGGACGGTGACGATACCACTGTGCTACCCGCGCAGATGACCAGCTAACTCAGTCATATGAAAAAAGCTCATAAAAATTCCTCGTGTCACTGAAGGGATTCGACCTCGGCGTTTTCCACCCGGTGTGAGAATGCTCGCGAGGGCAACGGTACAGTTATTTCGCCACTTCTCACTAGTTTGGAAAGGTCTGGGTTCGAACCCAGACTGTTAGTTTGCAGAAGTTGTTTTTGTCAGAAGCTTGCAACAGACAGCATTTGCGTTTTGTCCACCGCTGCAAAGCAAACCGCATCATTCCTAGAGGATTCAGGTACGAAGAAAGAGCCGTTTTCTTATGATCGTATGGGACGTGCCTGCTTTAATTTTGGTTTGAGAACTGTAGGAATTTGGATGGGCAGTGTGAAGAAAAAGCATTTACTATTAAGAAAAAAATGGAATCAATGAAGAACTAGTTAACTGGATTTATCGCAAAGCCAGTAATAATGGAGATAAGAGCAGAAACATATCTTTGAAAAGCTAGTTTATATTCTGTTTAGTAAACAAGATCCAAAAATAGCGCATCTCAATATCATTGAATTATCCCAGTATTCAAAATTTTTCTGTGTACGAAATTAGACATTTTTCAGGTTTTTTATTCAACTATTTCTTTTCTCGCCAGTAGAGTTAAACCGAACTCAGTACTAAGATGAGAGGTACAATAATAATAAGTCAAAACTCCATTAAAACAGTAATGACAATGCGAACTCAGATATAATCTAAATTGTTCTATCTCAGTGATAAAACTGGTTACCAGACAGAAATGAAGGTGAAAAGATATCAATAAATCGGGAATGCAGAATAAAAAGAAAGATAATTAACAGCATAAAAATAATCTGCAATCATTACATCAAATATGAATTGTAAATATCATATAATGAGATAAGTAATGTATAAGTTAAAATTTTCAGAAATAAATAGAAGTCCGTGGTAAGATCAGGTGATTTACAATAGATACAGTCCAAAATGTATTATGTATAAACGCATTAGATTCATGTGATTATGCAATTTCGTGATAAAAATAAAATCATATGACGTGGTCCTCAATAGACAAATTAAATCATAAAAATATACTGTGCTTTGATACGGCGACCAGACTATATCAGAGTATTAATGTATGGGTAAAGGTAGTTTTTTTAAATACAATTTAACACACCTATAAACAAGGGAAATAATCGACTGTATGATTAAATCAATTATTAATTTTAGTGAAAAAGAAAATCGCTGCAGAGTAAACGGCTTTTCTATATGGGAAAATTGTTTATTTTAGTTAATAAGTATTCTTTACAGCAGTGCTAGCTAATAAAAGTACGGGGAAAGCTCTTACTTTTGCATTTGGGAAGAATTATGACTTGTTTTCAGTATTTATTTATATATTTTTTTCATAATCTATATTCTACACTAGAGGCGCCAGATTCTGCCAAGATGGCCTTAAGGGTTAAAAGTTGATATAATCACGTTAATATGATTATATAAAGTTGACTACGGATGTTTTATGACAATGTTGTGAGTATGCTATTCAAGTTATGAAGGGGAAAAAAAAGAAGAAGAAAAAAGGTTAGATCAGCATTCTTTCAAAGTTGGTGGACCGAGTGCACCCCGGGTGGGTGTCGAATTTACTTTGGTATGGAGGAGATTTTGGTGGCAGCTGTGGATTTTTAAAATCAGAGGGTTTATGTGTAACCAGACTACTTTCTGTAATTTTATAAAAAATAAGCTGATAACACCACCTCATAGAATCGTGGTTAATACTTATTTCAGCTGCAAGATTAGCTTCTTCGGGGTTCTCGCCTAGTGGCATCCGTAACATATTGACTCTGATCGTTTCTTTAACCCCAAGCCGATTAGGCTGTGATGGATAAATAAATTTTCTATCTATACTAAAGGGCATCCACATAGGGTCAGATGAACATACAAGACAGAGAATACAAGAACATTACTATATTTAGCGGTCATGTGGACTCGAAATGCTTTAGCAAGGACCGTATTCAGACCTGGCGAGCAGAACCTGGAGGATTATCATTAGTTGAGGCATATGATGCAAGAAAGCAAGCTTATAGAGCATCAGCCAAAAAAAAAAAAAAAAAAAAAATCCTTCCCATTTCACCCATTCGGTCACTCCAAATGTTTGTCTAGTTCAGCCTTAAATTTATTTAAGCTATCAACTTCCACAACAACAGATGGAAGTCTGTTCCAGCAATCAACTACCAGCTGGCTTAGTCTACTGCCTAAAGTTCAAGCGCCAACAAGCCCAAAAGATTTCAGACCAATACCTTCCTCAAACTCCTTGAAAAGGTACTCCTTCCAGCAGTGAACAAATAGCTGATGCCAGAGAAACAGTTCCACTTCGCAGTCACAAATAGATCCACCATAACAAACCTCATGGCGGCACAGACATCAATTTTTCAGGCCTTCGAAACTAAATCCGAATTAGCTATTGTGTACGCCAATATCGAAGCTGCTTTTGATAGCTTATACATCAGAGCCCATCTCAGCCTTCTGCAATTCTTCGTCAGGATAAAGGGAATCTACTAGCTTTCTTCACCGCTTTATTGAGGAATAGAAGTGTCCACCTCACAATGAAGAAGACCCACTTTACAAGGAAAATCAATTCAGGAGTCCCACAAGGTGGCGTCCTGTCTGGCCTCCTTTTCTCAGCCATTCTAGTTCCGTTCATGCGTCCCCGTGATGATGCTTTAATATATGCTGATGATATAAAGTTCCTTACCTTAATCCCACCGTCTGCAAAGGCAATTACGTCTTCAATCACTGAGAACTTGACCGCTCTTTCAACTTACTTGAAAATGTTTGGGTTAAACGCTAATCCTTCAAAATCTGCAATAATGATTTACTCACTTTCATCCACTTCTGGCACTTTCATCCCAGTGGTTACCTGCTATAAGAACCTTGGTGTCAATTTTGATCCGAAGCTGAGATTCGATGCGCACCCAGAATACCTCCGGAAGCGATTTAACACCCTACGATAGAGAGCGAAGCACTTACTTCATTCCATCGATGCCGCAACCACTACCAGATACCTTTACACCACTGTTTATCCGGTTATTTTATACACTGCTGAAATTTGGGCATCTGCGTCGCCCTCACTTCAAAAACCGGTGTTCGCGTATGAATACTGGACCCTGAAATGGGCCACAAATAAGCATCGCCGACCCCCTCAACTGAGAACAACTGACATGGCTGAGCAGCTAAATGTACCCAGGCTCCCTAAGTTAATTGACAGCAGGCGTTTAATGACTCTACAATAAAAATGTAGACAGGAGTGATAAACGCCCCAAAATTCTGGGATTTCTGTTAGTGGCACAATCCACTGCCATCCATGAGGTCAGAGCCCACACTAATCCTCAAATACAACCGGCTAAAGCTGTGTAATCGTTTCCTACATGCCCAGGCACTCCCCAAAATTCAGGCACTGCTCCGTCTTGGAATTAGCCTGCAGAAAATGGTTACCGACTACAAACAACTTCGCATTCTCCTCGAGTGGATCGAATCTGTTGAACTGGGATAAACTCTTCCAAATTGTGTTACGACGTTCAGTTCTGTTTCTGTTATATTTTTCTATTTGTTATAATTTCAATTTACATGTTTTTATTTTGTGTAACTTATAATATCCCATGTAACTATTAATTTTACCACACTAATTAATGTAAAAGGGAGTAAAAGCCAATTTAATCACAGGTATCATTCCTTAATGTAAAACTCCTGGCCATGTCGCCATGATGAGAACTATTGTTTCTAGTACTTGTACCGTACTTAGCAGCAATAAAGAAGTTTATTTAAATAGTGCATCGCGTAAACTACTCGGCTACCTTATCATATAGATTTTACTTCGTAAATACAGATGAAGTACATGAAAATTTGGGTATGATATGCATGCTCTTGAAGCAAAATTCCCGATCATTAATTTGAAAATTTAGGATTTAATAGATACGTGGCTGAAGTCATTTAAATATAAGAGACATTTATGGGGACGTTTATAGGTGAGATCTGGTGATTTATAGTCCAAAATGTATGATGTATAAACGCATTCTGTCCCTAATAAGGTTATATCTACGGAAACGGTTGTGCTTCAATTATTAAAATATTCCTCTTACAGAAATAATTAGGAAGATACATCTGCACCTGCAGCTAACATTAGTGCAAAGAAAGATGGGAAAAATGATGATTATGACATTTTCGGAATTATCCTTCACTTAATCCAACTAATAGCTGGGTTCTTTACTAAATGAGAAACTAATAAAAAATAAATGTGTTTATTACATCCATATACTATGCATTTCTGTTAATTTTTAAGAAAGTGAAGACTGGCTTTACTAAGAATACGAGTTCCTAATAAAGCAGTTAGCCCATAAATGTTATATATACTTTTAAAAATATTAAAAATTTGTTTTTTAAAAAAATTTGCTGTTGTCAGCTCAAAGAAGGTAACATGGACAAACTATAATGCTTTTGGTTGAGTAGAAAACATTTAGTAAAACACCAAACTTTAGGATGGCCTTGTTTGGTGCAGGTACCATATGAGTAAAACTATAAATAATTGTAGTATCCCAGAATAAGCTGACTAAACAAATTGCAGCTTTGCTATAGCTTAAGCCACTGGATGTAATCATTGAAACAAATTGAAAAATTTAACTCATTTATAAATATGCTTCAATTTGTTCGTTTAGCAATATAAATAAATCTAAACGTTATCCACTAGGAAAAACATTGTTTCGGAATGGGGGAGCCGAAGTCCATCATGTCACACTTGTATATTTAACATTTTATCGACTGATAAAAGCCTCTTTACAAAACAGTTTCTTTTTCAGGAAGGAAAATGGTCCTTCACAACTCAGAAACTGCAACGGGACCTTGTCCTCGTCAGCGTGACTGAAATCAGCAAAAGCGAAGAGCTATTGATATCCTCTAGAGTATGGACTAATGCTGAGAAGGATCAGGTGAGGAAACGTTTGAAATGTTATTCGAATGACGTCATCCAAGATGGTGCTTCGAGTTACACTATGGGTCCCGACAGGGAGTAAAATCCTTTGTCATTTTTTAGGTAGATCTCTTAGAACGTCCCCTTATCATATACGGAGAAGTGAGGAAAGGAGTTAATCCTGTTGTTGGTGCGAACGTTACAGCGGTAATTTATCACCCCGATCCTCAGCAGGTGTCAATTTTTCAGCTTCTAGACAATGGACTTGGAGGTGAGTTCGTTTAGCCATTGCCAGGATTTTTTATTGTAATTTCTTAATCATCTTTTAGGATTACTACAAGTTAAGCATAGGGTGTTCCCAAAGTGATTTTTTGTTATTTTTTACAGGTCCTGATATCACTGCTAATGATGGGATTTATAGTCGCTACTTCACAAACTTTTCCACGTCTGGAAACTACATTCTTATGATGATCGTAGAAGGCAGGAATCAAGGAGCCACCATCATAACACGTAGCAAGCACGAGGTGGAGTCAAACTACTGTAAGTTTAGCAAAAAACGTGTTTCAATATTATTGCAATGCAGAAATGTAAATGTTTGTGCATGGCTAGCAATCGTTACAGCAATAATTTTAAAGCAGTAGACAAAAGATTATATTTTAAAGACAAAATTTACTTCATATATATTGGTGTTATGTAAAATATTTACTGAATTGAAATACTGTACAAATAGCCTTTTAAAATAATAATAATAATAACCAGCTATCCACCATGCTAAAGAGTAGCAAGTATACGGATATAACCTCAAAGAAGGAAGGAAGAACCTCTACACCCTCACCCACCTGATGTACATGGATGACATCAAGCTCTACGCGGGAACCGAGAAGAACCTCCAGCAACTACTCCAGATCACCGAAGAATTCAGCAATGATATTAGGATGGATTTTGGTCTAGGCAAATGCAAGACCCACGGAATGCACCAGGGAAAATTAGTCAACCGAAACTACCAGCTGCAGACTGGTAAAGAGATCGAAGCCATGGCAGAGGGAGAGGCATACAAATACTTGGGGATGATGCAGGCTCAGCAGTTACAGCACAAGGAAATTACGCCTGCCTGACCGAAAAATACCATCAGAGACTCAGAAGCCTGCTGAAAGCAAAGCTGAACGGAGGGAACACAGTTAAAGCCATAAACACCTATGCAGTCCCAGTGCTCACATACTCCTTCGGGATCATAGATTGGACTAAAACCGAGCTGGAGGATATCATTAGAAAGACAAGGACAATGATGACCAAGAGCCGTTAACACCACCCGAAATCTGCCGTGGAGAGACTGACAATTGCCCGGAAAGAAGGAGGAAGGGGCCTGACATACCTCATTGAGCAACAGAAGACAGCGATAGTTAACCGGAAGGATTACTTCCAGAAACAAACAGAAGCATTCTAGCAGGCCATAAGGAAGATAGACAAGCGGTATGCTCCACTCACAACCTAAGCGAGGAGTCTCCCCCAACCAGGAGGCACAAATGAAGCTAGAAAGATGGGCAGAGAAGATATTCCATGGCAGACACTACAATAATCTCCATCAAGATCACATAGATAAAACTGCTTCCAATGCATGGCTCACGAGCGGGATGCTCTTCCCCGAGACTGAAGGATTCATGCTCGCCATCCAAGACCAGGTGATCAACACCAGGAACTATAAAAAATACATCGCCAAGGAGTCCGGAGTGTTCGATGACACATGTCAACGATGCCACCTGGCCTCAGAAACGAACCAACACATCACCGAGGGATGCAAGGTGATCACCCAGACTGAGTACACTCATAGACACGACCAGGCAGCCAGGATGATACAGAAGAAGCTAGCAAGGAAATACCAGTTGATCGAAGAAAGTGTACCGTACTAAAAGTACGAACCCCAGGCAGTACTAGAGACCCCAACCCACAAGCTGTACTGGGACCGCGCCATAATAACGGATAGGACAATCCCGCACAACAGACCGGACATAAACCTTGTGGACAAGAAGGAAATTGCTACCTATCTGCTTGACATAGCGGTATCCAATACTGGCAACCTGCAGAAAACCATGGGGAAAAATCAGAAAGTACACGAACCTAAGACAGGAGATCAAAGAGATGTGGCATATGCAACAAGTAACGACCACCCCGATCATCGTGTCAACCACAGGTAAGGTGCCAAAGACCCTACATAGCAGCCTAGCAACAATAGGTCTCCCAGAGAACACCTACAAGAAACTCCAGAAAGTCGCAATCCTGAACACCTGTAGGATAGTCAGAGAGTTCCTCGACCAACAGTAACACCAGACATAACAACAACCACCCTGTGTACTTGGTAGCAATACCCGTCACGAGGCGGACCCTCAATCAGGGAGAAATAATATAAGAGCAATAATAATAATGCAGTACACAATAACGCAAAAAAAGTCGAATTCCATATTTTTTACTTAAGAACAGGTACGTAACTGCATCTGAAAAGAAGAGCGCGTAAGCTATCGACCACAGGTGTTTAAAAAAATATATCTAATTAAAAAAAAAAAAGGTGCTTCAGACCCTGGAAGCCAGAATTGTCGCTTCGCTTTTGTCCTAATCAATTGTAGGCTCCGTTTGTTCTGTGAACCCTACAAACACGTATCAGTCATGGCCCTGCATTTGAAGTCCGCACTTTACGAATATATGACCAGGTAGATAAACAAATACTTCATATCCAGTGGTCTTTCTCAGTGTCATCTATTGGATGTAAGAGGAAATCAGTGATCTATTTATTTTGACTACCCGAGGTTTTATAGTTGGGTTGTTTAGAATCAAATAACAGAGTGGCTAACCAAAACAGGCAATTAGACTGTGAGAGAATATGATAATATCGAAAAGAAGAGGAAGGAGAATTGTATCTATATTATATTCAGATTACTAGTCATCAAATATTACAGATTTATAAAAAAAAATTGATATAAAATACTAATTTGCCTCATATACTTAACCACTCTTTTGACACACGACAAGATCTATTCATCTGGACTGCATCAAGCTTAAGCCCCATTCAACAAATGGAACCGTAAACGCAGCATCCTTAAATCTCTTTAACAAGAAAATTACTGAATACACTGTCAGTTAAAAGAAAATTTTAAAACCGATTAATATAAAATGAAAAATTATTGTAATGTGTATCTACTCTACTACTCTGCTGAGAATCAATGTGAAATTAAACAGATTTAATAATAATAGCAGTAGAGGTTCTAATATTTTTGCGAACAATTTCAGTACTGTACTGACTTTTACTTACTTTAATCCTCAGGTGTTGGTAGTGTGATAATTTAATGTATTTTTAAACTATATTATCAGTTTAGCGTAAGTTTGATCTCTGCAACTATTTTGCAGAGATCAAACTGATGTATATACACACACATGTACATTTTGATGTAAACAGATGCAAGTTTTCACTTTTTCTTTACGATTAATTTCTTTATTTATCAATGAGTAATTTACTTAGGAGAATATAGAAAACGTAGTATTGTAAGAAATACAAAACTGTATTGCATTATCTGCATCCTTTTTTTAGGAATTGAATCCTGTAGGATACTTGCGTAAATAAAATAATGTTTTCCTTAGATCGATCTTGCTGCGGCAGTTTTATACCAACTGACAACTCTGTGCCTGCTGGAAATTTCAATCGAGTGGTGTCGCATGGCAGTTTCTATGTGGCAGAAGTTGCACAGAAAGACATTTTTCCTCCAAACCAGATCCTCGATCTTCGTATAACAACCTACGACTTAAACATAAGTACTTATACCTTTCAGTGGACAGCCCCAGGCGACAACTACGACTGCGGTAGAGGTAAGCTTCTCTTTCTTTAAATCTCTCTCTCTCTCCCTCTCTCTCGTTATAGTATCAGAACAACAGACAGATGGCGCTTGATACACTTTATTCGATAAACCGGTAAGCTTTAAAAGGTCACACAGTTGCTCACGTGCTCTGAAACACGTCATCGGCTAACTGACACGGGGTTCTTCCCTGGTGAGGAGTATATGTTGCGAAATGATGCAATATTTCCGAAAACCACGCTCTGAATCAGTTTCCACTGATCCTTTCTCTTTCGAAATGAAACAAGAAAAGGCTTTACTAAGTAAGCAAAAAGCTATATTGAACATTAACAGCAGAGTCCATCAGCCTCTCCTTCAAGGCAGATGAGAGTCTAAAGCTCACAGAACAGGTGTCACGTTCAATAAATGACAAATTTATTTCAATAAAATGCTCTGAATAAATGCAGACACTGTCTCTGCACAGCACGTTGAGATTATTCTGGATACGCCCTGAAATTCCTGGAAGCAAAAGCATGAAATATGTTGTTGCAAAAATAGAAATAAATCATTTCCTTGAAAGAAGTGTGCAGAAACACCTTAGCTCTGCTTAAAGAATAGGACATCAATGGAACAGCGTACAGCAAATTGAAGTGCGCATAATGGGAGTTCGAGCCAGAACGTCCGGCGGAAATATACGGCAGGTAAACACCAAAATTGTGCGACTGTCAATAGATGCCAATGACACTGGAAGAATGGGGGAACGAAACTTCGAGCTTTAGCCATTGGCATCCAAGTTAGGGATGCTGAGCTGAATGGGTTTAGGATTATGCGCCGAGGCAACTGAGGCTACGAGACGCCACTTCATAATGTTTGGAAATGTTGTTCTATGGTGGATTTCTTGTTTTTCGGGATGAAAATCATAAATTTCCGGGCTGAAAACCCATGTAATAGCGCCAAGTTAGGGAACAACAAATCTGTTAAGTGAACGGAACGCGCTGGACCTAGGATGTGTTAGAGATGGCACAGAGGAGGTAGTTTATAGACATAGAGCGCTCCAGTCAGGCGGACAGCACTACGGGAAGAGAGCTGCCCACGTGATGAAGAGAGGAGTAAGCTATACCACGACGAAAACATGACAATGAAACGGGCAGCCTATGAAAAGCAGATAATGACCGTAAGGAGAGAAGAAGCCTGTTGAATGGTACGCGCTTCTTTATTTAACTTTTTTTTTTTTAATCCCAGAATAACCAGAAAATGACTTTTGGCAAGGAGTAAAAGAAACTAGTTCAATAGATGGTTCATACCAGCGGTTTTGTGAGAACCACTGGCACCGCCCGACAAACACACTATGGCTCATACCAACAATAGAACAAAAGGTGCGGTGGTGACTTTAATTGTAAACATCTCAAACATCGAGTTCAGCACTCTCAAATGCAATGATCTGTCTTATATTTTCACAATGTTCCTTGTTCAACTTACACAATACAAACACATTTACGAAATTCGATTAACAGTGAAAACTGCTTGAAGTGTTGGCAAACTCTGATCACCTTTGTTTTCCCATCTTACTTAAGCACTGGAGAAAAAGGTATCACCTAAGTGTCAGGCTCAGTAGCGATAAGTGTGTCAGCCACGACGACTAATGTGCGCTCTCTCTCTCTGTTGCTACTTTTAATTTTGTCTTGAATTAGTATCTCAAAAATACGCTTTCATGTATAATCAAAGGCTTAAGAAATAATACGCAACTCTTTTTTTTTTTTTTTTTGAGGAAATAATTCAATTATTAGTTAAAAATGTCTATCGGAAAACGATTTCTTCTAAAGCCTGACTATTCTACTAATTTTGTCTTCATAACCTCATGTGACTGTTTCCCTTTTTTATATGCAGAGTAATTCAAATGTGATTAAATAACACTTAAATATTTAATACGATAATGTCCTTTCTCTTAACAAAATTAATTTCTTCTTGCAGTAGATCACTCCCAGTTTCTTCTTTTGAGATGAAAATTATTAACTTTAGAAACCAGAGCCACATATGGTTGTTTTTGTAACCCGTATAAATGAAACAAATCGCATCAAACCCATTTAAGTAATGCTATAAAGAAATAAGGAATCAAGCATAGTTATAAAATGAAATTAGTAGATTCTGCATTCATCAATTTATTTTGCAGCAACCGAATACCAACTAAAGAGGTTCCGAGATCGGACCAATCTTCGTCTCCGATTCAATGACACTGGATATCTAATCACCTCTCTTGACACGGAGGTTCATCTCTCACCGTCAGAATATGGCTCTCTAGAAGAAGTTACAGTCGTGATGAATCCCAACCTCAGAAGTGGATCGTATTTTTTTGGTATTCGAGCAGTTGATGACGTCGGGAACTACGGCGAGGTATCCAACGCGGTAGAGGTGTTGTGGACCAATCCTCACGATAAATATACGATTATTTATACACAAAAACCACCTGATCCAAACGATTCCAAAAGCGCCAAAGTTTTCTCAATAGGCGATAAGTTAGCAATCATTTTAGGTTCAATATTTGCTGTGTTGGTGTGCGTAATTATTGTTGTTGTGTTTGTGCTGGTGCGTCAAAGGCGGAGAAGGTATTATGCTTACGATGAAGAATAAAACAAAGTGGTCGATTTACAGCGATGATGAGCACGTTGAACTTATTTGTTAATGGTGTTTTAATACTGTTTCTAATAATGGATATCACCACCAAAAATATATATTACTTTAAAAAATATTTTGTATAAAAATATTTATTTTTTATTTGTACTTTAATTTCTACTAGATGGCGGTCGTATCTCAAAATAACAATCGTTCAAATTTTTTTCATAACTGAACTGCTACCCGTTATCCATTTTCATACTTCAGTCTTTCTTTTTCTTACATCTCTATTTTCTTCCTTCACAGATAGGCTATTTTACAATGCCCAGTTGTATGGGTCTTTTAATCAATGAGTCAAGTGTGCACATTTGAAGCAGTAACTTAAATACAGTACTCATTTATGACTTTTCACCTCTAAAATTTCTTTTCTATCTACTCTAGTGTTTCTTTTTTGTTTTTTATCTTTTTAAAAATGTTAGTTACATTTACCGTTGGTAGCAACATGATTATCATCGTATTTCATTCCAGACCTCTGCAAAGAGCTATTATGGTTAAATAATCGCATTTCTGGTATTTTTTTCACTCAGTATTTTTTATTATCTCACTTATATAGAAGGGTTTTCTTTATTAAAGTCAAGTCATTAACAACTTCTAGGAATTCCGTACATAATGCATAAATCATTTGGGCAAACTGTATATATCGGTTTTTGTATTTTTTATTTTACTTATTAAGTTTATAATTACAAAATATTTAATACGCACAGCATTCAATACTGTTTGATACTTTTTGAAATTATAAAATTGCCGTCTAATTGCGCTTTGAGTAAAATCAAAACAAGACATTCCGCATTAAAATAATTGATTAAACGAGGATTTTCGCACAATCGGGAATGCTGCATTTTACAAAATAAAAAAAAAAACTTACTGAATGTCCCATATAAAATCATACAATACCCTAGCTTGTCATACCTGATAGAAGAATGTCTGTGACAACCCTCAAGGACCAAAGGGTTTGTTGTTACTCAGAAAACAAATGTAAAAATATTTATATAAATAAAGTTTTAAACAAATATTCAACTTCGTCTTTTTATTTTCAGACGAATAGGACATTTTTGTCCTCAGAAAATAATAATACCAAAGCATTACACAACAGTGTCACTTTTTTTTTTTTTTTTAAATAACTTGTTCGTGTCGAATATTCTTTTATAATCATAAAAAGCTTAATAGTAAATACTATAATAGCAATACAATTTCTAAAAATTTTTAAATTGTTCTACCGAACTGGATAGGTAATACCACTTGCTTTATTCTCTTTATAGGCAAAAACTGTAAACAGTTCATATAAATTGTAATTTCTAATAATTGTGAAAGAAAGTATAAATTCCGTAAGAGTCATCAGATGGCAGCACTAACTACACTGAACATTCGATCATCACATGAGACTGCCACAGCTGCTAACCAGATATTTAATGAAAGATAATTTTAACAAATCATTTAAGTTTCACTGATGGATGATTGTAAATTAGCAACTGAGTTCTAGGTTGTTAATGGACTATAGCATCAATAACCTCCAGTTTTACAAAACTATGTTTGGAGATACCCTTTCATAGCAACAGTGAAAATTTCAGTGCATTTTGTATTGCTTCTACATCCACTTAGGAAGGGCAGTGCAAATGGGGAGGGGGTCTGCATTTGATGCGCAGCACCAGGGCCCCAATCGAGGGAGCCATGAAAGTATCAACATAAATAAACGAGGCCACTTAGCTCATTTTGCATCCGGACCCTCAAGTACCTTTGCACGGCCCTGCATTTGGGGATACGCCATCGTGGGTTCGGCCTGATCCTAACGAGTCCTTTATAAGATTTTTGATCTGTTGAAGCCCATTATTACCTACCTATATGGGGTGTTAGAGGCTGACAGTTTGGGGAAATTCCATGGTCAGCTGGATTACCTACGGGAGGAGGGAAAAGCATAGGTTGTCTATTTCCTTTTCTTTTATTAATTATTTATATATTTTTTAATTTTCTTCTTATTATTATTTTCTTCTTTTTTTGGCTGATACAGCATTAGGCATAGGCTTCCTTGCACCATGTGGCCATTGCTAATACTAATACTAATTAGGACAATAGGTTATGTGGCATGAGCCGTTAGTCTCCAGCCCTTTATTAGCCATATTAGCAATTATTTCACTGTTATCTGATTGGCAGTACACTACTAGGTCCCCCTCCCTCTCCCCCATATCAAATATTACAAAAGTAATTATATCAAGTTCTAATCGTAAATATGAATATAGCTCATGTTCTGATTTCATTATTACATTGAGGAAGATTAGCGCTTAGATTAAATACATTTTATTTTAACCAGCATTAAGATTTTAAAGGGTACAAACAATATAATAGAAATTTGGACTTTTCACTCTAAATTTTTTTTAAAGCTCAATGAATTTAGACCACGGGGTCTCATACTATAAAACATTATCTTTTAGATAGATCATAACCCGAGGACCACTTAGTGCACACATATTGTGGAAGAATTAGTATCAGTATTAATATTAGCAATGGCCACATGGTGCAAGGAAGCCTATGGCTTATGCTGCACCAGCCAAAAAAATAATAATAATATTAATAATAATAAGAAAATAAAAAAATAATAATAATATTAATAATAATAAGAAAATAAAATAATAATAATTAATAAGAGAAAAGGAAATGGAAAACCTATGCATTTCCCTCCTCTCGTAGATAATTATCCAACTGACCTTTGAATTTCCCCAAACTGTCAGCCTCTACCACCCATGTAGGTAACTTCCAGTAATTTATAACTCGCTGGCTAAAATAAAACTTCCTGCAATCCAGTCTAAACATCTTCCCCCGTAACTTGAAGTTATGGTCCCTAGTTCTAGAACCATTTTTAACCGTGAAAATTTCGTCCTCATTCATTTTATTTGTGCCTTTCACAGCCTTAAACACCTCAACAAGTCTCCTCTAAGGTGCCTAGTTTCCAAGCTCTGCAACCCACATAATCGAAGTCTTTCCTCATATGGACGCCCTTTTGCCGATTTCACCAGGCGAGTTACCCGTCTTTGGATCCTTTCAAGAAGCACAATGTCTTTCTTTGCGGTCTCCATACTTGAACACAGTATTCCAAGTGTGGTCTAATAATACTCTCATATAATGGGATTATGATGTCCTTATCTCTACTCGCAATTGTTCGATAAATCATCGATAGGACACCATGGGCCTTCCTAGCAACCAGTCTACAATGCTCGGACAACGTCATATCTGATCGTATCGTAATACCCAAGTCCCTTTCCTCCACTACCGGCTTTAGTTCAACTCCGCCAAATGTATAAGTTATTTTGGGGTTACTGTTCCCCAGGGGAAATACCTTACACTTTGCTGGTCAGAAAAATGGCAGCTATGCCATTTTTCTGACCATCCCTGAAGTTTATGTCACTCTGAAGAAGCTCTGCTCGGCGGCAATCATTAACTGCTCTACCAATCTTTACATCATCTGCAAATTTAGACATCACGCCCTCTATCCCTTCATCGATGTCATTTATTTAAAATCAAAAACAACAGTGGTCCTAATACTGATCCTTGGGGAACCCCACTTCTTACACCAACCCTAGCTGAGGAATAACCATTTATCACAACCCTCTGCCACCTGCCCTGAAGCCATCCATCTAAGGATTTTCCCTGTGATTCCAACCTGTTCCAGCTTATAAAGTAACTGATTGTGTGGGAGTGAGTCAAATGCTCTGCTGAAATCCAAATAAATAATGTCGAAATTATTCCCTGCTATGTATTGACTGTGCATAGCAGTGAGCACTAAAGCAACGTCACACCTGTAAAATAATGTATAGCTTTTGTAGCATGAGGTCTATGTCGTAAATTCGTTGAACTTTTAATACTTCTACACCATCAAGCTTTTCACATATTGTAAAATAATTGATATTGCAGAAGTTTCATCACTAAATTGTTAACATTCCTTATCACTGCAGTGATAATATTCTTATCGCTGCACTGTGAGATGGTTCACTCACTATGCCTATTTCCCCACCGATGAGACCCAATTCATCACCAAAACTGTGGTAAGAGGAATGTCATAGACTTACATATTGAAGTGTCTCCACAATAGGCAATCGATGCACTTGGTAACAAACACAGCTGGTTATGCACAAACTGATACTATGCCCTATCTGTGCAATAATGCTAAACCTTTTTTACTGTGAAAATAGACTCCATTTTTGTTAAATTTATAAAATACAAGATGGCGCCACTATACCCCCTTACTTTCTCGTTTAGAAGGTACATCTTGAGGGGAATAAAGAAAAATAAACAAAAGAAAGAAATCCTTTAAAAAGAAAGGATTTCTTTCTTTTATTTTATTTGAATTTAAATAATTAAAACGGTTTTTGTACGGAGGGAGGTCTCCAAATAATCTACAAGTTTAAAAAACGGCTGAGCGGGCCTTTTATTAGTTTGGTGTCTTTTAATTAGAAGCAAGCGTGCGTGGAATTGTTAATTCTGACAGTGAAACACTTACAGATTATTGCAAATTAAGAAAATTAAATTTTGAAGATTAAATTACATAACTTATGAGATTTTGTAAACATCAACGTAATTTTATCAAGTGATCTATAGTTCTCAGAACATCTGTTAACTGGCGCGATTATTAATAAGACCTTGCCAGTGTCAAAGTTTTCGTCAGCTACAGAAAACAATTCTAATTAATTAGGTTTGCGTATATTAGCAGTATTATAACGTAAGATCACTCATCGGTGAAGACAGGATATTAGAGCTGGAAAGGAATTAGAAAATGTGAATTGGAATATCATCGGTTTGGCTGAAACAACAAGAAGAAATGAATCACTTATAAGTTTATCAAGTGGAAATCTGCTGTACACCAATGGAAACAGTGAAAGGAGTAAAGGTGGAGTTGGGTTTCTGGTCCATAAAAATTTTAAAAACAACATTTTGGAATTCAAAAGTACATCACCAAAGGTGTCAAGACTAATACTCAAGATTTCTAAGAGGTACAAGCTAAAGATTATAATGATTTATGCACCAATATCGAGCCATAATGATGAAGAGGTTGAAGAAATGTACACCGAAATTGAGAGTCTTCTAGATGAGCAGAAAACCCACTACACTATTATTATGGGGGACTTCAATGCTAAGGTTGGAAAAAGACAAAACAGTGCAGAAAGGGGAACTATAGGAAATTTTGAAATTGGTGAAAGAAATAAAAGTGGTGAAAGACTTGTGGAATTTGCAGAATCTCAAGGACTGTCAGTAATGAACACTTTTTTCAAGAAAAGGGTGAAACAGAAAGTGGACATGGAAGAGTCCAAATGGATTAACTACTAATGAAATCGACTTCATCCTCACTAACAGAAGATATATTGTGAATGATGTTACCGTCCTGAATAAGGTAAATGTTGGAAGTGATCACAGAATGGTAAGATGTACACTTGATATAGATGTAGGAAAAGAAAGGAAAAACCTGACTCGAGTAAATAATACAAAGGTCTTTGAGATAACAGAAGAGGAGAAAAAGCAGTATGTACTGCAACTAGAACAAGTTTGAGCTTCTGCAGACTGCTCAGGACCAAGATATCGACGAGGAATGATACAACTTTCTGAAAGTGATAAAACCCAAGAAACCTATAGGGAAAAAGAAATCCAAAGAATAAAAAATTAGTCAAGAAACACTTGTCATGATGAACCGAAGAAGACAAATTAAAAGCAAGAAAAACACTGACAGGGAGAAAATTGAGTATACTGAGTTATGCAAAGCCATTAGAAAGAGACTCAGAGAGGACATAAGAAGATTTAACACAAGAAAAGTAGAACAAGCACTAAGGGAAAACAAAGGATTTAAATCAGCAGCCATGAGCAGTAGTACAGAAAGACAAATGATACTGAAACTGAAGAACAGCGATGGTGTACTTATAAACGGCAGAGAAGGCATAATTCAAATAGCAGAAGACTACTATATGGAATTATACAAGGAGCAGGGGAATGATGCCAGCAGTGGGGAAGATGGATTGCAAATCAGCAACACATACGACATACTCGATATTCTTCCTGATGAGGTAGAACGTGCATTGAAGAAAATGAAGAATCAGAAAGCCCCGGGGGAAGATGAAGTTACTGTAGAGTTGTTAAAATTGGGAGGAAGAGGCATAACACAAAAACTGGCAAGGCTCTTCACAAAGTGCATTAGAAAAGGTGTGACGCCTAAGCAGTGGAATAATGCAATCATAGTTTTTCTGCATAAGAAAGGCGATAAATCAGAAATTGGGAATTATAGACCAATTAGCTTGTTATCCCACATCTACAAGTTGATAACAAGGGTCATTACTAACAGATTAGAAAGAATACTTGATGAGAATCAACCGAAAGAGCAAGCTGGCTTTAGGATAGGATTCTCAACTATGGATAACCTTCACGTAATATCATAGCTAATGGAGAAAGCAAATGAATATAAAACACTATTATGCCTGGCATTTGTGTATTATGAAAAGGCATTTGACTCCATACAGCATAAGGCAATGTTTCGGGCACTGGAAAGACGAGGCATAGATACCCCATATATTATGATTTTGAAGAAAATATATGAGAGTGCTACCTCCTTTATTAGACTAGACAAAGACAGTAGCAAATTTAAAATTGAGAAAGGAGTTCGACAAGGAGACAATACCTCCGAAGATGTTTACTGCTGCCCTTGAGGAAGCTTTCAGAAGATTAGACTGGTCGCAGAAAGGAGTCAATGTGAATGGAGAGTACCTAAACCATTTACCATTTGCAGATGAAATTGTGGTCATAAGCCACGATCCCAAAGAATTAGAAGAAAATCTTAATCAATGCGCGGTTAGTAAGGATTTTGGACTAAAGATGAATATGGCTAAAACAAAAGTAATGATGAACAAGTATGCCACAGAAAGGGAAATAATGATTGAAGGAGCAGTAATTGAAAAGGTGGAGTCATATACTTATCTGTAACAAGTTATTAGCTGTAATAATAATAAATGGCTGGAAGTCAAGAGAAGAATAAATTTTGGATGGATAGCATTCAGGAAATATAGTCACATACTGAAGAGCAATATCCCAGTTTGTCTGAAACGTAAAATAATGAACCAATGTATACTCCCCACCATGACTTATGGAAGTGAAACTTGGGCACTCATCAAAAGAATAGAAGAGAAGCTGAGAACTACACAGCGAAGAATGGAACGAATTATATTGGGAATCAGACTGTTAGATAAGAAGAGAAACACATGGATTAGACAGCAAACTCAAGTAAAGGACATTCTTATCAAAATTAAAGAACTGAAATGGTCTTGGGCAGGACACATAGCTCGAAGACATGATGACAGATGGACTAAGAAAATAACAGAATGGTATCCAAGAGGAGCTAGAAGAAAACCTGGAAGACAAAGGCGGAGATGGATAGATGAAATTAATGAGTTTCTGGATAGTAAATGGATGGCCAGTGCTCAAAACAGAAGGAACTGGAAAGTTGCTGGAGAAGCCTTCATCCTGCAGTGGATTGAAAATGGCTGATGATGATGATGATGATGATGATATGAGCAGTTACATATGATTTATGTTTAATAACAAAGACAATTATTCAGTATGAATGACTTTTCAAGGATCCACACGATGGTGTTTGAGCGTGTGTGCAATATTAATGTGAGTTAATACTGACCCTACTCCTTCCTCAACAAAAATGTTCATAAACTGCTGGGTTCGATTTTTTAGACTTCGTGCCGAGACCACAATACATCAGCGTATCACGTTTGTAAACTCTCGTATTCAATAGTCGGCTTTCCTGTGGGTTTTTTTTTTGGATGAAATAAAAACCCAACAGGAAGATGGAAAGGGGATCCATAACAATAGCCCAACAATGACCAAATCGACCATAAAAATAACTTAGTTTCGATGGGATTGCACTCAAGGGTTATTAAGGTTGTCGTTCCTTGGTTATGCAAGACACTTTTGTAGCCAAGAAAATTGATTAATGTTTCAAACATTCATTTGTTATTTTGTTAAAATATTATTAGCTTATTTTGTTAAAAGTTACTATAGAAAAGGAATATTGTGCATTAAATGTCCTTTCTATAATGATATAAAATATTACTCGTGAAACAAAATATTTATTTACATAATATAACTATTTCCTTCCCTTCTTAAAGTTGAGTTTGGGTCTTTAATACCACAGGTGCTTCCAAGTTTTGATCTACAGCAGGCTAATAATTCTCCAGAACCTCTTTGAACAGGCAATTTAGCTGCCTGTTAATTACGTGTTCAATGGTCGGTTTGTTGAAAGCGGATAAAATGTAGTACATAAGCGAAAGTTGGATCGAAGATTGGAGGAAGAAGAAATAAATCATGTTGAAAGCAGCAGTAGTTGGAATGTTTTACTCCACCATTAAACCACACCCTACAAACGATGATGATGTACGGGGACCTGGATTTCATTTGCCTAATCGAAACCTGGTTGGGAAATGGAAAACAGTTAGATCGGCTAACTGCGGCAGCAAACTGCAAATGTGTGGGAACCGGAAGAACAGATAGGCGAGGAGGGGGAGTTATAATTTGCTATCAAAATAAATACCAGTCTATAAGAGAACGAAAAACCAATTCAAATAATTTTGAAGGGATTTGCGTTACCTTTTCAAAAGAGCACGTGAAAATACAGATATGCATCATATACCTCCCACCTGAGCACACAAAGGAGACAAGAAACGAACTCTATGCTTGGCTTGCTGCAAATCTAAAGCCATCAGTCGACACAGTAATAGCGGGAGATTTTAATTTGCCTCTTCCGAAACACAGGGAGGCCAAGAAAGAGCTGGATGCGACATTGGGTGCATTGCACTTAACGCAGCTTCCGACACCAGTGACAAGGGGAATGCAGCAACTTGACCTGTTGTACCATAGTTCCTTAGACATAAGGCTAACGCAAAACTGCATAAAATTTAAGTCGGACCACAATCCCATTGAAATAGAAGCAGCACTGAAGATACACAAATACATGCAGGGTAACCACACGAACTGGGAAAAGCAAAGGAAGTATCTTTTCTCCGTGAAGTATATTAATGCAGAGGTCATTCTCAGTCACCTGACTAGTTACAACTGGAATGACCTGCAAGAAAAGCCAGTAGATGAAGCTTTAGAAATGATCACTAAAAAGCTATACCAAACAGCATTGGAAGGAGCAGCAAAAGAAATCAAAATATCTGAGAGAACAAAAGAATGGTTTAACCCACAACTGAAAGCAAGTTTCCTCAGGAAGCAAAAACTGTATAGAAAATGGCAAAGAACGGGTCATCCTGCCGATCACATTCGTTATAAGAAAGAAAGAGCACATTTCATCAAAGCAAAACGACAGGCACACTGCAGTGTTATTCATAACAAACTAAAACGAGCAAAAAGAATTACTAGCAATAGAAATAACACAGAGAATATGACAGAATGCATTTTCAAGGAATGGGCTAATAACACTTTTAGTAACCTGCATGGACTGAATCAAATTGAGAACACTGATAATGGTAACAAAATTTTGGAATTCCTGAAAGATTTAAACAAGCGAAACTATTCGGCAAGAGAGGAACCAACAAGACCTCCATTGAGTGAAATACTAATCACCAAAGAGAGCGTAATGAAAGCAATCAACGATCTGCCCAATAAGGCCACTGTTGGACCAGACAAATTTCCAATGTTCATCCTTAAGATAAGTAGCCCATTTATAATAGATCTATTACTGCACATCTATCAGAAAATCATCAGGACAGGAGCTTTCCCGCAAGCTTGGAAAAATTACATTGTAACCCCAATACCAAAGATTAAACACCCAAAATTGGCTAAGGATTACAGACCAATTTCTGTTAGTTGCACCCTACAGAAGGTATTCGAAAAAGCGCTTCTTCCCACCATCAATCAACACTGCTTCAGCCATAGACCACCACATTTGCACTCAGTTATTTCGGGTAGATCAACAATAACAAACTTACTGGAAACCCTTTTTCGCGTGCAGAAAGCACTAAATGAGAAAAAGCAAATTGATATTATTTTTTTGGATATCTCCGCAGCCTACGACAACGTCTCAATTCCAGCGCTCATTGCGATTTTAAAGAATTATTTTAATGTAAGAGGAAATCTGTTAACTATAATAAGCAGCCTGCTAGAACATAGGAAACTTATTGTTAAGCACCAAAAGCTACAATCTTGCTTTACCATCTCGCAAGGAGTGCCTCAAGGGGGAGTTCTTTCGGCTACTCTCTTCGCGGCCGTCCTGGAGCCGTTTCTTGCACGGTACTACAATTTTATAACATATGCTGACGATGTAAAATTCTTCATCACTTCCAAAGACCATGAATCAGCAGAAAGTATTTGCCAGATGGCAAATAGCACAATCCGAGAATTTGAGAGCTACCTGGATTGCATCGGGCTCCGTATTAATGCACAGAAGTCTGCCCAAATGACCATAAGTTACAAGCAGAATAAAAATGACATCTCAATCTCTGTGAACGGGTCTAGTGTGGAAAAAGTGCACTCTCACCTGGACCTGGGTCTTAAGTGGGATGACAGACTCACCTTTGCTCAACACTTCGCCCATATGAAGACAAAAATATTCGCCGCTTTATGGGCTACTAGGCAGGAACTGGTAGGAATTAGGGATCCTCAGCTAGCGACCAAGTACATTTTAATGTGTGTCCTGCCAATTGCAATGTATGCCTCGCAAATCTGGTCTTCAGCTCCAGATTCACATTATAAGTCCGTCCTTGGGATCGAGTACTGGTTCTTGCGATGGCTTAACAGAGTTGCTGGCCACCCTTTTACTATCTCAAGGGCCATTCTCTACTCAAACCTTAACATCACACCCTGGATGCAGCGGACAATTAACAGGAACATACACACTCTCGCACAAATGCTCACAGGCAGAGTGGATGCTCCAGTCCTGGATAATATTCTAGTTAAACCGCGTGCCACTGCTAGACGTTGCGGAGAACTAAATAATCCACTGCGTTCAGTCCTGAACAATCTTAGTAGCCTGCAAAGATTCTTCCCATCAAATGCAGCGAGAATATTTAACTCACTACAGATAGATGCCGAAAAACTGTGTGAGGATGCAACATACCGGAAAGAGATCTTCCAGGATTCGTACAGGCTTACTGAAATATGAATCGGCTGCAAAGTACTAAAGAATTGTGAATAAAAGTGAAGCTTTCTGCTTTAAGAACAATAATCTGTTGACTGTAAAAATATACCTTCTGTAACAGTTATGTTAATATGTAAGTTATATGTGCTGTATAATGTATGTACAGAATCATTAATGTGTAAATACTGTATATATTAAACATAAAATGTGTATATAATATTTCGGGACGAGACTACGTGTTCAGTATATGTAACCCACTGCACGTAGTATCTCGTACCCTGATATGTACTTAGCACCCTCCTGGCACTTTGCCGTCCCGGGGTGGTTTCCTTATGGAAATAAACAGATAATAATAATAATAATAATAAAAGATGCCGTTGAGAAATTCTTGTTTTCTGAATTGCCATGTGCTTGCAAAATCAGCATTCGTATATTCTATCAAAGATTAGAAATGCAGATCACACACACACATACCCGCGCATCCCTAATAACAAAGAAAAGGTGATAAAAGATGCAATCATGAGAACTGGTAGCAATAAGAAGAAATGATGTACAGTAATGTTTTCGTTTCACAGCTGACGACACAAAAATTGCCAATTCCTCATTCTGAAAAGGAAGACGCAGATCAAGTTTTTTTTATTAGTCTTTTAAAACACCGAGAGTACATGGTATTTGGATAAATACGATGAAGCTGCCATTTTCTTCCTTTTCTAGAAAGAAAACGACAGTTCCCCAAAATATAAAGTTTCTTCTTAAAATTGAAATATCTGAAGTTAAGGAAACAGGGAACTTAAAACGCAACTTTATCTGTCATTTAAGCCAAGGTAAGCTTTCAAATGTAAACTTCGAGAAGTTAAAACTGTGTGTGTGTGCACCACACTTTAAACTGTCTAATACAGGGGTCCCAAAACTTTTAGAGAAGCGGGCCACATGAATTTTTGGATATTTCGTGGGCCGGAGAGAATTCCTAATTACTGAAAGCTACATTCTTTGCATAACTTTAATGTTATGCAGAGAAACAGATTTTATACCTACCTTCTTCTTCAAGAGGAGCGTTTCCATTTACAATGGGTTTCCTCAGCCTACAAGTTATTTCTTGTTAGGAATTTTTTCCCGCCATAAAGTGCGGTTCAGGGTGTCTTAGTCGGTTAAGCCTCGGGCTGTCATGCACTCCCGTACTCCATCCATTCATATCCTCCTAGGTTTTCCTCTTCTCCTTCTTCCAGAAGGTATCCATTCCAGGATAGCCTTTGGATATCTGTTTTCTTGCATCCGTTTTACATGTCCATACCATGTTAGACGCTTTTCTTTGATGGTGTCAATAATAGTCTTTTTCACTTCCATTTTTTCCCTTATGTCTTCATTCCGTTTTCTGTTTCTTCTAGAAGTTCCTTCTGAGCGTCTCCAAAAATCCATTTCTGTGGAGAGCAATTTGTTTTCCGCTCGCCTATTCAATATCCAGGTTTCCGCACCATACAATAGAAGGCTATGTACAATCGTTTGAAATATACGTTTCGTTGTTTTATTTAGGATATTTTTGCTCCACAGAACAGAGTTTAACATGCCGATAGCCTTTCTGCCGTCTGCAATTCTCTTATTGATCTCTGCTTGGGATGATCCATCACTTTGTAAGATTGAGCCCAAATATTTGCATTTATTGACTTGTTTGATTTTAAATCCTGCAATATTTAGAACGGGTCCTGGCCCTGAAGAAAACATTTCAGTCTTGCTAAAATTGATTTTTAGACCCCATTGTTTATATTCCTCAAACAATTGATGACATGCATACTTTGCATCTTCTAAGTCTTGTGCTACCACCACCTGATCGTCTGCAAAAAGTAAATTGTGAATATAGGTGTTCTTATTAATCGGCAATCCCATTTTATTACATTTTTTTTACCAGGATCTTAGGCAGATGTCGATATAAATTTTGAAAAGTGTTGGTGACATGCAACAACCTTGCAATAAGCCTATTGAAGTGTGGAATTCGGGTGACAAAGCTGATCCCACTTTAATTCTGCATCTATTATTCTTGTAACTTGCCTTAATAATGTTAATCAGATGTCCATCAATATTTGCCTCAAGATCAATGAAAATCATAAAGATTTTTTTCCCTTTTCATTAGCATTTTTCAAGGATTTGTCGTACTGTTGAGATATGGTCTATACATGACCTCCCGGCTGAAAAACCGCTTTGTTCTTCAAATACCTCGATTCGCGCTTCTAAATGGTTCCTGATCCATTTTCCAAGCATCTTTACCAGCGGGTTCAGTACGCATATTCCTCCGTAATTTGAACAGCTTTTCCGATCGCCCTTCTTATAAATTGATGTAATATATCCTGTTATCATTTCTTTCGGTGTTTCTTCTCCTCTCAGTACACTATTTAACAGTTTTTGTATCAGAACAGCCACTCCTCTTCCTCCATATTTCAGAAGTTCCATGTAAACTCCTCCAGGTCCAGGTGATTTGCCATTCCTTCCTTCCTTCCTTTAGCAGGAGTTCCACTTCCCTAACAGAAACTTTTAAGCCCGAGTCTTTTACACCAAAATCCTCCATCGTCTTGAATTCTTCCCGGTCTTCTTTTAAAAGTCCTTCATAGTATTCTGTCCAGTCTTTCAAAGGTATTAATTGAAAAACCAGCGTTGTGTTTATTCTGTTTTCTCAAGTCTTTAATGACCTTCCACGATTCCGCTGATTGCTTGAAGCCCAATTTGCTATTAATAGTTGCGCATTTCCTTTTCCATTCTTCATTTTTCGCTTCTACTACCTTTGGCTATTTTCTTCTTTTCAACATAAATGTTCCTATATGCATCATTCCTATCACCCAGCCATTTCTGATATGCAAGTTTATTTTCCTCTACAGCAGCTCTTACTTTCTCTGTAATCCAGGTCTTTTTTGGTCCTTGGCTCTTCTTTTTGCTTAGGATTTCATGAGCTATTTTTAAAAGTATTTTTTTAAATATTCGTAGATTTCTTCAGTATTACCTTTTATCTCTATGTTAATTGCAGCATCCAGTCTCAGGGTGAAGTTGTTTCTAATGCTGTCGTCCTGGAGTAGGTCAACGTTAAATTTATCCACTTGTAGCATTTCTCCTTCCCTGCATTGTTGGTTGTCCACACATATTTTCTTAATCCAGTTCCACCTCAGTGTTGTTTTAACAAGAAAATGGTCAGATCCACATTCGGCTCCTCTATAAACTCTGACAACTTTCAATACATATGTCCCTGAATGTTTTGAAATAATATAATCTATAACTGATATAATTTGTCTTGTCTCCTGTGACCAAATATATTTATGGATATCCTTGTGTTGGAAAAATGTGTTGTTTATTCTCAAGTCGAACTGTTCACAAAGATTGCATAGTCTATCTCCGTTGTCGTTCCGCTCTTTCTCTCCAAATCTTCCAATAACTTTGCTATTTTGTTCAGTTCCTACTCTTGCATTGAAATCTCCCATTAGAAATAGCTCTTTGTTCTTAGGGATTTTTTCTATTAGTTCTCTCAGATCCTTCCAAAATTCATCCTTCAAGGTATCGGCGGTGTCATTAGTCGGGGCATATATTCCCAAAATACATATTTCTCTCCCATACATTGTCAGTTCCAATGAGATCATTCTTTCATTAATAAATTGCCAATTTTTGATGTTGTGTCTCAATTTCTTTTTAACAGCAATAGAAACTCCTGCTCTTGTTCTTTCACTCTTATAGACTCCACTCCTAAAATGGTAGTATTCTCCCATTATTTCTTCTCCACATCCCTTTTTCTTTGTCTCTGATAACACGACGATGTCTAACTTGAATTTTTGCAGTTCGTCTGGAAGAAAGTTTCTTTTAGTTGAAAGGCCTTGAATATTCCAGCATCCCAAAATCATAGTCCTTTTCCGTTTGCCAAGTCGTTTCTGAAAGTGCAGTCCGTTTTCATTTTCACTTGTAGGTCGTTTAGCATTTGTGTATTTTTTACACTGAACGAGGAGCTAGCCTGTTGCAGCAACCCCCAACCTGGAGGGCCGAGGTATCTCTCTTAGTCTGGCCCCTACCCTTTGACCTGTCCGGCTTAGGAGGTCCTACCAGTAGCTAAGCTACCGCTGACTTAGTTCTCCGGGTCATCGGGACACGCAATCCCCCCCCCCCCCCACCGCGACAAGGTGGAGAATACCATTGGGGCCGGAGAGAATTCCTAATTACTGAAAGCTACATTCTTTGCATAACTTTAATGTTATGCAGAGAAACAGATTCTATATCTACAAATTCAAAAATAAATCGATGGATATGTAATATAAAATATACCAGTTTGTTTATATCAAATTTTAATTATTACTTATTTATTGTACTAATCACAAAAATACAGTTAGTAATACAACAAAATTATAATTAATGAGATGAATGTGGTTGTATCTAGATGAGTTGTAGATGAGTGCGACTAAGTAAGTTTCGTAATATCGGGTTTTAAAGCACTAGTTCCAATTCTTAAAAAGTCCCGTAAATGCGGGTCAGTTACACGTGATCGTGTTTTTGATTTTACATATTTCATTTTTGAAAAGCTCTGTTCACATATACATGTACTTCCGAAAATTAATGTAACCTTTCTTACAATTTTTTTTAATTTTTGGATAATCTGACTCGGATAATGTTGAATAAAATTAAATTAGATTTTCATTTTTAAATATTGTATTCAGTGCATGATTAGATTGAAGATCTACCAATTCTAATTGTAAATTCTCATCAACATCGTTGACGGGTATGCCAAACGGATTTTGAAAAAGTTCAAACACCTTTGAATTATTTTTAAAATCAGAAAATCTAGCAGCAAAATTTTCCTCATTTTTCACATTTTCCAAACATGGAAAATGTGAAAACTTATTTCGAAGTAGTTGACTTTTAAATAACTCCAGTTTTGGTTCAAATGCTTTGATATTATAATACAATTCATTGACAAGTTTGCCTCGTCCTTGTAGTTTCATATTAAGAAAATTCAGGTGTTCACACATATCTGTTAAAAAGGCAAGGTTCCACAACTATTTGAGCTGACAGTTCCGGAACAGGTTTCAATTTTTCGTCATAAATAGATCTATTTCGATCCTAACTTCAAAAAATCGCTTCAATACGTTACCGCGACTCAACTATCGTACTTCAGTGTAGAACAAAAAATTACGGTATTCAGCCTCAATAGTTTCAAGAAAATTTTTGAACTGCCGACGATTCAGACCAGTCTTGCGAATAAAATTTATTACAGCTGATATGACTGAATCTACGCCCAAAAAAATTCCGCACAAACTCTGCTGGTGAATTATACAATTAAATTGCATTGGTTTTTTAATATTTTTACTCTCAAGATATTTATGAAGCTGACCCATGAACCCAATTTTAGTACTTCCATATTTTTAGCGCCATCCGTAACCGCTGATAGCAAATCCCAATTGCTTCTGACACACTCAAAAATATATTTTAACCTATTGTACCTTTCAAGCTTTTTTAATGCAACTAGCTCTTCAGTTACTGCAAAATTTTGATTCACACCTCGGATATAAATTAATAATCGAACTGTAGGGCGTGTATCTTCACTCTCATCAATTGCTGTTAAAAATGTGTGAATTCACGAACTTTTTCTAAGAGTTGATTTTGAACTCTCCAATTCTTCTCGTTACAGTTGATGAAAATAAACTTACAGACGCAAAATTCTTTACTTTCTTAGGACATATTTCTTCTGCAATTGTCAAACAAATTCGTTTTACAAATTCTCCATCCGTAAAGGTCCTTCCTTCTTCGACAATGATTTGGGAGGCTCGAAAGCTAGCTCTAACTGCAGATAAATTTTGATGAGTAAAAGTTCTAATCTTTTTGACTTTGAAACGTTTTTTTCTGCCGCAAAGCTCCTTGAAATTAATCGTAATTTGAGGCATGTTTTGTGGGTGTAGTGGCGTTTCGCATTATATTTCTTGAACACCGACAACGCTTCACTGCAAATAAGACACGTGCAAGTATCATTGAGCAGTGCAAAAAAGTAATTTGGCCACCGCTCATTAAAAACGCGACACTTGCATCAACTTTTCTTTTTTTCGACATCAGCTTCGACATGATTTTTATGGGGTTACTGGAATAAAAAAATACTCGTGAATATTGAAGTAAGTAAGTACTGACGTGTCTTAAAATTTTATGAAATATTTTAACATAAAGGTTATCATTATATTCATATCACTCTTATATCACGTGAAATTAATAATATAGTTTATTAGGCTGTTTGCCTAATAAACTACGTTATTATAATATAAAATTTATAATTTTATATTATAATATAAAACTATATTATTAATTATAATATAGTTTAATAAGGTGAGGTTTCGGGTATCTTACTGATACCCATCATCAGACGATGCTGTGGGGAGAACAGAAAGGGCTACAAATTTGAATATTTTAGGATATTAGAGTTACAGTTACCAATAATACAACTGTAATTAATAATATTACAATTTGCAAATTACGATTCTAAAGTATTAAGTTTTGAATTGCTTCTACAATAGAAAACAGGAAATCTAAGGTAATACAAAGAGATGAAATTCATACCTGCCGACAGCTTTCTCTTTCCGATGCTACCAGAAACGTTTTGTGCATGCAGACTGCCAGCAGTTAATTTATAGCAGAGGAATTAACTCCATTAACCAATAGGATAGTGTCATATTTTATCCTGGATCCGGTGTTCTTGTATAGTAGAAGCCAGGGGTGATCTTTGCTCCATACTGTGTACATCAGGGTTCATGTGCAGGCTGGTTCAGGATCTTACCCATACCAATCATCAGACCATGCTGCTGGTACCAGGTTTTATCCTGGATCCGGAATTCTTGTGTAGTGGAAGCAAAGGGTGACCTTTGTTCCCATACTCTGTACGTCGGGGTTGGTGTGTAGGCTGGCAAGGGATTAGGAAATCCCTAATCACTGTCTCTAACGCCTATTGCTATTTAATGACATGGTCAAGGTTAAAGGATTATTTTAACGATGTTTCAAAAAACAGCTTTGAGTGCAATAACAGAATTAATATCCAACAAGACTAAGCTGGCGTCAACACTGTTAATCAAACCGACGAATGTTAAAATAATCTGTAAAATGTGTTTTTCATAAATTTTATTGTGATCTAATACAAACATTAATTTTTACGATCTAATTGAAATATCCGCAGTCCGGATCCGGCCTGCGTGCCGTAGTTTGGGAACCGCTAGTCTAATAAATGCAATATTTTCAACGCTTACAGCTGAGAAAACTTCGTGTTTCCACGGGTTGCCTTGGTGTTCCACTATTATTAATATCAATACATCCTACACACGTATCGGATATATTGATTGGGATCTCAATAACGGCATTCCGTTATTGAGAGAGATTGGCTAACTACAGTAGTGAATGAAGAGGACTAGAAATTCCAAAGAAGTGGCAGACAGCCATGTAAACATCACAAAGAAAGGTATTTTACTGATGACGAGCCAGTAAGTCCTCAAACAGGTCGTCACTGCAGGACATGCCTTTCCAACAAGAGACAGGTTAATGTTTTGGTGGTGCTATTTGTTTTAAGGTAGCACAATACCAAGGCAACTTGTGAGAACACGACGTTTGTCCTGCTACGGTATTAAGACCATTGCATTCATTAGGCAGTTTAAACTCTGCCAGTCTCTCATAACTGGCACCTCCTCCTGAAACAATTCAAAGAGACTGATTCGTTTCAGACATTCTTACCAAATTAGCAACCCTAACATGAACGGCTGAATGTAGAACGAGAAAATCCTTATAAAATACAACTGGTACAGGTTACGTCGTCATGAGCTCAAATCAGTTAATTTGCATGCGGTAAGTAAAACCAGCGCTATATTTTGGATATGTAAGAATCCATTCACTGCATATTTAACAATATACACAGTGTGTATAATTAAAGTGTCACTTTGGCTGCCTGTAGATAGTAAACCATTATTCACCCAGAGATGAAATTTGGAAATAAACAATGTATAAGACCATGTAGAAACATCAAGTCTCTCCTATGATCACAGGGATGAGCTTCGCGCTGCATTCATTCAGCGAGAAAAGTAAATCTCACGACGTGACTAGTGACGCACACATCTCAGATGCGATAAAAGAGATGGGACCACAGACAAAAGTTAAATTTCATCAAATTTACTTTTAAGAATTTATAACGCAATAAAGAGTAGCATCAATATCATTTTCACTAAAATACCAAAAATCTTTCTTCTGTATATGATTTTCCACAGATCTAACTCGGATTTGAAAGCACTGATTAAATGTATCATTCTCTAATATCCAAATGTAATCCATAATATTCATTTCAAGATTTTAGGACATTTTTAACACCTTCTAGTTTAATCAAGTTAGAACTTTTCCTTTATACAGCCACTTTTTAAATGCGGCATAATTCTACTGAGATTTTAAATGAGTTTAAGTGCTATAGAATTACGAGGCATTACTATTTATGCACAGCGCTTCTGGTGTGTTAGGCAATGGCACCATTTAAACTTTGGTAAAGGTGGATCCTTTATACAAAGGAAACAAAGCCATTGTTACTTCCTATCAAAACTGGTGCTCAACAGGTTGTGACTGATGTTAGCTTATTGAAAGTGAAATCCGTAGCATGAACTTTTTAAAATATTAAATATAGGGCGCGTATAAAGTTCTTAGCCATTTTTAAAAAATAAAAATTAGTAAACGAAGCAGCACAGAAGGAAAAAAAATCTTTTTACAATCAGACATAAAATTTAAAGTTTTCTTTTATGACTGACAAAAATACTTCCAATGTTTACAATCAGAGGGCTAAAATTTACATATAAAGACGTTACAATATACGTATAAAAAGGGAAAAGTAGCCTTTTAAGTTATAATATACCTTTGTCTTGCGAGAGCACCATCTGCCGCAAAACAAAGCTTTAACAGTTCGCCGTTTTTAATGAAAATACCCATATTTTTATTATAGGTTTTTTGCTGTTTTCAACTCCTCAAACATGTAATAAGACCTCCACGTTCGAGACAGACCCTCATTAGCATGATTATGAGATTGAAAAAACAGAAAATCGCTGAGATAGACCACATGAGACAACCGACAGTTGTTGCACGGATAACTGAATCTATTGATGAACAGGCTACATCCAGCGCCCACTTCTAGTGCATGTGGCTTCTTTAATTATTGATGCTCTTTGGAGCACTGCCAGAAAGGTTCTTTGTGTCTACATACACCGATATCCATAAAATCGCAGGGTTCTATCAAATATTATCTGTAAATAATCCTAAACAAGTGGTTTTTGCCCAATGGGTGATGAATAAAATGGAAAGAAAACTATCTTGGCGGGCAAATGTGTTCTGAACTGACGAAGTACATTTTTCGTTGAATGGGATGGTGAACACTCATAACTGTCGCATTTGGCTCTCAAATCACCCCATCAGTTTCAGAAATTCCTCTTCATTTTCCAAATGTGAATGTGTGTTGTGGTTTTACCACTTCATTTATTCTTGAGCCATTCTTTTTCGAAAGGCACACTTCTGATGGAACTAGAAACCACAAACTTACCAGACAACGCTATAAAACTCTGCCCAAAAGAGATCATATCGCATTTACAAGAGCACCAATGTCTTAGTGCCGCCACAAATCGCCCTACTAGTTTCTGCTCTACGGCATGAAATAACTGCACCTGATAAAATAGTTGGTAGGAATTTCCGCACTGCTTCGCTTTTCTGTTCATCAGACTTGATCCTGCAGATTTTTTTCTACGGTGTATTTGAAAGGCTCTTTTTTAAAGGGATAATCCTGTTAAAATATAACTGGTCAGTCTGCAAGTATAGAGTTACTCATATGCATGTTCAAATTCACATGATGGCACTAAATAGCATTAGAATTAGTAGAGGCATATGATACAAAAAAGCAAGCTTATAGAGCATCAGCCAAAAAAAAAAAAAAAAAAAGCCCTTCCCATTTCACCCACCCGCCCATTCACTCAAGAGTTTGTCTAGTTCTGCCTTGAATTTATTTAAGCTATCAACTTCCACAACGACAGATGGAAGTTTGTTCCAGCAATCAACCACCCGCTGGCTAAAGGCAAATTTCCGCACATCTGTTCTACAACTGTCTTTCCTCAATTTGAATTTATGCCCTCTCAAGCGATTATTCTGAGCAAGAGGAAGAATCCTATCAGCACTGAACCTGCTCAATGCTGATACAGTAAATAGTAAAATGCTATTAGAGTATTATGCGAAATAGTAAAATGCCTAAATCGCTTTCAACGTAAACTTCTGACACTTTAGTATTAGTAGTGGCATATAATGCAAGAAAGCAAGCTTATAAAGCATGAACCGGAAAAAAAATTCCCATTTCACCTGTCCATCCCCTCCAATAATTTGTCTAGTTCTTCCTTGAATTTATTCACACTACCCACTTCCACAATAACAGATGAAAGTTTGCTGGGCGAAGATAAACCTCCCGCTGGTTGAAGGCAAATCTATCCTGCAACCAACCTTCCTCAATTTGAATTTATGCCTTCAATATGTGAAGTCTGAGCAAGAGAAAGAATGTCATAAGCAATGAGCTTGCTCAATCTATTCAAAGCCATAAACATCTCAGTCAGATCACCTCGCAGGTGCCTAGTCTCCAGAAGCGACAATTTGCAGAACTGAAGCCTTACTTGATAAGAGCATCCCATTGTTGCCCTCACCAATCTGGTTGTCCTTTTCTGCACTTTTCAGCAGATTTACATCCATCCTAAATCGAGGACTCCAGACCTGTATGCAATACTCAAAATGAGGCCTAACCATTGCCTTGTATACAATGGAATAATCATCTCCTTAGCAAAATTCCTGTATATCATCGACAAAATCCCCCTTGAACTGCCCTGGCAGCCTGTCGGCAATGCTCAGAGAATATAATATCTGACTGCACAATTACGCCCAGATCATTTTCATTTTCTATTACCTTGAGTATAGTACCACAGTTGGTAAGTTTATCTGGAATTACTTCTACCCACATGCAGTACTTTGCATTTGTCAATGTTAAACTTAAATTGCCATTTCTCAGCCCATCTGCCTAATTTTTGTAGACCCTGTGTGGCTGCCCTGCAGTACAAACATTTATAAAAAAATTCCTTACTAATGAGTTTATAACGGATATTGCGCTGAATAAGAGATTATATCTATATAAACCACCTATGTACGTATCTAGCGTTAAATCAAAGGTGCAGGATTCCTCGCGGGCGCAACTTTGAGAGTGACTGATCTACACAATGTCTATTCCAGATTTCTGGGAGAAGGAGCGGCTACTCTGTATGTGTAAAATGTTACAAAATAAGTGTACTGTACTGCTTATATTTTAGGAATTCGTGTAGTTTATATGCACCTGCGATCCCTAGACCTGTTTCCCTGATGGAATGCATTTCATGTGACTTAGCAATTAAACAACTTCTGGAGCAAACAAACGTAGCTTCTCGGGGGTGAATTCTTTTTTAAATGGTTGCCCATACACGGAATCCTGCTGGAAGCCAGAACTGAAATAAACTTGCCCTACACGAAAAGAATCACAAGAACGAGATTTTGCTCTTCTGGCTGTACGCTAGTCACAATGAATCGGGATTGATGTAATGATCACCAAAGAGATCATTAGCTAATCTTCCCTTAGAGGGTACCTTTTGATAGTCTTCTATTTTCCCTCTTTTCCAACGTAAGTTCCCCCCTCTTTCTATCAGTACTCTTCTTAATCCGAGCACGGCTAATCTTCATCCCTTTCAGATTATGATACACTTCCTTCCTTCCATCTTCATTTCTGCGATGTTCCACTAACTGATAAAGACTGCTTTACTCTACTAACGGGCATTCTAGTTCATTTTTATCTGCTTCTCTGTTCAGTCAACTGTTCAATAAGCGATCGATTTCAGATTTCCAAAAGCGTGTGTGTGCGCACATAGCTGTTACGAGTGAAACAGTTTTGCAAAACTATCAGAACGAGAGACTGTGTTAACAGTTAAGGATGGCGCATACCTCATGATTTCGAAATAAACTGGGGTAAAGAGGGGGGGGCGGATGGTCTATGCATTCAGTGCATTTGCTTTGCTCCAAATTAACGACCTCCCTTGACAGCGCAAGTGGAACACGCCTACAGTAGAATGCTAATTCATTATTACGCCACTGCAATAGATTATTTTTACCGATCTTCTCTACGTGCAAGAGAGACACACCCCTTAGTGTCACTGGCCTATGGGTTACAATTAAAGTTCTCGGGTCTTCACTTAGCTCGTGGATGTCCCTCACCTCATGACTGGGTTACGGTGAACATCCTCAACCTTTCTCCGCCCACCAATTGAGCCTTATCGACTAACCCTAAATTTACCTCGGCCTTCCTTTTTAGTTTCATTCCTCCCGACTGTGACCGTGCATGTGTCTGAAACAGTAGCCGCGTGCCTAGGTCGAAGTTTGGTGACCCCTAATAATTTATTCAACGCTTTCCGATCTAAAGTTCATGGTTTCCTGGAAAACGGAAATAAATTTCATTTCATTCACCCTTCTGGCATTATGTCTGACTTCCAGCGCACTGGTAACAGGGTTAAATACCGCTTGCAAGAACTGCTGCAGTTCCCCTTACGGACTACCCCCCTATTCCGGAGGGGGAGGAAATACGACAGCCATTGAATTATAATAGCACTTATCTGAAGTACCCAACGGATCCGATTCTTGTTCTTCGGGGAAAAGAGAACTTTTTTAGGCGAGCGAATGTGGGGTCATTGAAACTCAACTCAATTCAACTTTTCTATATTTTTACTTATACTCAATAATTTCTGCAGAACTCTGTTATTACGTTAATTTCAGTATTGGATTTCATTCAACTCACTGAAAAATGGCACCGCAGACTGTTTTAGATCTAGTTTTGGCAGAAGTTCTGAGATCCGGTTAAATTGAATATATTCTATCAGCTCCCATAATTATACTTTATCTCAAAAGAGTAGAAACTCTAACAGAAAAATAGACTCCAGACTTCAATATTTGTCAGTATAAAAGTTTCAAGGGACATGAAACTCAGAATAAAATAAGCAACGTGCACACAGTGATCTATAGATGCGCCAGTAAAGGTAAAAACTCAAGACACTGACGGCTCATTCGATTTATTCCTACACATTTGAACTGCACAAATAAACGCACATCAGTCATTTTCAGGTTCACCATTTCCTCCGTCCATCTTATGATTCGTATCTAAACATCCGACGGAACACTCCTGTGGGATATTTGCAGTTCTTTAGATAGACGGCGTTTGTTTTTGTTAGGCGATAGCAGCACCATTTTCCAAATCCCGAAAATATTTTTGTTGGCTCAAGTTACGTATTCCGCCTGACTTGTGAATGCGGTTGCAACTTAACCGTAGTTTGAGGAACCTTTAAGAAGTCGAAAATGGCTTATTTTCTCTTGGAAACGTCGGTTCATTTTTTAATGCAAACTGAATATATACAGAGTTATATGCATACCAACGTTTTATAGATATGAAAGAGACAGATCTACATAATACAAGAAACATGCCCTTCACCTCTCTCTCTCTCTCGCTCCACATTTTTTATCAGGAAAAAGATTGCTGTTACAATTCCAGATTAGCTCATAATTAGTTTAGAATGCCCAATAAAAAAGGGTAAAATAATTTGCAAAAATTAATGAGCGAGGGACCTCACAATTCTCGATGAGCCTGAAGATATTTGGTAGAATTTGCCAGTAAGTACAACAGCATAATTTTGGAATGTATGGCCACATACAGACAACATAGTAATAATAATACTTCACCTAGAAGTCTGTGCTCAAATATATGCCCTTTTAATCAGATAAAGATTAAAAGGACGTGTGTTGTAAGTCACGTAAGTAAATTCCTTACTCGTGAGCGTCTCTCCTACTGTGAGTAAAATTCAATGTTATTACTGGAACATGATTTAAACTTCCGTTACCCTTTTATTTATTAGTAAATAAAAAAGTTTATCTTCTTAATGGGAACGCTTCTCGTGCAACAAGCTAAATTTCCTTCATGAATTAATAAATATAACTTAAATTTAAAAAAATGTCGTATTAGGGTTACTGAGAACAACCTCACCAACCCATTTGTATTATGTCCATAAATTAATTAAGTGCTCTCTGGTCGGTTTGCCTGTCTTGTTGCATGAAAAATCCGAGTTTCAGGGGTAAAAAAAAAAAAAAAAAATTGCCATCCTCACCTGAAACCGACTAACTACACCTCGTAGTGAAAAAAGTCCATAACCGTTCCTCGCGTCATTGATGGGATTCGAACATCGGCATTTTCCAGCCGATGTAGGATAGACGGTCACTATAACCACTGCGCAACCGCGCAGACTGGACTGGCCAATAGTAAATGAGATCTAGACAGGACCATTTTACAGCCGCTAACAGAATACAAGCATGTGACACCTTCAACTAACCATCTTGTGAAGCTCAAAAGCTAACCTTAATTATATACAATTATATATATATATATATATTGTTAATTATATTTGGTTCACAATTAAACTAAGTATAATCAACAAACAACCAACGAACTCTGTGGTGACATATGGTAGAGGAACAATAACACAAGCAACACAAAATATAATCAGTGGGTAAGGAGTGAAAGCACCAAACACAAACCATAAGTTTAACAATTACAGCGCTAATTGGAGAATGAGTCTCATGGTGGTCTGTTTTGAATTTTTTAAGTAGGCAACTAAGGATATAAGGCATATATTGTGTTTCGCGGGATAAAAAGTACGAGTTTCTGGTAAATAAAACCAAGCAGTCTTCGCCAAAAATCAACTAAATCGACTACAGTGTGAAAAAATCTCGTAAACAAATCAATTCCTATCCTCTCGGCGCGATTCTAAACAAAGCCTTTACTGTACCGTGTTGAAAACAGCAATCGTATCTGCTATGTTACCTGCAAGGTTGAATCTTAAGTACAACCAATGAATATGAAGACGCATCCAGAAAGGATAACTGCGCTGGAAGCGCAAGTAAACCTTTGTAGGTGAAATAAAAGAAAACTATCGAATAATGCAGAACGTTTTCAATTTAACACCGAACTCCTTAGAATGTCGGTAGAGCATTTCAAAGCCCTTCGGATTATCTTGATTCAGTTCCTTCCCTGCTGCCTCAGTGTGGTTTTCATAACCATAAATGCATCCCTTTTGAGCAGTGAAGAATGGTGGCCTTCGTGTTCCGTTTAATAGGCTGGAGTTGTTGATGGCCGATAGCACGTGGTTGTGCCCCTAACGAGTGTTCGATATCTCTTCTGGGCTCACTATCCTGATGCAAGATGCTGTACAACTTCTTATATTCTTCCATTTTGTCAATCTGAAACTTCTTTTCCATTTTCTAGTAGCTCTCAGAATAACAGAATTATAAGTGGCACGCTAGGCGAGCACAGTGGCTGGTGCATTTGCAATGAACAAGTCAAGTGTTGCACATCATCCCTCGTGAGCACTATTTTTTTGGCATTATTTTTTGGAGATGGTGGTCTGTATTTTAATATGTCAATGCAAGGCAATGAAGTAACCAAGTATTGAAGTTCTGTGTTCGACAGGTACGGGTCCACGTTTCTGCAATAGATGAGTAGATAGGATGAGATAATATTATGCCTACATAGAATAGAATAGAATCTTTAATTGCAGCATGATATACGTACAATTAGTAACGTCACGTCATGGTGGCAGGGGTTAAAATACATATTTACAAAAGAGATACACATGAGAAAAACATATATGTTACATAAATCCAGATTATTGGAAGGCAACAAAGCACAGTTCTACATTTTCAGTTCGACGGGGATTGCCTTCCTATATTTTTTTATTGTTGACCACTCCTCTGAGGTCACCGTCGATCGCTTGCAGTGAGGGCAGCATTTGCTTTGGAAGGAATCTGCCGGTTAGTAGTAGCCAGTTATGGTTTGCTAGCAGCTGTGCTGAAGACCGGAGATAAGGGGGAGGAATGCGCCAAGAGCAGTGATCCCAGAAGTTCGGCTCTGGTGGCCATCTTGATGGTGAACAGCAGCCCTCTTTCTCCGATGTAGGATCGGAGCCTGCGCAGTTGAAGGGCATCTGCAAACTGCGTTGATCTAAGAGCTGGGGGAATGTGGAGTTTGGTGTTGGCTCATTTTAGAAGCCAGAATTCGGCAGAGCAGAGAATATCTTTTTAATTTTGGATTCGGCAGCCGAGGCCCATATCTCTGAAGCATACAGTATTGTCAGGTATATAGGTTTGATACGATGTATCTTTTTACCAGGTGTGGGTCGTTGGTGTGGAGCAGCTGTTGTTTGGCGGCCCAGCGTAGTGAAGACAGCCTCGATTGTATGAGGTTTACGTGATCGTTGAAGGATAACTTGGAGTCGAAAACGACTCTCAGATCTTTGTGCGTTTAAGCACTTGGAACTGAGGAGCCATTGAGCACAAGCTCCAATGTTATTGGGCTGCTCTTTAGTGAAAAAATTATTTGTGCCGCTTTTAAGGGGTTAATTTGGAGGTTGAATGCGTTAAGGTAGTCAGCCATGTCCTGTAATTTGCTATTGATTTGCTGAGTGGTTTCGGTTGCCGAGTCGGATGGCGATATCCTAGTAACGAGCTCGACATCGTCAGCATATGTGATCCAATTGAATTTGTTGGCCACAAACGGCACCATTCGATTGATCTGTCAATTACAATAGGAATAGTTCTGTTATAACAAACAGCTCAGTCGAATAATCAGTCGATCCTTCTCCGAATAATCACTATAATAGGAAAGTTCTGTTGTAACAAAGAGACCAGTCGATACTTTCCCATGAATAAGAATCACTTCATGTTGTCTGGTCGGCCTATCTAGTCTCACAATAATTAACTTTGTAAAAGAAATTCGATGTTTCCAGACTCGTCTGATCGCCATATTTAACGGTTTTTTTTTTTTTTTTTTTTTTTTTTTTTCCATGCTTAAAATCGTAAAAAATAAATAATTTCTTTACTATAATTCTTTCGCTTTCTGTGCCTCATCTTTTCTTTATATTTTTCCTAGAATATCTGACGATTTCTCTTCAAATATCTACTGTCTTAATCTCACAATAATTTATTTCGTGTTATTGTTAAGCTATTGTGCTACTTTTCACGTTTGTGGAAAGGACTGATTTCATTTCGCGCGACAGACCACCAAAGCAGCGTACTCCCCATGGGATCGTAGGAACCTTGCATAAGGCTTTCTCAATACGGAATCCAGTTAGTCGGTTTTGGAGAAGAAAAAACAGGAGATTTCGGAAAGAAAAACAACTCTCCACTTCTGGCGTAGAGAATTTTCTTATAGGAAATTCGGGTTTTAATGCTGAAAACGGGAAAGGTGACCATAACACACAGTTTAATGGGCTTTATTTATCTCGGAACTTACCGGAAAATTATCCGACCATATCTATAATATGTTCTGCTGTTGATGAAATATGTGTACAATTAGTTACATATCTTTGACGTCTGCCTTGCATGAACTACAGATTTCTGAAAACAATATCCCCCCTCTTCCTCCTCCCGACGCGCACACACGTGCGGAGAGAGAGAGAGTGACGCGAAATCTATTGAAGTCATTCCGTACCGATGACGTTCATTAATGCATTTCTCAGCTCTAATTGGTTAAGAAATTATTTCCTCGAGAATCGGCGCTGGCAGCGTTCTGGATGCGGAAAGAATTGTGCCGTGCTCGTTTCATTAGAATGACGAGTGGAAAAAGGGTCTCTGATTATCCCGTGCGGTCATGCAGCTGTGAACTCCTTCAGACCTGACGTGATGATTTCATTAAGTAGCAAATTTCTCTTTATGCTACAACACTGATCAGAAACGGTCGGAAATTCATCAGCAAGTTACGTCTCACCTTCGCAATAGCACCATTTCTCTAAGGTCACACGAAAAACAAAAGATTCGGCCAGCATTCTCACCTCGTGTGATTACTTCCTGAACACTCTAATTACAGTCTGCTCCACCCTCCTCCTGTCGCCCTTCGCGGTTCTCTCATTTCCTCCTCTTCTTCTTTTTTTTTTTCTATTCATGAATTTTCGTCTTTCCTCCTACATTTTGCACTGTTCCCTTGTGAACCGTTTCAGGTTGACAAGGGAACACGTTCTACTTGTTACGACAGTTCAACTTTTATTCGGGATCAATTATCATTTAAACTGAAATAACAGCAGAGAAATGTAAACAGTAGAGAAATACTAAATTTTTAATATTTCCGCTGATTTTAATAGATTTAGCCTGTAGGAAGTACAAGCCATAATTTTAAAAAGTTTCTTATCCTTAACTGTAGAAATTAAATCTTTCCCTAATTTAAACCCCGCAAATTTTGTTGATATCACGGATACAATCAGTTAAAATAGAGTTACTGGCTCTAACTGATTTAATTGAACACCATCAAGCCAGTTATATCTAAAAATATCCCGGATGTTTGAAACGTTTCTCTCATTTCTATTACTGGTCGAAGTGCAGCATCCTCTTTAAGGGGCATGCCGACAAGACTTTCCGATGCCAAGACATGAAAATACATCCACTATTGTACACTAGCTGCGTCAGTGAAGCGGATAATTTGTCCAAATTGTACCAATTATGGTTATCTGCTCCAGCAACTCCGGCAGTGAGCAGCACACTGGGTGGATGCAGTTTCCGGTCCGCATACACACGGCATCTAAATTGGTCCTCCATGTCTTCCACTAGACAACAAGAAATGCTGACATCTCTCTTTTTATCCATTATAAGGTGGAAGCGCAATCAACTTCGTGATTCATTCTTAACTCAAGAAATAATTACATTTTCGTTCCACCATAAAAAAAAAAACTAAAAAAGAATCAGCTCTGAGAATTTCATCTTTGCATAGGTTTTTGAGTTAAAGAATATATGAATAGCTAATTTAATACAGATATAGTTTTCCTAATAATTTTGTAAAGTACGTAAGCTATTGTTATTACCTCTTTTAACAGTTACCATAGTAACACTAGCTAGTTAATATCTGAAATTAATTAATAAATATCAATCTCATATTTAGACCGCGTGTCAATCCTTACTCAGCATATCCGGAAGAGTTCGCTTGCAGTTTAATTCCTCAGAGCGGGTAACTGAAGAATATGAAGTACTTCGCATTCATTAATGTAATATAAAAGACAAACAAGGACAAGACTGAAGTACTTACGTCTGTCTTCATAGAAATGACTGATTACTCACTAAAGCAAAATCAATTTTTCACAATCATCTCTGGTGTTTTTAAATGTGCCAACAAACCAAAATTCTCAAATAGTTGGAATTTTGCTGAAGCAGCGATTTTAAATTCAGAGTATTCTACTATATATGGAAATAAGTGTTTAGGTTTCTTCGGATATTTCTGAATATTCTTTCTCCAGGAAAAAAAAAATCAGAGTTCACTGATGTTAAGATATCGAAAAGTGTGAGTGAGCATTTTTCTTTTAAAAGTAGGGTTCACACTATAGTGCACATACTCTAACTTCCTCTATTCCATCACCAGTATTTGTAAAGTTATATGGGCTTTTGTTGAATTATTAGCTATAAGAATGAATTATTTGATAATTTTAGGGTTTTACCTAAAGCTATTGTAATATGTAGTTAAATAAATTTACTTTTGATTATTTTCCAACGCGTATTCAAAAACACTGCGTGACAACAGAGGGTTTTAATGCGAATATTTTAGGGGATACTAGCAAACTTCTATTTTTGAGTTTGCAAAGACGAAAACATCGTAATCGATATCGACACTTTACAGGTTTACCACGTCTAAATCGCCAAAGATATAAACACACGAAATGCAAAAAGAGTGTTTTTGCTGCAGAACTCCCCTGCACTGCAACGAAGCTACATTTACAGGCCAGCAACAATATTATCGTAGGTGAACAGCATAAACTTGTCTGCAATTCAAATCTGTTATCAACACTACCATTCAAGTACTAGAAAGATATGCCGGATGGCGCATGGCGAACAACACAGATGCCGAATATATACGCCATTGCTGATACACCTGCACGTTGACTGCACAGATATTGATCGTCGTCTCTACAGTGGAGACAAGTGATTGATTTCGGGGATGAAGGGGTAAGGGCGGATTCACTAGTTCGTATTGTTTCACCTCTCGATCAAGTTGACCACTAGGGCTAGAAATAACTTTGACAAACGAAATGTGTTAGTCCAAACTTCTCTCCCTTTTCTTGAAAAAGAGAAATGATGAAAGAAGCAGAGACGCAAGAAGTTCCAATTATTGCAAAGTAATTCATGGGACTTTCAAATTTAAAGATATTATCGGACTTCTGCTTAAAACTGAAATAATAGTCATGCCAGGGTTGCACAACACGGACTTGGTCCTGCATATCACAAGGGTCCTCTCAACTTAGAATTAAGAAAAAGTAGCCAAAATATTGTAAATAATAATCATTACAATTCGGCCATATTTTTATTAGAGTATACCTTATGTACAAAAATTAAGTAATTAAGTTATATTAATTACACAAAGGCTGCAAAATTGTTAATGCTTTTCAATAATGATTATTTAAGCATGCTGAAGTTCGAATTAATTTATGATCGCATGTGTAAACAAAGGTCGAGTTTCATAGAGGTTATTGGGTCAGATATTTATGACAGTAGATAAACTGTTTTTTTCCAAAATTTAGAAAATATATTTTTTTGGAAATTCAAAAAATGTAATTTTTTTTTCAAGATGTGACTTAAGGTATTCATTACAAAGCTGTATGCAGTCAAAACTCATGAGACAGATTTACAAAAAACGGGCCCCACCGCAAAAACTAATCAGTGGGTCCCTAATCCTGTGGATAGGAATCAGAAACAAAATTAATTTTTTTTAAATGAATGAATATCTTTCTTCCATATGTGTAAACAGTTGGTCATTGCGTTTGTCCTACTGTAAATTATTTATTCCTTAGAAATTTTATATGCTGGTGCTGAATTTTAATTACTTTGGAAACACCTCTTGAATGTTCAAGTTCACTGAGAATTTGCGAATAACAGTTCCTAATATTTGTTTAATGTTTGCTAACTTTTTTCTTAAATGAACTTTTTAAAATACCACAATCTGTATGAATCTCCAGGTTTCCAACCAAATCTTCAATTGCTACTGTTATTTATGATGAAACTCTGCTTCCATTAATAAACAAAGAAATCCATTAAGGAGTTGACTACATGTATCTTAACAACCCGTACTTTCTAGACAACTACTTGCTGAATAATGATTTCTAACCGCATATTCTTTGACGTTACCGCTGTATGTTAAAAAACTAACCTAAAAGCGTCAGAATAACAAACTTTAATCAAGTAATCTACGATATGTGCTGACGATTTTCTTTTATATCTTTGAAAATGAACACACAAAATGGGTTATTTGTGTTCGTTTTTATCATGTCTGGAAGAGCGTTTAATGCTCCCCGAAAAGATGTAGAAACTTAATGGTAAATTCAGCACAAGAAAGAAAGTTAATAAGTCAACTCTAGGGGATTAAATACATTAACTGAGATCGCTGCTCTTTGTCTGGCATTCAAAAAGAAAATGTTCTTTTGCCACTGTAAGGCGTTGGCAGATATAAAGCCTCAAAACACCATAGTTTTTTTTTTTCCCTCTTCTCAAGTAGCATTCTCAGAGACGATCTGGTATAAAGCAATTCTACGTAGCTAAAGGCGAAATGAAGTCTATATCTTTTTCGCTCGCTGACGAAACTTTGAAAGAGGAACAGATTTTTTTTCCACCATTTCTTGATATGCCATGAAAGGAAAAAAATTCTGTAACTATAAACGCTGTTTACTATGATAACACACACACACACACACACACACACACACACACACACACACACACACACACACACACACACACACACACACACACACACACACACACCTGTATATTTTCATGTAAAAGTATTGTACATAAATACATTTATTACAGAAATTGCTCATTATATTATCTAATTTCTGAGCAATGTAAAAATATGACAATAAGGAATAAAAAATATCTTACATTTAGAGTGGCCATTAAAAAAAGAATGTCACCCCCACGCCCACTCCATACTGGCTATAAGTACAAAGAATCCCATTGCACAGCTAAATTCGACAGACATAAAACTCAGGCACAATTTTCTGTGCAGAATCATGGCGACATGATGAGCACCTGTCGGAAGCTGAGCTACTTGTCAATACAGGAGTCAAAATTGGTTAAGGCAGTGTAAGAGAAATGGCATTAGCTGAAGGAAACAGTTGCACCACAGAAAATGAACGGATATAATAGAAGATTGTGAGGAAACAGTGCAAGCATTAAGCAGGAACAGAATGGATGTTGCAACACTGATAACAGCGGGTCTACACACAACGTTGCTGAAAGCAAGTTGATGGTAGAGTACAGAAAACTTAGCACCCATTGAGGCATTCACCTTGGTCAATTTCTCTCCAAAAATCAGTTACACAGAAGGACAGATATTTTAGAGCTAAACTAATAACCAAAATTTGAAAACAATTATTAAAAACTTGTATTTCATTAATTTAATTTAATAGCATAACAAGAGGTTGCTAAAATTCAGTGAACGTAAAACACAGAATACACATATAGAGGACGATATACAGTAGTTTTAATCCTGACATCCACACATTTAAAAATAAGTGGTCGAATGAGGTATAATATAACAATAAAACGTCAACTAAAGAATTAATTTAATTTTTGTTGTTTGAAAGAAAGTTCTGTTAAATACCAGGCAGCTGCATTCACTGTTTATTAAATTATATTTAACTTGTGTAACAGTACTATTCAATTATTATTATTGAATAGAACAAGGGTCCATAATGAATTCGCAAAAAAATCAAAATTTCAGTAAGTAAGTAGTAGTAGAGACATGTGATGCAAGAAAGCAAGCTTATGTAGCATCAGCAAAAAAAAAAAAATTCACGCATCCATTCCCTCTAAAAGTTTACCCAGTTCCTCCTTGAATTTATTTAAGCTCTCAACTTCCACAGCGACAGATGGAAGTTTGTTTCAGCAATCCGCTGGCTAAAGGAAAATTTACGCACATCCATTCTACAACTGTCTTTCCTCAGTTTGAATGTATGTCCCCTCAGGTTCGAAATCTCAGCAAGAGGAAGAATCCCATCAGCATTGAGTCTTCTCAACCCATTCAAAGCCTTATACATCTCAATCAGATCGCCTCGCAGGTGCCTAGTCTCCTGACAGTGCAATTTGCAGAATTTAAGCCTTTCTTGGTAAGAAAGGCCTAAGTTCGCACTATCAGTTCCAAAATAGATTATGTAAATGATATAAAAAAGATGTAATACGTCAAGTATGCATAATCTAGCTAAATATTGGCATAATAAACATTACGAACACTATACGTAAACTTACAATAATAACAGAAGATAAGCTTTATCATTATTAACAAAATTTGACGATAATTGGACAATAATATCAAAAATTAATTTAATTTTATATAATTTTATAATGAAAACAGCTTTAATGTGGAAGGAAGGCATCATCTGGCTGTTCATATTGAATTAATTAAATGTGAATAACACTAATTGACTTTGTGAACTCTACAAATGTATTAAGTAAAAAGTATTAGATTAAGGAAGTTAAACTCTCACACTAGCCAGCGAGTCGTCGTTACTGGAACATGTTGCCTTCGCTGGTAGTTGAGGCTAACAGTTTGAAGAAATTCAAAGGTCAACTGGATAATTACCTACGTGAAGAAGGAAACGCATAATTTGTATTTTCTTATCGATTTTCTCTGCCGATGCAGCAAAAGTCCGTGGCCTCCTTTCACTATACAGCTAATACTAATACAGTACTACTAATACTAGTTAACAGTTGGCGACGTTTCCGGATTTCATATTCAATTCTCTCATCAGGCCTAGTCAGGAAACACTGACTGCTCCTACTAACATCTAGCCTATTGTCCGTAACAGCCACCAAATCTTTCCTGATGGGCCAGATGACAGGATTCAATATGGAACCCAGAAATCTCTCTCTCTCTCTCTCTCTCTCTCTCTCTTCCTCCCCCTCCATCCCTCCCTCCCCTATGTATCTCCAGACTCTAAATGCTAGAGTTGCTGCTATCACAGGAGCCAAACTACTTACTTCACGCATAACTTTATTTGCTTCCCCCTTATTAAACTTTTTATACAAAATTCTCTTGAAACAACTTTTAGGCAATTTTTTGCTTCTAGACCAAATTTATTATGGCATCTCAGCACGATCAATTGAAACGTGTCTTCTTCAACTCATTTCGACGATTTACACAACATAGCAGAAAAAAGAATCTGCTCTGCTGCTTTCTTGATATCGCTACTGCCTTCAACTCAGTTATGTTGGTCCTATGATATCTTTGCTCCAGAACTATTACTGCATCTTAGGAGTCTGATGAAAGTGATTCCACGGTTACTTTACGATCGCACTCCTATCTTCTCTAACAAATACGCAATCTGTATTCGGAATATTATCTTAAGCTTTCCCCAAGCAGCAGCAGCCCTCTCTCGGCCACACGCTTTCCTTTTATTTCAGGTCATCCCAACTTTCAGCTGTTAGGCTGATGGCATTTACCTGGCTTTCCCAGCTCCTTCCAGCATATGTCAGCATATTTTAATTCACCATGTAAAGCTCAACAATTGATTGACGACTTCCTAGATTATATTGAACTTTTTAGCTTGCAAGTAAATTCCTCGAAGACGTATATACCATTTGCTCCTTCGACAATCAGATCTTTCCTACAATTTAGAATCCAATCCAAACTAATTCCCTACTAAACTAGACAGAATTTCTAGGAGTACATCTGGATTCCAAACTTTTCTCAGTCCATTACAAAGCTTCGGTCTACAATTCTAACAGCATTTTGGTTTTTGAATTGTGACATCGCTCTCATTCATAATCCAAACACCATACGAAAATATTTTGCAATCGATATCCTACTTCAATGCATCACTAATCTGGTCTTTCATTCGAAATCAGCCATTCAGCCTATAACGTTGGCCGAATATTTTCTCATCAGATGGCTAAATTCCAAAAATGGACTCCTATTATGTCATCTCAACATTAACTGTACCAACAAATTGAAACAGCGCCTGTTACTGTTCGCCAGCAATACAAAGCGATTCAGTGTTTTGTAATTAATCACTGACCAAAGTGACTTTCTTAACATCTGGACTTTTTTCCAGGAAAGAATTCCACCCAAGACTACCAGAGCCACTCTGTCTCTCCATTCTGAACTCTCCAGAATAAACAGATTTGATTCTTCACTCATCAATAACTCCGTCAAACTATCCACCTGCTTCGGACCTTCAGCCTAATGTCTGAGATTCGCAACAAGAACAGAAAAAAGTATTTTTAATTCACTCATATCAAAACTGTTTTTTTAACTTTTGCAGATTATCTACAGTTTCATTGAGCTTGTTACGTTTTATTCCATTTAAAGCCACATTTACTCATTTCATGTGTTATTACTATCACTTAATTTAGGTAAACTCCTCTAGCTTGGCTGTACAGGGATATTGCCCTTACTTTATTGGATGATAATAAATGATTATATATATTTAAGAAAACAGGTGACTTAAGGAAATAATATACCCAAAAGAAGCCATGCATTCGGTTGTTTAATACTTCTGATTCAATTGAAAAGCACCATACCATTCGGTCACAAATATACGAGTGTTACACCGGTGGTAACTGAAACTATAATTAATTTACTGGTGCACATTGACTGCTAATTACATTCGACTCGGTATCTTTTCATAGTTCTCCCACTTCCAATACTTCATGCCTTCCGTTTTGCTGTTTCTAATTCAGATGTCACTGCGATTCATCACTAAAACGTCTGCTCTAAGCAGGACGTATCAAAATCAATTATTCAGCAGGTTATTCGGAGTATGATGCTGGCGTTGAATTTATGATAGAAACGTTATTTTTTTTAAGTGCTGCATTTTCCATAGATGGCCCACAAATGTGCGTACACGCTACCATTACACCATTCACCGAGCCCCATCCGAGTCACATTAGTGTAAATAATTTCGGATATTCTGTCGATGTCAGACGTGTATCGTAAGAGTAAGCGGGTTAACTGGGCTTTGCAATCTGTCTCTCCATACTATCTTGGAAAGAAACTCGTCGGAAACTACGCGACACACTCTTACACCGCGGCCCGTAAGGAAATGCATCATTTAAATTCGAAATTAGTATCTGGGTTATGCTTGATGTCAATTCGAGTTGCAGTGCCCATTAACTAAGATGCCATATTTACACCACTGTCAGTTATCCGGGAACAAGATGCTGTTTTTGGAGGGACCTTAGTTCCCACTGACACATCGTGGCCTTCAATTGGATTAACACTTTCCCCACAGAACCCAAAATGGAGCGGATTCGAGTTCCGGCGTTTCTAATACTTTCAGAATCTTATTATATTCCTCATTAATGAGATCGTTTCGTGACCGAAACCTTGAGAACTTTTTCTCTTGAGAACTTGAGAACATTTTACGAAATGGAGAGAGAACCCTTATGTGTTTCGAACGCCTTTTCTTCGACTTTCTAACAATATGGCACTTCGGTGTAGTTAATTATCTGTTCGCACTAAATGAAGATTTTACTGTAACAGTTCTGTACTGTGCTTTCGCTGTGGAGAGAATGTGTAAAGGAAGATGCGAATGGCTGAACAATAACAACTCCGCTATATTAAAGCGAGGTGAACACAAGGAAATGGCGTTTGGAAACACGTAAGGATTCTCTCCCTTCTGCAGTAATAAATTGGGCCCATTTCCACCTGAAGCTCTAGAGGCTTCTGCCATATATTATTAACCTGTCGGTGACCACGGTTCTATACTGGAAAAAGGCCTCGCACTCTTTCCACTAAAATGCGGCAGTAAAGCAGTAACTCTCCGTCTCCCTTGAACCTCACCTTTCTTTGACGACAATGAGCGTTCCTTTACAGGATAAATTGTTTGCCACTCAGTGCGCACGAGCTATAACCCATCACCCTTGCAATTCTTCAAGTACGGTAAAGAGAAAAAGAAGGCAGCAATAAAAGAAAGAGTAAGAAAGGCAAATGAAGTCTTTAGAAGTTGGTAATGTAATTTGGGCAGCATCTGGGCCCGCGTACAGCCTCTTTTTCCCCTCAATAAAATTTACAAATGCTATGTAAGGCAAGGATTAGAATAATAAGTTCCTATACAACCAACTCAACCTGACTAAAGGAATAAATTCTCTTCACCCAGCTGACTGCGTGTAAAAACCCTGATTGTTAAGTCACAATTACTTTGATGTCGTGACTGATAACAAATTATATGACAATTGTAAATTTACAGTCTCTGGTTTTCTCACAGAAGCTGTCACACGCACAATTAAATACATATGCACATCCGACCGAACACAAGGTAAGATATTCAAGGTTTGGAAAATGTGAGCGCTCACTTGGAAGGCAATTCTGGGTTCTTACAATTACATAAATTGGCAAACAAATAGCGAGAACTGCTAAAAGAAATTGAGGTACATTGTGAATTTAGAACGGGTAGGCCAAATTTCATGGACTTTTTGCATGAAGCAACTTACATG